>NC_090444.1:1051400846-1051714852 GCF_031143425.1 Pleurodeles waltl | reverse complement strand
GGCGGCTGAAGCATTTTTGGGGTGTGACAGCTCCTTTGGGCTTCGCAGCTCAGAAGGACGAGCCATGCCAAAGGACGTCATGAAAAATAAGGCAACAGCGGAGACGCCGGTAAAGGTCTGGGCACCTTTAAAACGCCGGTCATAAGAGAGGGTTGCATCCAGAGCGATCAACCCGATTACAAGGGAGTGGCCTGGTGAATAATTTGATTTATGGTACAATCAAGGCTTCAAGATCCCAGCTATCAGCCAAGGTGCTGTCTCGTTGGCTTCGGGGCTCATTTTGCATGATGAATTGATGGATTACGATGACGACCAGGAGACTAAGGAGGGGGAGAATTGTGAGGGTGGGGATGAGACTGCGGGGAAGGAGATGCAGCAATGAAATTAGGTGAGCTGTTCTAACAGAGGAAAGAGTTTTGGTGTGTTTCAGGATTTGCCCCCTTTGATGGTGCAGCGTAATCGGAAAGTCAAGACGAATAATCAGGTACCTGCAAGAGGTTTCATTCCAAAAAGGTGAGACACAGGCTGCTGTGGCTATGGGGTGTGAAGAGTTAAGCATGAAGGTAGTGTGTTTGGTGTCTGTAACAGTGGGTAATACCCTTTTGCGTTAGCATAAGGAAGTTTGGGTAGATTGAGTGGGAAAGATGATGCAAATAATGAAGCAGTTAAAGATGCAGACAATGTCCATTTGGGGGGGCTGTGAACAAAAAAGTCGGAGTCAATGATGGTAAGTCAGAGGCAAGTGGTGAGGAGGCTTCTAAGGCAGAGCCAGGTAAGGAAAAAGGAAACTCAGGTGAGGGTAGTGTAAAAAGTAAAAAGTTGCCATATATGGGGTTGTTCTTGCCTTTGGGGGCGCATCTCACCCAAGCCATGAAGGAAAACATTTGTAAAGGTGAGTTTGTTGATGTTTTTAAATTATTACATAGAGAAGTGTGAGCTAAGGAAGGGTCAAAGGAGGAGGAATGGGAATTAGCTAGGAGGCCGAAAGTTCCCACTACCCTTGAGAATTGGATGTCAGTATTCTTAATCATTGCTAGCGTTTATTGTGAGAGGCATCCGGAGCGTTGTATTTCTCTATTAAAATACATGGACGTTTTTAGGTGGGCTCAAATAGACTATGGTGGTTTTGGATGTTTTAGATATAATGAAGAACTTAGAGCCCAGATGGCATTATTTCCAGATAAAGAATGGTGAGATATTTATAATGAGCTTTGGATGCAATGGTTGTGTACTTCCAAGAATGCCTCAGCGTTACACACAGCTAGTGGTCTTCTGGTTCCTTACAAGCCCTGTCAGGGGCATCCCAACCAATCTAGGGTGGGTAGTTTCACGAGAGCTCAGTTCCCACAGAATGGATCTTGTTAGTCCTTCAACAGAGGGTCGTGCACACGACTCCAGTGCAAGTTCATGCACAATTGCTCCAATTGCAGGGGCAAACATCCATTGGTGCAATGTTTTGGAGGGATGCAATGGGGATGGAAGGCTAATGCAGGTAGAGGTGGTGATAGGGGAAGGAGTCGGATGCAGCAGATGGTGGGAAAAGGGCCCTTCTCCTAATAAATTAGATATATTGTTTTATTGGTTGCAGTTTTATCCGAGGCGTAAGGAGGCCAAGTTACTGTACTAGAGTTTTCTTGAGGGTTTCAAGCTCTGTTATCAAGGTCATAGAAGACAGAGAAAAAATTTGAAAGCTGCAGTTGAGAATCCGGAAGTGGTGAGAAAGAAATTGAGGACGGAATTGGAGGCTGGCAGAATGGTGGGTCCATGGGATACCTGGCCGATTCATAACTTAACAATTTCACCACTGGGTGTTGTGCCTAAAACACAACAAGGTGAGTTTAGATTGATTCATCATCTATCGTGGGCTGCAGGGGAGTCAGTTAATGATTTAATTGCACATGAAGACGCCATAGTGCATTGCACATCAGTGGAAGACGCAATTAAGTTGGTAAGGGCTTGTGGAAGGAAGGCACAAATGGCAAAGTTAGACATTCAATCTGTCTTTTGACCATTGCCGGTACATCCTGAGGATTTTTCATTGTTGGGTCTTTAATCTGAGGATTCTATATTTGTGGATATAATGTTGCCAATGGGCTGTTCTGTTTCTTGTTCCCTGTTTGAAACTTGTAGTTGTTTTTTGCAGTGGTTTTTCCAACAGAAGACTGGGCTCGGGCATGTCACGAACTACCTAGGTGACTCTTTTCTGATGGGCTTGCAGTGATCCAATGAATGTAAAAAAGGGTTAATTGAATTTCAGAAGTGTATGGAGGAGATGGAAGTACCTTTGGCTCCGGATAAGACTGAAGGCCCTGCTATATTGAACTCAGAGAAATCTGAGGTACGGTTTCCGGTGGATAAGTGCAAAAGTTGATTTCTCTGTTGGAGGAGGCTGTTTCCACGGATAAGCTGGAGTTACAGCAGGTGCAAGCCTTATTGGGTTCTTTGAAGTTTGCGTGCCGTGTGGTGAGAGTTGGTAGAGCTCTTTGTAGGTGCCTTGGTTTTTCAGTCAAAGGTGCTGTTTTACCTCATCCCAGAATTCGGCTTAAAGAGGTCATCAATGCTAACTTCAGAATGTTGGTTTCTTTCCAGCAAAGTAATAATGGTGTTAACATGTTGACGGTTGAGGATGAATGGTTATGGCAAGTTCAAATTTTTTCTGATGATTCGGGAGCCCATGGTTTGGTTTTCTGAGATGGTGATTGGACTGCTGAGTCATGGCCGGATTCTTGGAGAGAGGCACACCATAGCATTTCTTTTCTGGAGTTTTTTTCCATTTGATGGTTGCTTTAGTGTTGTGTGGTAACCTTTTAGCAAACAGGCGAGTGGTTTTTAATGTGGATAGCCAAACAGTTGTTAATTTAGTCAATTCACAGAAGGCTCGAGATGAAAAAGTTTTGAAGTTGTTGCGTTTATTTTTCCTTCATTGTCTGAAATTCAATATTTTGTTTAAGGGTCAGTATGTTCCAGGTGTGAATAATGATATCACTGATGGGCTATCTCGTTCACAGTGGCAGAGATTCGGTGTACTGGTGCCGGGAGCAGATTTGCTTAAAACGGCTTTGACGGTGGACCTTTGGGAGCTGGGAATCTAAGGATGTTACAATTGATTTGTCAGTCCATTGCTCCATCTACTTTGAGGTCATATGGCAAGGCCTAGGCAGAATTTATTGAGTCTGGTGCATTGAGGAGGTATGAGGGACCTTACATGTCACGGTATAGGAGGGAGGATGGAGTCCGTTTCATTATGACACATATTGACCTAGGATTGGCGGTGGTGGCTATAACAGGGAAGATGGCAGGTATTACATTTTTTGGTAAGTACTTTTGGGATTATGATACCATGGAAGGAGAAATGTGTAGGAGAATTCTTGCTGGCTGGGCGATGGAGGATGGATCCAGGTTGGATCCATGGCATCCTATTTCCATGCAAAAGCTGAGGGATATTTTGGGGGTTTTGAATTCTGCTTTTCCTGTTGGGAGGGCTGATAGTATAGATGATTCTTCTCCTGAAAAACAACTATATCATGATTGCAGGCACACCTGCATTATGTAGACCAGGGTGGCTGAGTGGTTAAGGCGTTGGACTTAAGATCCAATGAACATGTGTCTGCGTGGGTTTGAGCCCCACTCCTGGTATATCATTTTTTCTCTCCCGTGACACTGTTCATTTCAATTTCACGCACTTTTCAGTTGCTCCTGATTATTATTAAAATAAGAGCTACATACAAAATCTTCATATCGATTAACGTGTATTTTTCTACCCCCAAAAAAGTAAACGCCTTGTATTGTACATTTCTCTTTGAAACTTAGTAACCTTTTGTTGCAGGTTGTATTACAGTATGCTTTTTCGTTTATTATAGGTGACTTATTTGTTTATGATACCTGACTTAATGCTTTCCATTTGGTGTATAAGGAATTACAAAATCTCTCTACCAGGAGTGGGGCTTGAACCCACGTGGACACATGTCCATAGGATCTTAAGTCCAACGCCTTAACCACTCCGCCATCCTGGTACCTGTGCAGGAAAGGGCAACAACATGGCACTTATTATAGATATCAAGAGTGCTCATTGTGTGACATTGAGCTTTCTACATATATATATATTTTCATATCTATATATTTTATCAGGTTACGCAAAACACATTTCAGGAATACAAGGTAATGTCATGCCTCTCCTCTATAAAACGTGCATGTACTTAATAAAAAAAAAAATACAACCATACCTATCAAACATGTTTAAGATTATCAGCGTGTAGGACGAAAAAAGGTGCGCTTTTTTCACACCGTTTTTGTCACATGTCCTATTAAATATGTCTGCAAATTGACGTTAATCTTAAGAAATATCACACTAACCCCTTTTCAAGACTCAAAACTACACTTCACACAATCTAAAACACTTTGGGACAGATTTACAAGGCCCTTGCAGCCCTTAGCGCTACATTTGCAGAATTTATTTTGCCGCAAATGTGAAGATCATAGGTCACTACCATAGCAAAATATTTACAAGGTGGCGCAAGCTAGGTTTGGGCCAACTTGTTAACACTTTGCGCCACATCATGCATAATATATGCATGATGTGTGCAAAGGGGGCGTTCCCTTGTTAGAGAGTGGGCACGCTCGTTCCTCACCTGACAGGTTGCTTTTTGTGGAGGGTGTCTCTGGGGCTGGTGTTGTAGCCAAGAGCGAACTCTTGACTCCGCGTGGTTCGCTTCGTTTGCCGCACTGCACGGGAATGGCTGGGAGGCATAGAGTTGGCAGTAGAGGAAGCGGTGTGGTGGGGAAGGGTCAGGCATAATTTATACAAGGTGGGCGTTCGCCCATTAGGGAGCCCGAAAAAATGGCGCAAGGCAATCTAAGAGATTTCCTTGCACCATTTGTTTTACACTTTCAACGCCTACTCAGAGGAGGCGTTAAAAGGGGGAATACCATTATTTATAATGGGCCCCTATGTACTCTGCAGGATTAGTCCCAAAATGATGGCGCTACTCTTGCAGAGAACATCAATAGCGTAAAAAATATAACGCTAATGCCCCTACCCTGTGCCATGGTGCGCCGTATTATTATATATATAGCTCACACATGGTGGCAGTACAGGGGCGTTAAGGGGTGCAAGGAACGTGGCGCTGCACCGGCAGAGCCACTTTCCTTAAATCTGCCCCTTTGTGTTTGTCTCAGAGCAACAGGTGGTTTATAATTTTGACACAAGTGAGGTCAATTTCAATAGAGTCCAGCAATTACAGGAAGATGGGCATAGCTTTGTCAGGGGTGAGCTTAAGAAAGCACACCCTGGGGCGGCTGAAGCATTTTTGGGGTGTGACAGCTTCTTTGGGCTTCGCAGCTCAGGAGGACGAGCCATGCCAAAGGACGTCATGAAAAATAAGACAACAGCGGAGACGCCGGTAAAGGTCTGGGCACCTTTAAAATGCCGGTCATAAGAGAGGGTTGCATCCAGAGCGATCAACCGATTACAAGGGAGTGGCCTGGTGAATCATTTGATTTATGGTACAATCAACGCTTCAAGATCCCAGCTATCAGCCAAGGTGCTGTCTCGTTTGCTTCGGGGCTCATTTTGCATGATGAATTGATGGATTACGATGACGACCAGGAGGCTAAGGAGGGGGAGAATTGTGAGGGTGGGGATGAGACTGCGGGGAAGGAGATGCAGCAATGAAATTAGGTGAGCTGTTCTAACAGAGGAAAGAGTTTTGGTGTGTTTCAGGATTTGCCCCCTTTGATGGTGCAGCGTAATCGGAAAGTCAAGACGAATAATCAGGTACTTGCAAGTGGTTTCATTAAAAAAAGGTGAGACACAGGCTGCTGTGGCTATGGGGTGTGAAGAGTTAAGCATGAAGGTAGTGTGTTTGGTGTCTGTAACAGTGGGTAATACCCTTTTGCGTTAGCATAAGGAAGTTTGGGTAGATTGAGTGGGAAAGATGATGCAAATAATGAAGCAGTTAAAGATGCAGACAATGTCCATTTGGGGGAGCTGTGAACAAAAAAGTCGGAGTCAATGATGGTAAGTCAGAGGCAAGTGGTGAGGAGGCTTCTAAGGCAGAGCCAGGTAAGGAAAAAGGAAACTCAGGTGAGGGTAGTGTAAAAAGTAAAAAGTTGCCATATATGGGGTTGTTCTTGTCTTTGGGGGCGCATCTCACCCAAGCCATGAAGGAAAACATTTGTAAAGGTGAGTTTGTTGATGTTTTTAAATTATTACATAGAGAAGTGTGGGCTAAGGAAGGGTCAAAGGAGGAGGAATGGGAATTAGCTAGGAGGCCGAAAGTTCCCACTACCCTTGAGAATTGGATGTCAGTATTCTTAATCATTGCTAGCGTTTATTGTGAGAGGCATCCGGAGCGTTGTATTTCTCTATTAAAATACATGGACGTTTTTAGGTGGGCTCAAATAGACTATGGTGGTTTTGGATGTTTTAGATATAATGAAGAACTTAGAGCCCAGATGGCATTATTTCCAGATAAAGAATGGTGAGATATTTATAATGAGCTTTGGATGCAATGGTTGTGTACTTCCAAGAATGCCTCAGCGTTACACACAGCTAGTGGTCTTCTGGTTCCTTACAAGCCCTGTCAGGGGCATCCCAACCAATCTAGGGTGGGTAGTTTCACGAGAGCTCAGTTCCCACAGAATGGATCTTGTTAGTCCTTCAACAGAGGGTCGTGCACACGACTCCAGTGCAAGTTCATGCACAATTGCTCCAATTGCAGGGGCAAACATCCATTGGTGCAATGTTTTGGAGGGATGCAATGGGGATGGAAGGCTAATGCAGGTAGAGGTGGTGATAGGGGAAGGGGTCGGATGCAGCAGATGGTGGGAAAAGGGCCCTTCTCCTAATAAATTAGATATTTTGTTTTATTGGTTGCAGTTTTATCCGAGGCGTGAGGAGGCCAAGTTACTGTACTAGAGTTTTCTTGAGGGTTTCAAGCTCTGTTATCAAGGTCATAGAAGACAGAGAAAAATTTGAAATCTGCAGTTGAGAATCCGGAAGTGGTGAGAAAGAAATTGAGGACGGAATTGGAGGCTGGCAGAATGGTGGGTCCATGGGATACCTGACCGATTCATAACTTAACAATTTCACCACTGGGTGTTGTGCCTAAAACACAACAAGGTGAGTTTAGATTGATTCATCATCTATCGTGGGCTGCAGGGGAGTCAGTTAATGATTTAATTGCACATGAAGACTCCATAGTGCATTGCACATCAGTGGAAGAGGCAATTAAGTTGGTAAGGGCTTGTGGAAGGAAGGCACAAATGGCAAAGTTAGACATTCAATCTGTCTTTTGACTAATGCCGGTACATCCTGATGATTTTTCATTGTTGGGTCTTTAATCTGAGGATTCTATATTTGTGGATATAATGTTGCCAATGGGCTGTTCTGTTTCTTGTTCCCTGTTTGAAACTTGTAGTTGTTTTTTGCAGTGGTTTTTCCAACAGAAGACTGGGCTCGGGCATGTCACGAACTTCCTAGGTGACTCTTTTCTGATGGGCTTGCAGTGATCCAATGAATGTAAAAAAGGGTTAATTGAATTTCAGAAGTGTATGGAGGAGATGGAAGTACCTTTGGCTCCGGATAAGACTGAAGGCCCTGCTATATTGAACTCAGAGAAATCTGAGGTACGGTTTCTGGTGGATAAGTGCAAAAGTTGATTTCTCTGTTGGAGGAGGCTGTTTCCACGGATAAGCTGGAGTTACAGCAGGTGCAAGCCTTATTGGGTTCTTTGAAGTTTGCGTGCCGTGTGGTGAGAGTTGGTAGAGCTCTTTGTAGGTGCCTTGGTTTTTCAGTCAAAGGTGCTGTTTTACCTCATCCCAGAATTCGGCTTAAAGAGGTCATCAATGCTGACTTCAGAATGTTGGTTTCTTTCCAGCAAAGTAACAATGGTGTTAACATGTTGACGGTTGAGGATGAATGGTTATGGCAAGTTCACATTTTTTCTGATGATTCGGGAGCCCATGGTTTGGTTTTCTGAGATAGTGATTGGACTGCTGAGTCATGGCCGGATTCTTGGAGAGAGGCACACCATAGCATTTCTTTTCTGGAGTTTTTTTCCATTTGATGGTTGCTTTAGTGTTGTGTGGTAACCTTTTAGCAAACAGGCGAGTGGTTTTTAATGTGGATAGCCAAACAGTTGTTAATTCAGTCAATTCACAGAAGGCTCGAGATGAAAAAGTTTTGAAGTTGTTGCGTTTATTTTTGCTTCATTGTCTGAAATTCAATATTTTGTTTAAGGGTCAGTATGTTCCAGGTGTGAATAATGATATCACTGATGGGCTATCTCGTTCACAGTGGCAGAGATTCGGTGTACTGGTGCCGGGAGCAGATTTGCTTAAAACGGCTTTGACGGTGGACCTTTGGGAGCTGGGAATCTAAGGATGTTACAATTGATTTGTCAGTCCATTGCTCCATCTACTTTGAGGTCATATGGCAAGGCCTAGGCAGAATTTATTGAGTCTGGTGCATTGAGGAGGTATGAGGGACCTTACATGTCACGGTATAGGAGGGAGGATGGAGTCCGCTTCATTATGACACATATTGACCTAGGATTGGCGGTGGTGGCTACAACAGGGAAGATGGCAGGTATTACATTTTTTGGTAAGTACTTTTGGGATTATGATACCATGGAAGAAGAAATGTGTAGGAGAATTCTTGCTGGCTGGGCGATGGAGGATGGATCCAGGTTGGATCAATGGCATCCTATTTCCATGCAAAAGCTGAGGGATATTTTGGGGGTTTTGAATTCTGCTTTTCCTGTTGGGAGGGCTGATAGTATAGATGATTCTTCTCCTGAAAAACAACTATATCATGATTGCAGGCACATTTGCACTATGTAGACCAGGGTGGCTGAGTGGTTAAGGCGTTGGACTTAAAATCCAATCAATATGTGTCTGTGTGGGTTTGAGCCCCACTCCTGGTATATCATTTTTTCTCTCCCGTGACACTGTTCATTTCAATTTCACGCACTTTTCAGTTGCTCCTGATTATTATTAAAATAAGAGCTACATATAAAATCTTCATATCGATTAACGTGTATTTTTCTACCCCCAAAAAGGTAAACGCCTTGTATTGTACATTTCTCTTTGAAACTTAGTATCCTTTTGTTGCAGGTTGTATTACAGTATGGTTTTTCGTTTATTATAGGTGACTTATTTGTTTATGATACCTGACTTAATGCTTTCCATTTGGTGTATAAGGAATTACAAAATCTCTCTACCAGGAGTGGGGCTTGAACCCACATGAACACATGTCCATTGGATCTTAAGTCCAACACCTTAACCACTCGGCCATCCTGGTACCTGTGCAAGAAAGGGCAACAACATGGCACTTATTATAGATATCAAGAGTGCTCACTGTGTGACATTGAGCTTTCTACATATATATATATTTTCATATCTATATATTTTATCAGGTTACGCAAAACACATTTCAGGAATACAAGGTAATGTCATGCCTCTCCTCTATAAAACGTGCATGTACTTAATAAAAAAAAAAATACAACCATACCTATCAAACATGTTTAAGATTATCAGCGTGTAGGACGAAAAAAAGTGCGCTTTTTTCACACCGTTTTTGTCACATGTCCTATTAAATATGTCTGCAAATTGACGTTAATCTTAAGAAATATCACACTAACCCCTTTTCAAGACTCAAAACTACACTTCACACAATCTAAAACACTTTGGGACAGATTTACAAGGCCCTTGCGGCCCTTAGCACTACATTTGCAGAATTTATTTTGCTGCAAATGTGAAGATCATAGGTCACTACCATAGCAAAATATTTACAAGGTGGCGCAAGCTAGGTTTGCGCCAACTTGTTAACACTTTGCGCCACATCAATGATAATATATGCATGATGTGTGCAAAGGGGGCGTTCCCTTGTTAGAGAGTGGGCACGCTCGTTCCTCACCTGACAGGTTGCTTTTTGTGGAGGGTGTCTCTGGGGCTGGTGTTGTAGCCAAGAGCGAACTCTTGACTCCGCGTGGGTCGCTTCATTTGCCGCACTGCACGGGAATGGCTGGGAGGCATAGAGTTGGCAGTAGAGGAAGCGGTGTGGTGGGGAAGGGTCAGGCATAATTTATACAAGGTGGGCGTTCGCCCATTAGGGAGCCCGAAAAAATGGCGCAATGCAATCTAAGAGATTTCCTTGCGCCATTTGTTTTACACTTTCAACGCCTACTCAGAGGAGGCGTTAAAAGGGGGAATACCATTATTTATAATGGGCCCCTATGTACTCTGCAGGATTAGTCCCAAAATGATGGCGCTACTCTTGCAGAGAACATCAATAGCATAAAAAATATAACGCTAATGCCCCTACCCTGTGCCATGGTGCGCCGTATTATTATATATATAGCTCACACATGGTGGCGGTACAGGGGCGTTAAGGGGTGCAAGGAACGTGGCGCTGCACCGGCAGAGCCACTTTCCTTAAATCTGCCCCTTTGTGTTTGTCTCGGACCAACAGGTGGTTTATAATTTTGACACAAGTGAGGTCAATTTCAATAGAGTCCAGCAATTACAGGAAGATGGGCATAGCTTTGTCAGGGGTGAGCTTAAGAAAGCACACCCTGGGGCGGCTGAAGCATTTTTGGGGTGTGACAGCTCCTTTGGGCTTCGCAGCTCAGGAGGATGAGCCATGCCAAAGGACGTCATGAAAAATAAGACAACAGCGGAGACGCCGGTAAAGGTCTGAGCACCTTTAAAATGCCGGTCATAAGAGAGGGTTGCATCCAGAGCGATCAACCCGATTACAAGGGAGTGGCCTGGTGAATCATTCGATTTATGGTACAATCACGGCTTCAAGATCCCAGCTATCAGCCAAGGTGCTGTCTCGTTGGCTTCGGGGCTCATTTTGCATGATGAATTGATGGATTACGATGACGACCAGGAGACTAAGGAGGGGGAGAATTGTGAGGGTGGGGATGAGACTGCGGGGAAGGAGATGCAGCAATGAAATTAGGTGAGCTGTTTTAACAGAGGAAAGAGTTTTGGTGTGTTTCAGGATTTGCCCCCTTTGATGGTGCAGCGTAATCGGAAAGTCAAGACGAATAATCAGGTACCTGCAAGTGGTTTCATTCAAAAAAGGTGAGACACAGGCTGCTGTGGCTATGGGGTGTGAAGAGTTAAGCATGAAGGTAGTGTGTTTGGTGTCTGTAACAGTGGGTAATACCCTTTTGCGTTAGCATAAGGAAGTTTGGGTAGATTGAGTGGGAAAGATGATGCAAATAATGAAGCAGTTAAAGATGCAGACAATGTCCATTTGGGGGGGCTGTGAACAAAAAAGTCGGAGTCAATGATGGTAAGTCAGAGGCAAGTGGTGAGGAGGCTTCTAAGGCAGAGCCAGGTAAGGAAAAAGGAAACTCAGGTGAGGGTAGTGTAAAAAGTAAAAAGTTGCCATATATGGGGTTGTTCTTGCCTTTGGGGGCGCATCTCACCCAAGCCATGAATGAAAACATTTGTAAAGGTGAGTTTGTTGATGTTTTTAAATTATTACATAGAGAAGAGTGGGCTAAGGAAGGGTCAAAGGAGGAGGAATGGGAATTAGCTAGGAGGCCGAAAGTTCCCACTACCCTTGAGAATTGGATGTCAGTATTCTTAATCATTGCTAGCGTTTATTGTGAGAGGCATCCGGAGCGTTGTATTTCTCTATTAAAATACATGGACGTTTTTAGGTGGGCTCAAATAGACTATGGTGGTTTTGGATGTTTTAGATATAATGAAGAACTTAGAGCCCAGATGGCATTATTTCCAGATAAAGAATGGTGAGATATTTATAATGAGCTTTGGATGCAATGGTTGTGTACTTCCAAGAATGCCTCAGCGTTACACACAGCTAGTGGTCTTCTGGTTCCTTACAAGCCCTGTCAGGGGCATCCCAACCAATCTAGGGTGGGTAGTTTCACGAGAGCTCAGTTCCCACAGAATGGATCTTGTTGGTCCTTCAACAGAGGGTCATGCACACGACTCCAGTGCAAGTTCATGCACAATTGCTCCAATTGCAGGGGCAAACATCCATTGGTGCAATGTTTTGGAGGGATGCAATGGGGATGGAAGGCTAATGCAGGTAGAGGTGGTGATAGGGGAAGGGGTCGGATGCAGCAGATGGTGGGAAAAGGGCCCTTCTCCTAATAAATTAGATATTTTGTTTTATTGGTTGCAGTTTTATCCGAGGCATATGGAGGCCAAGTTACTGTACTAGAGTTTTCTTGAGGGTTTCAAGCTCTGTTATCAAGGTCATAGAAGACAGAGAAAAAATTTGAAATCTGCAGTTGAGAATCCTGAAGTGGTGAGAAAGAAATTGAGGACGGAATTGGAGGCTGGCAGAATGGTGGTTCCATGGGATACCTGGCCGATTCATAACTTAACAATTTCACCACTGGGTGTTGTGCCTAAAACACAACAAGGTGAGTTTAGATTGATTCATCATCTATCGTGGGCTGCAGGGGAGTCAGTTAATGATTTAATTGCACATGAAGACTCCATAGTGCATTGCACATCAGTGGAAGAGGCAATTAAGTTGGTAAGGGCTTGTGGAAGGAAGGCACAAATGGCAAAGTTAGACATTCAATCTGTCTTTTGACTATTGCCGGTACATCCTGAGGATTTTTCATTGTTGGGTCTTTAATCTGAGGATTCTATATTTGTGGATATAATGTTGCCAATGGGCTGTTCTGTTTCTTGTTCCCTGTTTGAAACTTGTAGTTGTTTTTTGCAGTGGTTTTTCCAACAGAAGACTGGGCTCGGGCATGTCACGAACTACCTAGGTGACTCTTTTCTGATGGGCTTGCAGTGATCCAATGAATGTAAAAAAGGGTTAATTGAATTTCAGAAGTGTATGGAGGAGATGGAAGTACCTTTGGCTCCGGATAAGACTGAAGGCTCTGCTATATTGAACTCAGAGAAATCTGAGGTACGGTTTCCGGTGGATAAGTGCAAAAGTTGATTTCTCTGTTGGAGGAGGCTGTTTCCACGGATAAGCTGGAGTTACAGCAGGTGCAAGCCTTATTGGGTTCTTTGAAGTTTGCGTGCCGTGTGGTGAGAGTTGGTAGAGCTCTTTGTAGGTGCCTTGGTTTTTCAGTCAAAGGTGCTGTTTTACCTCATCCCAGAATTCGGCTTAAAGAGGTCATCAATGCTGACTTCAGAATGTTGGTTTCTTTCCAGCAAAGTAATAATGGTGTTAACATGTTGACGGTTGAGGATGAATGGTTATGGCAATTTCAAATTTTTTCTGATGATTCGGGAGCCCATGGTTTGGTTTTCTGAGATGGTGATTGGACTGCTGAGTCATTGCCGGATTCTTGGAGAGAGTCACACCATAGCATTTCTTTTCTGGAGTTTTTTTCCATTTGATGGTTGCTTTAGTGTTGTGTGGTAACCTTTTAGCAAACAGGCGAGTGGTTTTTAATGTGGATAGCCAAACAGTTGTTAATTTAGTCAATTCACAGAAGGCTCGAGATGAAAAAGTTTTGAAGTTGTTGCGTTTATTTTTGCTTCATTGTCTGAAATTCAATATTTTGTTTAAGGGTCAGTATGTTCCAGGTGTGAATAATGATATCACTGATGGGCTATCTCGTTCACAGTGGCAGAGATTCGGTGTACTGGTGCCGGGAGCAGATTTGCTTAAAACGGCTTTGACGGTGGACCTTTGGGAGCTGGGAATCTAAGGGATGTTACAATTGATTTGTCAGTCCATTGCTCCATCTACTTTGAGGTCATATGGCAAGGCCTAGGCAGAATTTATTGAGTCTGGTGCATTGAGGAGGTATGAGGGACCTTACATGTCACAGTATAGGAGGGAGGATGGAGTCCTGCTTCATTATGACACATATTGACCTAGGATTGGCGGTGGTGGCTATAACAGGGAAGATGGCAGGTATTACATTTTTTTGGTAAGTACTTTTGGGATTATGATACCATGGAAGGAGAAATGTGTAGGAGAATTCTTGCTGGCTGGGCGATGGAGGATGGATCCAGGTTGGATCAATGGCATCCTATTTCCATGCAAAAGCTGAGGGATATTTTGGGGGTTTTGAATTCTGCTTTTCCTGTTGGGAGGCTGATAGTATAGATGATTCTTCTCCTGAAAAACAACTATATCATGATTGCAGGCACACCTGCTCTATGTAGACCAGGGTGGCCGAGTGGTTAAGGCGTTGGACTTAAGATTCAATGAACATGTGTCTGCGTGGTTTCGAGCCCCACTCCTGGTATATAATTCTTACTCTCCCGTGACACTGTTCATTTCAATTTCACGCACTTTTTCAGTTGCTCCTGATTATTATTAAAATAAGAGCTACATATAAAATCTTCATATCGATTAACGTGTATTTTTCTACTCCCAAAAAAGTAAACGCCTTGTATTGTACATTTCTCTTTGAAACTTAGTAACCTTTTGTTGCAGGTTGTATTACAGTATGCTTTTTCGTTTATTATAGGTGACTTATTTGTTTATGATACCTGACTTAATGCTTTCCATTTGGTGCATAATGAATTACAAAATCTCTCTACCGGGAGGGGGCTTGAACCCACGTGGACACATGTCCATTGGATCTTAAGTCCAACGCCCTTAACCACTCCGCCATCCTGGTACCTGTGCAGGAAAGGGCAACAACATGGCACTTATTATAGATATCAAGAGTGCTCATTGTGTGACAATGAGCTTTCTACATATATATATATTTTCATATCTATATATTTTATCAGGTTACGCAAAACACATTTCAGGAATACAAGGTAATGTCATGCCTCTCCTCTATAAAACGTGCATGTACTTAATAAAAAAACAAATACAACCATACCTATCAAACATGTTTAAGATTATCAGCGTGTAGGACGAAAAAAGGTGCGCTTTTTTTCCACACCGTTTTTGTCACATGTCCCTATTAAATCTGTCTGCAAATTGACATTAATCTTAAGAAATATCACACTAACCCCTTTTCAAGACTCAAAACTACACTTCACACAATCTAAAACACTTTGGGGACAGATTTACAAGGCCCTTGCGGCCCTTAGCGCTACATTTGCAGAATTTATTTTGCCGCAAATGTGAAGATCATAGGTCACTACCATAGCAAAATATTTACAAGGTGGCGCAAGCTAGGTTTGCGCCAACTTGTTAACACTTTGCGCCACATCATGCATAATATATGCATGATGTGTGCAAAGGGGGCGTTCCCTTGTTAGAGAGTGGGCACGCTCGTTCCTCACCTGACAGGTTGCTTTTTGTGGAGGGTGTCTCTGGGGCTGGTGTTGTAGCCAAGAGCGAACTCTTGACTCCGCGTGGGTCGCTTCGTTTGCCGCACTGCACGGGAATGGCTGGGAGGCATAGAGTTGGCAGTAGAGGAAGCGGTGTGGTGGGGAAGGGTCAGGCATAATTTATACAAGGTGGGCGTTCGCCCATTAGGGAGCCCGAAAAATGGCGCAAGGCAATCTAAGAGATTTCCTTGCGCCATTTGTTTTACACTTTCAACGCCTACTCAGAGGAGGCGTTAAAAGGGGGAATACCATTATTTATAATGGGCCCCTATGTACTCTGCAGGATTAGTCCCCAAAATGATGGCGTTACTCTTGCAGAAAACATCAATAGCGTAAAAAATATAACGCTAATGCCCCCTACCCTATGCCATGGTGCGCCGTATTATTATATATATAGCTCACACATGGTGGCGGTACAGGGGCGTTTAAGGGGTGCAAGGAACATGGCGCTGCACCGGCAGAGCCACTTTCCTTAAATCTGCCCCTTTGTGTTTGTCTCGGAGCAACAGGTGGTTTATAATTTTGACCACAAGTGAGGTCAATTTCAATAGAGTCCAGCAATTACAGGAAGATGGCATAGCTTTGTCAGGGGTGAGCTTAAGAAAGCACACCCTGGGGCGGCTGAAGCATTTTTGGGGTGTGACAGCTCCTTTGGGCTTCGCAGCTCAGGAGGACGAGCCATGCCAAAGGACGTCATGAAAAATAAGACAACAGCGGAGACGCCGGTAAAGGTCTGGGCACCTTTAAAATGCACTCATAAGAGAGGGTTGCATCCAGAGCGATCAACCGATTACAAGGGAGTGGCCTGGTGAATCATTTGATTTATGGTACAATCACGGCTTCAAGATCCCAGCTATCAGCCAAGGGGCTGTCTCGTTGGCTTCGGGGCTCATTTTGCATGATGAATTGATGGGATTACGATGACGACCAGGAGACTAAGGGAGGGGGAGAATTGTGAGGGTGGGGATGAGACTGCGGGGAAGGAGATGCAGCAATGAAATTAGGTGAGCTGTTCTAACAGAGGAAAGAGTTTTGGTGTGTTTCAGGATTTGCCCCCCTTTGATGGTGCAGCGTAATCGGAAAGTCAAGACGAATAATCAGGTACCTGCAAGTGGTTTCATTCAAAAAAGGTGAGACACAGGCTGCTGTGGCTATGGGGTTGTGAAGAGTTAAGCATGAAGGTAGTGTGTTTGGTGTCTGTAACAGTGGGTAATACCCTTTTGCGTTAGCATAAGGAAGTTTGGGTAGATTGAGTGGGAAAGATGATGCCAAATAATGAAGCAGTTAAAGATGCAGACAATGTCCATTTGGGGGGCTGTGAACAAAAAAGTCGGAGTCCAATGATGGTAAGTCAGAGGCAAGTGGTGAGGAGGCTTCTAAGGCAGAGCCAGGTAAGGAAAAAGGAAACTCAGGTGAGGGTAGTGTAAAAAGTAAAAAGTTGCCATATATGGGGTTGTTCTTGCCTTTGGGGGCGCATCTCACCCAAGCCATGAAGGAAAACATTTGTAAAGGTGAGTTTGTTGATGTTTTTAAATTATTACATAGAGAAGTGTGGGCTAAGGAAGGGGTCAAAGGAGGAGGAATGGGAATTAGCTAGGAGGCCGAAAGTTCCCACTACCCTTGAGAATTGGATGTCAGTATTCTTAATCATTGCTAGCGTTATAGTGAGAGGCATCCGGAGCGTTGTATTTCTCTATTAAAATACATGGACGTTTTTAGGTGGGCTCAAATAGACTATGGTGGTTTTGGATGTTTTAGATATAATGAAGAGCTTAGAGCCCAGATGGCATTATTTCCAGATAAAGAATGGGTGAGATATTTATAATGAGCTTTGGATGCAATGGTTGTGTCCTTCCAAGAATGCCTCAGCGTTACACACAGCTAGTGGTCTTCTGGTTTCTTACAAGCCCTCTCAGGGGCATCCCAACCAATCTAGGTGGGTAGTTTCACGAGAGCTCAGTTCCCTCAGAATGGATCTTGTTGGTCCTTCAACAGAGGGTCATGCACACGACTCCAGTGCAAGTTCATCCACAATTGCTCCAATTGCAGGGGCAAACATCCATTGGTGCAATGTTTTGGAGGGATGCAATGGGGATGGAAGGCTAATGCAGGTAGAGGTGGTGATAGGGGAAGGGGTCGGATGCAGCAGATGGTGGGAAAAAGCCCTTCTCCTAATAAATTAGATATTTTGTTTTATTGGTTGCAGTTTTATCCGAGGCGTGAGGAGGCCCAAGTTACTGTACTAGAGTTTTCTTGAGGGTTTCATGCTCTGTTATCAAGGTCATAGAAGACAGAGAAAAAATTTGAAATCTGCAGTTGAGAATCCGGAAGTGGTGAGAAAGAAATTGAGGACGGAATTGGAGGCTGGCAGAATGGTGGGTCCATGGGATACCTGGCCGATTCATAACTTAACAATTTCACCACTGGGTGTTGTGCCTAAAACACAACAAGGTGAGTTTAGATTGATTCATCATCTATCGTGGGCTACAGGGGAGTCAGTTAAGATTTAATTGCACATGAAGACTCCATAGTGCATTGCACATCAGTGGAAGAGGCAATTAAGTTGGTAAGGGCTTGTGGAAGGAAGGCACAAATGGCAAAAGTTAGACATTCAATCTGTCTTTTGACTATTGCCGGTACATCCTGATGATTTTTCATTGTTGGGTCTTTAATCTGAGGATTCTATGTTTGTGGATATAATGTTGCCAATGGGCTGTTCTGTTTCTTGTTCCCTGTTTGAAACTTGTAGTTGTTTTTTGCAGTGGTTTTTCCAACAGAAGACTGGGCTCGGGCATGTCACGAACTACCTAGGTGACTCTTTTCTGATGGACTTGCAGTGATCCAATGAATGTAAAAAAGGGTTAATTGAATTTCAGAAGTGTATGGAGGAGATGGAAGTACCTTTGGCTCCGGATAAGACTGAAGGCCCTGCTATATTGAACTCAGAGAAATCTGAGGTACGGTTTCCGGTGGATAAGTGCAAAAGTTGATTTCTCTGTTGGAGGAGGCTGTTTCCACGGATAAGCTGGAGTTACAGCAGGTGCAAGCCTTATTGGGTTCTTTGAAGTTTGCGTGCCGTGTGGTGAGAGTTGGTAGAGCTCTTTGTAGGTGCCTTGGTTTTTCAGTCAAAGGTGCTGTTTTACCTCATCCCAGAATTCGGCTTAAAGAGGTCATCAATGCTGACTTCAGAATGTTGGTTTCTTTCCAGCAAAGTAATAATGGTGTTAACATGTTGACGGTTGAGGATGAATGGTTATGGCAAGTTCAAATTTTTTCTGATGATTCGGGAGCCCATGGTTTGGTTTTCTGAGATGGTGATTGGACTGCTGAGTCATGGCCGGATTCTTGGAGAGAGGCACACCATAGCATTTCTTTTCTGGAGTTTTTTTCCATTTGATGGTTGCTTTAGTGTTGTGTGGTAACCTTTTAGCAAACAGGCGAGTGGTTTTTAATGTGGATAGCCAAACAGTTGTTAATTTAGTCAATTCACAGAAGGCTCGAGATGAAAAAGTTTTGAAGTTGTTGCGTTTATTTTTGCTTCATTGTCTGAAATTCAATATTTTGTTTAAGGGCCAGTATGTTCCAGGTGTGAATAATGATATCACTGATGGGCTATCTCGTTCACAGTGGCAGAGATTCGGTGTACTGGTGCCGGGAGCAGATTTGCTTAAAACGGCTTTGACGGTGGACCTCTGGGAGCTGAGAATCTAAGGATGTTACAATTGATTCGTCAGTCCATTGCTCCATCTACTTTGAGGTCATATGGCAAGGCCTAGGCAGAATTTATTGAGTCTGGTGCATTGAGGAGGTATGA
The DNA here is from genome assembly GCF_031143425.1 of Pleurodeles waltl. NCBI lineage: Eukaryota > Metazoa > Chordata > Amphibia > Caudata > Salamandridae > Pleurodeles > Pleurodeles waltl. The sequence continues at coordinate 1,051,695,777 of NC_090444.1, read as the reverse complement.
GGGACCTTACATGTCACGGTATAGGAGGGAGGATGGAGTCCGCTTCATTATGGCACATATTGACCTAGGATTGGCGGTGGTGGCTACAACAGGGAAGATGGCAGGTATTACATTTTTTGGTAAGTACTTTTGGGATTATGATACCATGGAAGGAGAAATGTGTAGGAGAATTCTTGCTGGCTGGGCGATGGAGGATGGATCCAGGTTGGATCAATGGCATCCTATTTCCATGCAAAAGCTGAGGGATATTTTGGGGGTTTTGAATTCTGCTTTTCCTGTTGGGAGGGCTGATAGTATAGATGATTCTTCTCCTGAAAAACAACTATATCATGATTGCAGGCACATCTGCACTATGTAGACCAGGGTGCCCGAGTGGTTAAGGTGTTGGACTTAAAATCCAATGAACATGTGTCTGTGTGGGTTCGAGCCCCTCTCCTGGTATATCATTTTTTCTCTCCCGTGACACTGTTCATTTCAATTTCACGCACTTTTCAGTTGCTCCTGATTATTATTAAAATAAGAGCTACATATAAAATCTTCATATCGATTAACGTGTATTTTTCTAGCCCCAAAAAAGTAAACGCCTTGTATTGTACATTTCTCTTTGAAACTTAGTAACCTTTTGTTGCAGGTTGTATTACAGTATGGTTTTTCGTTTATTATAGGTGACTTATTTGTTTATGATACCTGACTTAATGCTTTCCATTTGGTGTATAAGGAATTACAAAATCTCTCTACCAGGAGTGGGGCTTGAACCCACGTGGACACAAGTCCATTGGATCTTAAGTCCAACGCCTTAACCACTCCGCCATCCTGGTACCTCTGCAAGAGAGGGCAACAACATGGCACTTATTATAGATATCAAGAGTGCTCACTGTGTGACATTGAGCTTTCTACATATATATATATTTTCATATCTATATATTTTATCAGGTTACGCAAAACACATTTCAGGAATACAAGGTAATGTCATGCCTCTCCTCTATAAAACGTGCATGTACTTAATAAAAAAAAAAATACAACCATACCTATCAAACATGTTTAAGATTATCAGCGTGTAGGACGAAAAAATGTGCGCTTTTTTCACACCGTTTTTGTCACATGTCCTATTAAATATGTCTGCAAATTGACGTTAATCTTAAGAAATATCACACTAACCCCTTTTCAAGACTCAAAACTACACTTCACACAATCTAAAACACTTTGGGACAGATTTACAAGGCCCTTGCAGCCCTTAGCGCTACATTTGCAGAATTTATTTTGCCGCAAATGTGAAGATCATAGGTCACTACCATAGCAAAATATTTACAAGGTGGCGCAAGCTAGGTTTGGGCCAACTTGTTAACACTTTGCGCCACATCATGCATAATATATGCATGATGTGTGCAAAGGGGGCGTTCCCTTGTTAGAGAGTGGGCACGCTCGTTCCTCACCTGACAGGTTGCTTTTTGTGGAGGGTGTCTCTGGGGCTGGTGTTGTAGCCAAGAGCGAACTCTTGACTCCGCGTGGGTCGCTTCGTTTGCCGCACTGCACGGGAATGGCTGGGAGGCATAGAGTTGGCAGTAGAGGAAGCGGTGTGGTGGGGAAGGGTCAGGCATAATTTATACAAGGTGGGCGTTCGCCCATTAGGGAGCCCGAAAAAATGGCGCAAGGCAATCTAAGAGATTTCCTTGCACCATTTGTTTTACACTTTCAACGCCTACTCAGAGGAGGCGTTAAAAGGGGGAATACCATTATTTATAATGGGCCCCTATGTACTCTGCAGGATTAGTCCCAAAATGATGGTGCTACTCTTGCAGAGAACATCAATAGCGTAAAAAATATAACGCTAATGCCCCTACCCTGTGCCATGGTGCGCCGTATTATTATATATATAGCTCACACATGGTGGCGGTACAGGGGCGTTAAGGGGTGCAAGGAACGTGGCGCTGACCCGGCAGAGCCACTTTCCTTAAATCTGCCCCTTTGTGTTTGTCTCAGAGCAACAGGTGGTTTATAATTTTGACACAAGTGAGGTCAATTTCAATAGAGTCCAGCAATTACAGGAAGATGGGCATAGCTTTGTCAGGGGTGAGCTTAAGAAAGCACACCCTGGGGCGGCTGAAGCATTTTTGGGGTGTGACAGCTTCTTTGGGCTTCGCAGCTCAGGAGGACGAGCCATGCCAAAGGACGTCATGAAAAATAAGACAACAGCGGAGACGCCGGTAAAGGTCTGGGCACCTTTAAAATGCCGGTCATAAGAGAGGGTTGCATCCAGAGCGATCAACCGATTACAAGGGAGTGGCCTGGTGAATCATTTGATTTATGGTACAATCACGGCTTCAAGATCCCAGCTATCAGCCAAGGTGCTGTCTCGTTGGCTTCGGGGCTCATTTTGCATGATGAATTGATGGATTACGATGACGACCAGGAGGCTAAGGAGGGGGAGAATTGTGAGTGTGGGGATGAGACTGCGGGGAAGGAGATGCAGCAATGAAATTAGGTGAGCTGTTCTAACAGAGGAAAGAGTTTTGGTGTGTTTCAGGATTTGCCCCCTTTGATGGTGCAGCGTAATCGGAAAGTCAAGACGAATAATCAGGTACCTGCAAGTGGTTTCATTAAAAAAAGGTGAGACACAGGCTGCTGTGGCTATGGGGTGTGAAGAGTTAAGCATGAAGGTAGTGTGTTTGGTGTCTGTAACAGTGGGTAATACCCTTTTGCGTTAGCATAAGGAAGTTTGGGTAGATTGAGTGGGAAAGATGATGCAAATAATGAAGCAGTTAAAGATGCAGACAATGTCCATTTGGGGGGGCTGTGAACAAAAAAGTCGGAGTCAATGATGGTAAGTCAGAGGCAAGTGGTGAGGAGGCTTCTAAGGCAGAGCCAGGTAAGGAAAAAGGAAACTCAGGTGAGGGTAGTGTAAAAAGTAAAAAGTTGCCATATATGGGGTTGTTCTTGCCTTTGGGGGCGCATCTCACCCAAGCCATGAAGGAAAACATTTGTAAAGGTGAGTTTGTTGATGTTTTTAAATTATTACATAGAGAAGTGTGGGCTAAGGAAGGGTCAAAGGAGGAGGAATGGGAATTAGCTAGGAGGCCGAAAGTTCCCACTACCCTTGAGAATTGGATGTCAGTATTCTTAATCATTGCTAGCGTTTATTGTGAGAGGCATCCGGAGCGTTGTATTTCTCTATTAAAATACATGGACGTTTTTAGGTGGGCTCAAATAGACTATGGTGGTTTTGGATGTTTTAGATATAATGAAGAACTTAGAGCCCAGATAGCATTATTTCCAGATAAAGAATGGTGAGATATTTATAATGAGCTTTGGATGCAATGGTTCTGTATTTCCAAGAATGCCTCAGCGTTACACACAGCTAGTGGTCTTCTGGTTCCTTACAAGCCCTGTCAGGGGCATCCCAACCAATCTAGGGTGGGTAGTTTCACGAGAGCTCAGTTCCCACAGAATGGATCTTGTTGGTCCTTCAACAGAGGGTCATGCACACGACTCCAGTGCAAGTTCATGCACAATTGCTCCAATTGCAGGGGCAAACATCCATTGGTGCAATGTTTTGGAGGGATGCAATGGGGATGGAAGGCTAATGCAGGTAGAGGTGGTGATAGGGGAAGGGGTCGGATGCAGCAGATGGTGGGAAAAGGGCCCTTCTCCTAATAAATTAGATATTTTGTTTTATTGGTTGCAGTTTTATCCGAGGCGTGAGGAGGCCAAGTTACTGTAGTAGAGTTTTCTTGAGGGTTTCAAGCTCTGTTATCAAGGTCATAGAAGACAGAGAAAAATTTGAAATCTGCAGTTGAGAATCCGGAAGTGGTGAGAAAGAAATTGAGGACGGAATTGGAGGCTGGCAGAATGGTGGGTCCATGGGATACCTGACCGATTCATAACTTAACAATTTCACCACTGGGTGTTGTGCCTAAAACACAACAAGGTGAGTTTAGATTGATTCATCATCTATCGTGGGCTGCAGGGGAGTCAGTTAATGATTTAATTGCACATGAAGACTCCATAGTGCATTGCACATCAGTGGAAGAGGCAATTAAGTTGGTAAGGGCTTGTGGAAGGAAGGCACAAATGGCAAAGTTAGACATTCAATCTGTCTTTTGACTAATGCCGGTACATCCTGATGATTTTTCATTGTTGGGTCTTTAATCTGAGGATTCTATATTTGTGGATATAATGTTGCCAATGGGCTGTTCTGTTTCTTGTTCCCTGTTTGAAACTTGTAGTTGTTTTTTGCAGTGGTTTTTCCAACAGAAGACTGGGCTCGGGCATGTCACGAACTACCTAGGTGACTCTTTTCTGATGGGCTTGCAGTGATCCAATGAATGTAAAAAAGGGTTAATTGAATTTCAGAAGTGTATGGAGGAGATGGAAGTACCTTTGGCTCCGGATAAGACTGAAGGCCCTGCTATATTGAACTCAGATAAATCTGAGGTACGGTTTCTGGTGGATAAGTGCAAAAGTTGATTTCTCTGTTGGACGAGGCTGTTTCCACGGATAAGCTGGAGTTACAGCAGGTGCATGCCTTATTGGGTTCTTTGAAGTTTGCGTGCCGTGTGGTGAGAGTTGGTAGAGCTCTTTGTAGGTGCCTTGGTTTTTCAGTCAAAGGTCCTGTTTTACCTCATCCCAGAATTCGGCTTAAAGAGGTCATCAATGCTGACTTCAGAATGTTGGTTTCTTTCCAGCAAAGTAACAATGGTGTTAACATGTTGACGGTTGAGGATGAATGGTTATGGCAAGTTCAAATTTTTTCTGATGATTCGGGAGCCCATGGTTTGGTTTTCTGAGATGGTGATTGGACTGCTGAGTCATGGCCGGATTCTTGGAGAGAGGCACACCATAGCATTTCTTTTCTGGAGTTTTTTTCCATTTGATGGTTGCTTTAGTGTTGTGTGGTAACCTTTTAGCAAACAGGCGAGTGGTTTTTAATGTGGATAGCCAAACAGTTGTTAATTTAGTCAATTCACAGAAGGCTCGAGATGAAAAAGTTTTGAAGTTGTTGCGTTTATTTTTGCTTCATTGTCTGAAATTCAATATTTTGTTTAAGGGTCAGTATGTTCCAGGTGTGAATAATGATATCACTGATGGGCTATCTCGTTCACAGTGGCAGAGATTCGGTGTACTGGTGCCGGGAGCAGATTTGCTTAAAACGGCTTTGACGGTGGACCTTTGGGAGCTGGGAATCTAAGGATGTTACAATTGATTTGTCAGTCCATTGCTCCATCTACTTTGAGGTCATATGGCAAGGCCTAGGCAGAATTTATTGAGTCTGGTGCATTGAGGAGGTATGAGGGACCTTACATGTCACGGTATAGGAGGGAGGATGGAGTCCGCTTCATTATGACACATATTGACCTAGGATTGGCCGTGGTGGCTACAACAGGGAAGATGGCAGGTATTACATTTTTTGGTAAGTACTTTTGGGATTATGATACCATGGAAGGAGAAATGTGTAGGAGAATTCTTGCTGGCTGGGCGATGGAGGATGGATCCAGGTTGGATCAATGGCATCCTATTTCCATGCAAAAGCTGAGGGATATTTTGGGGGTTTTGAATTCTGCTTTTCCTGTTGGGAGGGCTGATAGTATAGATGATTCTTCTCCTGAAAAACAACTATATCATGATTGCAGGCACATCTGCACTATGTAGACCAGGGTGGCTGAGTGGTTAAGGCGTTGGACTTAAAATCCAATGAATATGTGTCTGTGTGGGTTTGAGCCCCACTCCTGGTATATCATTTTTTCTCTCCCGTGACACTGTTCATTTCAATTTCACGCACTTTTCAGTTGCTCCTGATTATTATTAAAATAAGAGCTACATATAAAATCTTCATATCGATTAACGTGTATTTTTCTACCCCCAAAAAAGTAAACGCCTTGTATTGTACATTTCTCTTTGAAACTTAGTAACCTTTTGTTGCAGGTTGTATTACAGTATGGTTTTTCGTTTATTATAGGTGACTTATTTGTTTATGATACCTGACTTAATGCTTTCCATTTGGTGTATAAGGAATTACAAAATCTCTCTACCAGGAGTGGGGCTTGAACCCACATGGACACATGTCCATTGGATCTTAAGTCCAACACCTTAACCACTCGGCCATCCTGGTACCTGTGCAAGAAAGGGCAACAACATGGCACTTATTATAGATATCAAGAGTGCTCACTGTGTGACATTGAGCTTTCTACATATATATATATTTTCATATCTATATATTTTATCAGGTTACGCAAAACACATTTCAGGAATACAAGGTAATGTCATGCCTCTCCTCTATAAAACGTGCATGTACTTAATAAAAAAAAAAATACAACCATACCTATCAAACATGTTTAAGATTATCAGCGTGTAGGACGAAAAAAGGTGCGCTTTTTTCACACCGTTTTTGTCACATGTCCTATTAAATATGTCTGCAAATTGACGTTAATCTTAAGAAATATCACACTAACCCCTTTTCAAGACTCAAAACTACACTTCACACAATCTAAAACACTTTGGGACAGATTTACAAGGCCCTTGCGGCCCTTAGCACTACATTTGCAGAATTTATTTTGCCGCAAATGTGAAGATCATAGGTCACTACCATAGCAAAATATTTACAAGGTGGCGCAAGCTAGGTTTGCGCCAACTTGTTAACACTTTGCGCCACATCATGCATAATATATGCATGATGTGTGCAAAGGGGGCGTTCCCTTGTTAGAGAGTGGGCACGCTCGTTCCTCACCTGACAGGTTGCTTTTTGTGGAGGGTGTCTCTGGGGCTGGTGTTGTAGCCAAGAGCGAACTCTTGACTCCGCGTGGGTCGCTTCATTTGCCGCACTGCACGGGAATGGCTGGGAGGCATAGAGTTGGCAGTAGAGGAAGCGGTGTGGTGGGGAAGGGTCAGGCATAATTTATACAAGGTGGGCGTTCGCCCATTAGGGAGCCCGAAAAAATGGCGCAAGGCAATCTAAGAGATTTCCTTGCGCCATTTGTTTTACACTTTCAACGCCTACTCAGAGGAGGCGTTAAAAGGGGGAATACCATTATTTATAATGGGCCCCTATGTACTCTGCAGGATTAGTCCCAAAATGATGGCGCTACTCTTGCAGAGAACATCAATAGCGTAAAAAATATAACGCTAATGCCCCTACCCTGTGCCATGGTGCGCCGTATTATTATATATATAGCTCACACATGGTGGCGGTACAGGGGCGTTAAGGGGTGCAAGGAACGTGGCGCTGCACCGGCAGAGCCACTTTCCTTAAATCTGCCCCTTTGTGTTTGTCTCGGACCAACAGGTGGTTTATAATTTTGACACAAGTGAGGTCAATTTCAATAGAGTCCAGCAATTACAGGAAGATGGGCATAGCTTTGTCAGGGGTGAGCTTAAGAAAGCACACCCTGGGGCGGCTGAAGCATTTTTGGGGTGTGACAGCTCCTTTGGGCTTCGCAGCTCAGGAGGACGAGCCATGCCAAAGGACGTCATGAAAAATAAGACAACAGCGGAGACGCCGGTAAAGGTCTGAGCACCTTTAAAATGCCGGTCATAAGAGAGGGTTGCATCCAGAGCGATCAACCCGATTACAAGGGAGTGGCCTGGTGAATCATTTGATTTATGGTACAATCACGGCTTCAAGATCCCAGCTATCAGCCAAGGTGCTGTCTCGTTGGCTTCGGGGCTCATTTTGCATGATGAATTGATGGATTACGATGACGACCAGGAGACTAAGGAGGGGGAGAATTGTGAGGGTGGGGATGAGACTGCGGGGAAGGAGATGCAGCAATGAAATTAGGTGAGCTGTTTTAACAGAGGAAAGAGTTTTGGTGTGTTTCAGGATTTGCCCCCTTTGATGGTGCAGCGTAATCGGAAAGTCAAGACGAATAATCAGGTACCTGCAAGTGGTTTCATTCAAAAAAGGTGAGACACAGGCTGCTGTGGCTATGGGGTGTGAAGAGTTAAGCATGAAGGTAGTGTGTTTGGTGTCTGTAACAGTGGGTAATACCCTTTTGCGTTAGCATAAGGAAGTTTGGGTAGATTGAGTGGGAAAGATGATGCAAATAATGAAGCAGTTAAAGATGCAGACAATGTCCATTTGGGGGGGCTGTGAACAAAAAAGTCGGAGTCAATGATGGTAAGTCAGAGGCAAGTGGTGAGGAGGCTTCTAAGGCAGAGCCAGGTAAGGAAAAAGGAAACTCAGGTGAGGGTAGTGTAAAAAGTAAAAAGTTGCCATATATGGGGTTGTTCTTGCCTTTGGGGGCGCATCTCACCCAAGCCATGAATGAAAACATTTGTAAAGGTGAGTTTGTTGATGTTTTTAAATTATTACATAGAGAAGTGTGGGCTAAGGAAGGGTCAAAGGAGGAGGAATGGGAATTAGCTAGGAGGCCGAAAGTTCCCACTACCCTTGAGAATTGGATGTCAGTATTCTTAATCATTGCTAGCGTTTATTGTGAGAGGCATCCGGAGCGTTGTATTTCTCTATTAAAATACATGGACGTTTTTAGGTGGGCTCAAATAGACTATGGTGGTTTTGGATGCTTTAGATATAATGAAGAACTTAGAGCCCAGATGGCATTATTTCCAGATAAAGAATGGTGAGATATTTATAATGAGCTTTGGATGCAATGGTTGTGTACTTCCAAGAATGCCTCAGCGTTACACACAGCTAGTGGTCTTCTGGTTCCTTACAAGCCCTGTCAGGGGCATCCCAACCAATCTAGGGTGGGTAGTTTCACGAGAGCTCAGTTCCCACAGAATGGATCTTGTTGGTCCTTCAACAGAGGGTCATGCACACGACTCCAGTGCAAGTTCATGCACAATTGCTCCAATTGCAGGGGCAAACATCCATTGGTGCAAAGTTTTGGAGGGATGCAATGGGGATGGAAGGCTAATGCAGGTAGAGGTGGTGATAGGGGAAGGGGTCGGATGCAGCAGATGGTGGGAAAAGGGCCCTTCTCCTAATAAATTAGATATTTTGTTTTATTGGTTGCAGTTTTATCCGAGGCGTAAGGAGGCCAAGTTACTGTACTAGAGTTTTCTTGAGGGTTTCAAGCTCTGTTATCAAGGTCATAGAAGACAGAGAAAAAATTTGAAATCTGCAGTTGAGAATCCGGAAGTGGTGAGAAAGAAATTGAGGACGGAATTGGAGGCTGGCAGAATGGTGGGTCCATGGGATACCTGGCCGATTCATAACTTAACAATTTCACCACTGGGTGTTGTGCCTAAAACACAACAAGGTGAGTTTAGATTGATTCATCATCTATCGTGGGCTGCAGGGGAGTCAGTTAATGATTTAATTGCACATGAAGACTCCATAGTGCATTGCACATCAGTGGAAGAGGCAATTAAGTTGGTAAGGGCTTGTGGAAGGAAGGCACAAATGGCAAAGTTAGACATTCAATCTGTCTTTTGACTATTGCCGGTACATCCTGAGGATTTTTCATTGTTGGGTCTTTAATCTGAGGATTCTATATTTGTGGATATAATGTTGCCAATGGGCTGTTCTGTTTCTTGTTCCCTGTTTGAAACTTGTAGTTGTTTTTTGCAGTGGTTTTTCCAACAGAAGACTGGGCTCGGGCATGTCACGAACTACCTAGGTGACTCTTTTCTGATGGGCTTGCAGTGATCCAATGAATGTAAAAAAGGGTTAATTGAATTTCAGAAGTGTATGGAGGAGATGGAAGTACCTTTGGCTCCGGATAAGACTGAAGGCCCTGCTATATTGAACTCAGAGTAATCTGAGGTACGGTTGCCGGTGGATAAGTGCAAAAGTTGATTTCTCTGTTGGAGGAGGCTGTTTCCACGGATAAGCTGGAGTTACAGCAGGTGCAAGCCTTATTGGGTTCTTTGAAGTTTGCGTGCCGTGTGGTGAAAGTTGGTAGAGCTCTTTGTAGGTGCCTTGGTTTTTCAGTCAAAGGTGCTCTTTTACCTCATCCCAGAATTCGGCTTAAAGAGGTCATCAATGCTGACTTCAGAATGTTGGTTTCTTTCCAGCAAAGTAATAATGGTGTTAACATGTTGACGGTTGAGGATGAATGGTTATGGCAAGTTCAAATTTTTTCTGATGATTCGGGAGCCCATGGTTTGGTTTTCTGAGATGGTGATTGGACTGCTGAGTCATGGCCGGATTCTTGGAGAGAGGCACACCATAGCATTTCTTTTCTGGAGTTTTTTTCCTTTTGATGGTTGCTTTAGTGTTGTGTGGTAACCTTTTAGCAAACAGGCGAGTGGTTTTTAATGTGGATAGCCAAACAGTTGTTAATTTAGTCAATTCACAGAAGGCTCGAGATGAAAAAGTTTTGAAGTTGTTGCGTTTATTTTTGCTTCATTGTCTGAAATTCAATATTTTGTTTAAGGGTCAGTATGTTCCAGGTGTGAATAATGATATCACTGATGGGCTATCTCGTTCACAGTGGCAGAGATTCGGTGTACTGGTGCCGGGAGCAGATTTGCTTAAAACGGCTTTGACGGTGGACCTTTGGGAGCTGGGAATCTAAGGATGTTACAATTGATTTGTCAGTCCATTGCTCCATCTACTTTGAGGTCATATGGCAAGGCCTAGGCAGAATTTATTGAGTCTGGTGCATTGAGGAGGTATGAGGGACCTTACATGTCACAGTATAGGAGGGAGGATGGAGTCTGCTTCATTATGACACATATTGACCTAGGATTGGCGGTGGTGGCTATAACAGGGAAGATGGCAGGTATTACATTTTTTGGTAAGTACTTTTGGGATTATGATACCATGGAAGGAGAAATGTGTAGGAGAATTCTTGCTGGCTGGGCGATGGAGGATGGATCCAGGTTGGATCAATGGCATCCTATTTCCATGCAAAAGCTGAGGGATATTTTGGGGGTTTTGAATTCTGCTTTTCCTGTTGGGAGGGCTGATAGTATAGATGATTCTTCTCCTGAAAAACAACTATATCATGATTGCAGGCACACCTGCACTATGTAGACCAGGGTAGCTGAGTGGTTAAGGCGTTGGTCTTAAGATCCAATGAACATGTGTCTGCGTGGTTTCGAGCCCCACTCCTGGTATATAATTTTTACTCTCCCGTGACACTGTTCATTTCAATTTCACGCACTTTTCAGTTGCTCCTGATTATTATTAAAATAAGAGCTACATATAAAATCTTCATATCGATTAACGTGTATTTTTCTAGCCCCAAAAAAGTAAACGCCTTGTATTGTACATTTCTCTTTGAAACTTAGTAACCTTTTGTTGCAGGTTGTATTACAGTATGCTTTTTAGTTTATTATAGGTGACTTATTTGTTTATGATACCTGACTTAATGCTTTCCATTTGGTGCATAATGAATTACAAAATCTCTCTACCGGGAGGGGGCTTGAACCCACGTGGACACATGTCCATTGGATCTTAAGTCCAACGCCTTAACCACTCCGCCATCCTGGTACCTGTGCAGGAAAGGGCAACAACATGGCACTTATTATAGATATCAAGAGTGCTCATTGTGTGACATTGAGCTTTCTACATATATATATATTTTCATATCTATATATTTTATCAGGTTACGCAAAACACATTTCAGGAACACAAGGTAATGTCATGCCTCTCCTCTATAAAACGTGCATGTACTTAATAAATAAAAAAATACAACCATACCTATCAAACATGTTTAAGATTATCAGCGTGTAGGACGAAAAAAGGTGCGCTTTTTTCACACCGTTTTTGTCACATGTCCTATTAAATATGTCTGCAAATTGACGTTAATCTTAAGAAATATCACACTAACCCCTTTTCAAGACTCAAAACTACACTTCACACAATCTAAAACACTTTGGGACAGATTTACAAGGCCCTTGCAGCCCTTAGCGCTACATTTGCAGAATTTATTTTGCCGCAAATGTGAAGATCATAGGTCACTACCATAGCAAAATATTTACAAGGTGGCGCAAGCTAGGTTTGGGCCAACTTGTTAACACTTTGCGCCACATCATGCATAATATATGCATGATGTGTGCAAAGGGGGCGTTCCCTTGTTAGAGAGTGGGCACGCTCGTTCCTCACCTGACAGGTTGCTTTTTGTGGAGGGTGTCTCTGGGGCTGGTGTTGTAGCCAAGAGCGAACTCTTGACTCCGCGTGGGTCGCTTCGTTTGCCGCACTGCACGGGAATGGCTGGGAGGCATAGAGTTGGCAGTAGAGGAAGCGGTGTGGTGGGGAAGGGTCAGGCATAATTTATACAAGGTGGGCGTTCGCCCATTAGGGAGCCCGAAAAAATGGCGCAAGGCAATCTAAGAGATTTCCTTGCACCATTTGTTTTACACTTTCAACGCCTACTCAGAGGAGGCGTTAAAAGGGGGAATACCATTATTTATAATGGGCCCCTATGTACTCTGCAGGATTAGTCCCAAAATGATGGTGCTACTCTTGCAGAGAACATCAATAGCGTAAAAAATATAACGCTAATGCCCCTACCCTGTGCCATGGTGCGCCGTATTATTATATATATAGCTCACACATGGTGGCGGTACAGGGGCGTTAAGGGGTGCAAGGAACGTGGCGCTGCACCGGCAGAGCCACTTTCCTTAAATCTGCCCCTTTGTGTTTGTCTCAGAGCAACAGGTGGTTTATAATTTTGACACAAGTGAGGTCAATTTCAATAGAGTCCAGCAATTACAGGAAGATGGGCATAGCTTTGTCAGGGGTGAGCTTAAGAAAGCACACCCTGGGGCGGCTGAAGCATTTTTGGGGTGTGACAGCTTCTTTGGGCTTCGCAGCTCAGGAGGACGAGCCATGCCAAAGGACGTCATGAAAAATAAGACAACAGCGGAGACGCCGGTAAAGGTCTGGGCACCTTTAAAATGCCGGTCATAAGAGAGGGTTGCATCCAGAGCGATCAACCGATTACAAGGGAGTGGCCTGGTGAATCATTTGATTTATGGTACAATCACGGCTTCAAGATCCCAGCTATCAGCCAAGGTGCTGTCTCGTTGGCTTCGGGGCTCATTTTGCATGATGAATTGATGGATTACGATGACGACCAGGAGGCTAAGGAGGGGGAGAATTGTGAGTGTGGGGATGAGACTGCGGGGAAGGAGATGCAGCAATGAAATTAGGTGAGCTGTTCTAACAGAGGAAAGAGTTTTGGTGTGTTTCAGGATTTGCCCCCTTTGATGGTGCAGCGTAATCGGAAAGTCAAGACGAATAATCAGGTACCTGCAAGTGGTTTCATTAAAAAAAGGTGAGACACAGGCTGCTGTGGCTATGGGGTGTGAAGAGTTAAGCATGAAGGTAGTGTGTTTGGTGTCTGTAACAGTGGGTAATACCCTTTTGCGTTAGCATAAGGAAGTTTGGGTAGATTGAGTGGGAAAGATGATGCAAATAATGAAGCAGTTAAAGATGCAGACAATGTCCATTTGGGGGGGCTGTGAACAAAAAAGTCGGAGTCAATGATGGTAAGTCAGAGGCAAGTGGTGAGGAGGCTTCTAAGGCAGAGCCAGGTAAGGAAAAAGGAAACTCAGGTGAGGGTAGTGTAAAAAGTAAAAAGTTGCCATATATGGGGTTGTTCTTGCCTTTGGGGGCGCATCTCACCCAAGCCATGAAGGAAAACATTTGTAAAGGTGAGTTTGTTGATGTTTTTAAATTATTACATAGAGAAGTGTGGGCTAAGGAAGGGTCAAAGGAGGAGGAATGGGAATTAGCTAGGAGGCCGAAAGTTCCCACTACCCTTGAGAATTGGATGTCAGTATTCTTAATCATTGCTAGCGTTTATTGTGAGAGGCATCCGGAGCGTTGTATTTCTCTATTAAAATACATGGACGTTTTTAGGTGGGCTCAAATAGACTATGGTGGTTTTGGATGTTTTAGATATAATGAAGAACTTAGAGCCCAGATAGCATTATTTCCAGATAAAGAATGGTGAGATATTTATAATGAGCTTTGGATGCAATGGTTCTGTATTTCCAAGAATGCCTCAGCGTTACACACAGCTAGTGGTCTTCTGGTTCCTTACAAGCCCTGTCAGGGGCATCCCAACCAATCTAGGGTGGGTAGTTTCACGAGAGCTCAGTTCCCACAGAATGGATCTTGTTGGTCCTTCAACAGAGGGTCATGCACACGACTCCAGTGCAAGTTCATGCACAATTGCTCCAATTGCAGGGGCAAACATCCATTGGTGCAATGTTTTGGAGGGATGCAATGGGGATGGAAGGCTAATGCAGGTAGAGGTGGTGATAGGGGAAGGGGTCGGATGCAGCAGATGGTGGGAAAAGGGCCCTTCTCCTAATAAATTAGATATTTTGTTTTATTGGTTGCAGTTTTATCCGAGGCGTGAGGAGGCCAAGTTACTGTAGTAGAGTTTTCTTGAGGGTTTCAAGCTCTGTTATCAAGGTCATAGAAGACAGAGAAAAATTTGAAATCTGCAGTTGAGAATCCGGAAGTGGTGAGAAAGAAATTGAGGACGGAATTGGAGGCTGGCAGAATGGTGGGTCCATGGGATACCTGACCGATTCATAACTTAACAATTTCACCACTGGGTGTTGTGCCTAAAACACAACAAGGTGAGTTTAGATTGATTCATCATCTATCGTGGGCTGCAGGGGAGTCAGTTAATGATTTAATTGCACATGAAGACTCCATAGTGCATTGCACATCAGTGGAAGAGGCAATTAAGTTGGTAAGGGCTTGTGGAAGGAAGGCACAAATGGCAAAGTTAGACATTCAATCTGTCTTTTGACTAATGCCGGTACATCCTGATGATTTTTCATTGTTGGGTCTTTAATCTGAGGATTCTATATTTGTGGATATAATGTTGCCAATGGGCTGTTCTGTTTCTTGTTCCCTGTTTGAAACTTGTAGTTGTTTTTTGCAGTGGTTTTTCCAACAGAAGACTGGGCTCGGGCATGTCACGAACTACCTAGGTGACTCTTTTCTGATGGGCTTGCAGTGATCCAATGAATGTAAAAAAGGGTTAATTGAATTTCAGAAGTGTATGGAGGAGATGGAAGTACCTTTGGCTCCGGATAAGACTGAAGGCCCTGCTATATTGAACTCAGATAAATCTGAGGTACGGTTTCTGGTGGATAAGTGCAAAAGTTGATTTCTCTGTTGGACGAGGCTGTTTCCACGGATAAGCTGGAGTTACAGCAGGTGCATGCCTTATTGGGTTCTTTGAAGTTTGCGTGCCGTGTGGTGAGAGTTGGTAGAGCTCTTTGTAGGTGCCTTGGTTTTTCAGTCAAAGGTCCTGTTTTACCTCATCCCAGAATTCGGCTTAAAGAGGTCATCAATGCTGACTTCAGAATGTTGGTTTCTTTCCAGCAAAGTAACAATGGTGTTAACATGTTGACGGTTGAGGATGAATGGTTATGGCAAGTTCAAATTTTTTCTGATGATTCGGGAGCCCATGGTTTGGTTTTCTGAGATGGTGATTGGACTGCTGAGTCATGGCCGGATTCTTGGAGAGAGGCACACCATAGCATTTCTTTTCTGGAGTTTTTTTCCATTTGATGGTTGCTTTAGTGTTGTGTGGTAACCTTTTAGCAAACAGGCGAGTGGTTTTTAATGTGGATAGCCAAACAGTTGTTAATTTAGTCAATTCACAGAAGGCTCGAGATGAAAAAGTTTTGAAGTTGTTGCGTTTATTTTTGCTTCATTGTCTGAAATTCAATATTTTGTTTAAGGGTCAGTATGTTCCAGGTGTGAATAATGATATCACTGATGGGCTATCTCGTTCACAGTGGCAGAGATTCGGTGTACTGGTGCCGGGAGCAGATTTGCTTAAAACGGCTTTGACGGTGGACCTTTGGGAGCTGGGAATCTAAGGATGTTACAATTGATTTGTCAGTCCATTGCTCCATCTACTTTGAGGTCATATGGCAAGGCCTAGGCAGAATTTATTGAGTCTGGTGCATTGAGGAGGTATGAGGGACCTTACATGTCACGGTATAGGAGGGAGGATGGAGTCCGCTTCATTATGACACATATTGACCTAGGATTGGCCGTGGTGGCTACAACAGGGAAGATGGCAGGTATTACATTTTTTGGTAAGTACTTTTGGGATTATGATACCATGGAAGGAGAAATGTGTAGGAGAATTCTTGCTGGCTGGGCGATGGAGGATGGATCCAGGTTGGATCAATGGCATCCTATTTCCATGCAAAAGCTGAGGGATATTTTGGGGGTTTTGAATTCTGCTTTTCCTGTTGGGAGGGCTGATAGTATAGATGATTCTTCTCCTGAAAAACAACTATATCATGATTGCAGGCACATCTGCACTATGTAGACCAGGGTGGCTGAGTGGTTAAGGCGTTGGACTTAAAATCCAATGAATATGTGTCTGTGTGGGTTTGAGCCCCACTCCTGGTATATCATTTTTTCTCTCCCGTGACACTGTTCATTTCAATTTCACGCACTTTTCAGTTGCTCCTGATTATTATTAAAATAAGAGCTACATATAAAATCTTCATATCGATTAACGTGTATTTTTCTACCCCCAAAAAAGTAAACGCCTTGTATTGTACATTTCTCTTTGAAACTTAGTAACCTTTTGTTGCAGGTTGTATTACAGTATGGTTTTTCGTTTATTATAGGTGACTTATTTGTTTATGATACCTGACTTAATGCTTTCCATTTGGTGTATAAGGAATTACAAAATCTCTCTACCAGGAGTGGGGCTTGAACCCACATGGACACATGTCCATTGGATCTTAAGTCCAACACCTTAACCACTCGGCCATCCTGGTACCTGTGCAAGAAAGGGCAACAACATGGCACTTATTATAGATATCAAGAGTGCTCACTGTGTGACATTGAGCTTTCTACATATATATATATTTTCATATCTATATATTTTATCAGGTTACGCAAAACACATTTCAGGAATACAAGGTAATGTCATGCCTCTCCTCTATAAAACGTGCATGTACTTAATAAAAAAAAAAATACAACCATACCTATCAAACATGTTTAAGATTATCAGCGTGTAGGACGAAAAAAGGTGCGCTTTTTTCACACCGTTTTTGTCACATGTCCTATTAAATATGTCTGCAAATTGACGTTAATCTTAAGAAATATCACACTAACCCCTTTTCAAGACTCAAAACTACACTTCACACAATCTAAAACACTTTGGGACAGATTTACAAGGCCCTTGCGGCCCTTAGCACTACATTTGCAGAATTTATTTTGCCGCAAATGTGAAGATCATAGGTCACTACCATAGCAAAATATTTACAAGGTGGCGCAAGCTAGGTTTGCGCCAACTTGTTAACACTTTGCGCCACATCATGCATAATATATGCATGATGTGTGCAAAGGGGGCGTTCCCTTGTTAGAGAGTGGGCACGCTCGTTCCTCACCTGACAGGTTGCTTTTTGTGGAGGGTGTCTCTGGGGCTGGTGTTGTAGCCAAGAGCGAACTCTTGACTCCGCGTGGGTCGCTTCATTTGCCGCACTGCACGGGAATGGCTGGGAGGCATAGAGTTGGCAGTAGAGGAAGCGGTGTGGTGGGGAAGGGTCAGGCATAATTTATACAAGGTGGGCGTTCGCCCATTAGGGAGCCCGAAAAAATGGCGCAAGGCAATCTAAGAGATTTCCTTGCGCCATTTGTTTTACACTTTCAACGCCTACTCAGAGGAGGCGTTAAAAGGGGGAATACCATTATTTATAATGGGCCCCTATGTACTCTGCAGGATTAGTCCCAAAATGATGGCGCTACTCTTGCAGAGAACATCAATAGCGTAAAAAATATAACGCTAATGCCCCTACCCTGTGCCATGGTGCGCCGTATTATTATATATATAGCTCACACATGGTGGCGGTACAGGGGCGTTAAGGGGTGCAAGGAACGTGGCGCTGCACCGGCAGAGCCACTTTCCTTAAATCTGCCCCTTTGTGTTTGTCTCGGACCAACAGGTGGTTTATAATTTTGACACAAGTGAGGTCAATTTCAATAGAGTCCAGCAATTACAGGAAGATGGGCATAGCTTTGTCAGGGGTGAGCTTAAGAAAGCACACCCTGGGGCGGCTGAAGCATTTTTGGGGTGTGACAGCTCCTTTGGGCTTCGCAGCTCAGGAGGACGAGCCATGCCAAAGGACGTCATGAAAAATAAGACAACAGCGGAGACGCCGGTAAAGGTCTGAGCACCTTTAAAATGCCGGTCATAAGAGAGGGTTGCATCCAGAGCGATCAACCCGATTACAAGGGAGTGGCCTGGTGAATCATTTGATTTATGGTACAATCACGGCTTCAAGATCCCAGCTATCAGCCAAGGTGCTGTCTCGTTGGCTTCGGGGCTCATTTTGCATGATGAATTGATGGATTACGATGACGACCAGGAGACTAAGGAGGGGGAGAATTGTGAGGGTGGGGATGAGACTGCGGGGAAGGAGATGCAGCAATGAAATTAGGTGAGCTGTTTTAACAGAGGAAAGAGTTTTGGTGTGTTTCAGGATTTGCCCCCTTTGATGGTGCAGCGTAATCGGAAAGTCAAGACGAATAATCAGGTACCTGCAAGTGGTTTCATTCAAAAAAGGTGAGACACAGGCTGCTGTGGCTATGGGGTGTGAAGAGTTAAGCATGAAGGTAGTGTGTTTGGTGTCTGTAACAGTGGGTAATACCCTTTTGCGTTAGCATAAGGAAGTTTGGGTAGATTGAGTGGGAAAGATGATGCAAATAATGAAGCAGTTAAAGATGCAGACAATGTCCATTTGGGGGGGCTGTGAACAAAAAAGTCGGAGTCAATGATGGTAAGTCAGAGGCAAGTGGTGAGGAGGCTTCTAAGGCAGAGCCAGGTAAGGAAAAAGGAAACTCAGGTGAGGGTAGTGTAAAAAGTAAAAAGTTGCCATATATGGGGTTGTTCTTGCCTTTGGGGGCACATCTCACCCAAGCCATGAATGAAAACATTTGTAAAGGTGAGTTTGTTGATGTTTTTAAATTATTACATAGAGAAGTGTGGGCTAAGGAAGGGTCAAAGGAGGAGGAATGGGAATTAGCTAGGAGGCCGAAAGTTCCCACTACCCTTGAGAATTGGATGTCAGTATTCTTAATCATTGCTAGCGTTTATTGTGAGAGGCATCCGGAGCGTTGTATTTCTCTATTAAAATACATGGACGTTTTTAGGTGGGCTCAAATAGACTATGGTGGTTTTGGATGCTTTAGATATAATGAAGAACTTAGAGCCCAGATGGCATTATTTCCAGATAAAGAATGGTGAGATATTTATAATGAGCTTTGGATGCAATGGTTGTGTACTTCCAAGAATGCCTCAGCGTTACACACAGCTAGTGGTCTTCTGGTTCCTTACAAGCCCTGTCAGGGGCATCCCAACCAATCTAGGGTGGGTAGTTTCACGAGAGCTCAGTTCCCACAGAATGGATCTTGTTGGTCCTTCAACAGAGGGTCATGCACACGACTCCAGTGCAAGTTCATGCACAATTGCTCCAATTGCAGGGGCAAACATCCATTGGTGCAAAGTTTTGGAGGGATGCAATGGGGATGGAAGGCTAATGCAGGTAGAGGTGGTGATAGGGGAAGGGGTCGGATGCAGCAGATGGTGGGAAAAGGGCCCTTCTCCTAATAAATTAGATATTTTGTTTTATTGGTTGCAGTTTTATCCGAGGCGTAAGGAGGCCAAGTTACTGTACTAGAGTTTTCTTGAGGGTTTCAAGCTCTGTTATCAAGGTCATAGAAGACAGAGAAAAAATTTGAAATCTGCAGTTGAGAATCCGGAAGTGGTGAGAAAGAAATTGAGGACGGAATTGGAGGCTGGCAGAATGGTGGGTCCATGGGATACCTGGCCGATTCATAACTTAACAATTTCACCACTGGGTGTTGTGCCTAAAACACAACAAGGTGAGTTTAGATTGATTCATCATCTATCGTGGGCTGCAGGGGAGTCAGTTAATGATTTAATTGCACATGAAGACTCCATAGTGCATTGCACATCAGTGGAAGAGGCAATTAAGTTGGTAAGGGCTTGTGGAAGGAAGGCACAAATGGCAAAGTTAGACATTCAATCTGTCTTTTGACTATTGCCGGTACATCCTGAGGATTTTTCATTGTTGGGTCTTTAATCTGAGGATTCTATATTTGTGGATATAATGTTGCCAATGGGCTGTTCTGTTTCTTGTTCCCTGTTTGAAACTTGTAGTTGTTTTTTGCAGTGGTTTTTCCAACAGAAGACTGGGCTCGGGCATGTCACGAACTACCTAGGTGACTCTTTTCTGATGGGCTTGCAGTGATCCAATGAATGTAAAAAAGGGTTAATTGAATTTCAGAAGTGTATGGAGGAGATGGAAGTACCTTTGGCTCCGGATAAGACTGAAGGCCCTGCTATATTGAACTCAGAGTAATCTGAGGTACGGTTGCCGGTGGATAAGTGCAAAAGTTGATTTCTCTGTTGGAGGAGGCTGTTTCCACGGATAAGCTGGAGTTACAGCAGGTGCAAGCCTTATTGGGTTCTTTGAAGTTTGCGTGCCGTGTGGTGAAAGTTGGTAGAGCTCTTTGTAGGTGCCTTGGTTTTTCAGTCAAAGGTGCTCTTTTACCTCATCCCAGAATTCGGCTTAAAGAGGTCATCAATGCTGACTTCAGAATGTTGGTTTCTTTCCAGCAAAGTAATAATGGTGTTAACATGTTGACGGTTGAGGATGAATGGTTATGGCAAGTTCAAATTTTTTCTGATGATTCGGGAGCCCATGGTTTGGTTTTCTGAGATGGTGATTGGACTGCTGAGTCATGGCCGGATTCTTGGAGAGAGGCACACCATAGCATTTCTTTTCTGGAGTTTTTTTCCTTTTGATGGTTGCTTTAGTGTTGTGTGGTAACCTTTTAGCAAACAGGCGAGTGGTTTTTAATGTGGATAGCCAAACAGTTGTTAATTTAGTCAATTCACAGAAGGCTCGAGATGAAAAAGTTTTGAAGTTGTTGCGTTTATTTTTGCTTCATTGTCTGAAATTCAATATTTTGTTTAAGGGTCAGTATGTTCCAGGTGTGAATAATGATATCACTGATGGGCTATCTCATTCACAGTGGCAGAGATTCGGTGTACTGGTGCCGGGAGCAGATTTGCTTAAAACGGCTTTGACGGTGGACCTTTGGGAGCTGGGAATCTAAGGATGTTACAATTGATTTGTCAGTCCATTGCTCCATCTACTTTGAGGTCATATGGCAAGGCCTAGGCAGAATTTATTGAGTCTGGTGCATTGAGGAGGTATGAGGGACCTTACATGTCACAGTATAGGAGGGAGGATGGAGTCTGCTTCATTATGACACATATTGACCTAGGATTGGCGGTGGTGGCTATAACAGGGAAGATGGCAGGTATTACATTTTTTGGTAAGTACTTTTGGGATTATGATACCATGGAAGGAGAAATGTGTAGGAGAATTCTTGCTGGCTGGGCGATGGAGGATGGATCCAGGTTGGATCAATGGCATCCTATTTCCATGCAAAAGCTGAGGGATATTTTGGGGGTTTTGAATTCTGCTTTTCCTGTTGGGAGGGCTGATAGTATAGATGATTCTTCTCCTGAAAAACAACTATATCATGATTGCAGGCACACCTGCACTATGTAGACCAGGGTAGCTGAGTGGTTAAGGCGTTGGTCTTAAGATCCAATGAACATGTGTCTGCGTGGTTTCGAGCCCCACTCCTGGTATATAATTTTTACTCTCCCGTGACACTGTTCATTTCAATTTCACGCACTTTTCAGTTGCTCCTGATTATTATTAAAATAAGAGCTACATATAAAATCTTCATATCGATTAACGTGTATTTTTCTAGCCCCAAAAAAGTAAACGCCTTGTATTGTACATTTCTCTTTGAAACTTAGTAACCTTTTGTTGCAGGTTGTATTACAGTATGCTTTTTAGTTTATTATAGGTGACTTATTTGTTTATGATACCTGACTTAATGCTTTCCATTTGGTGCATAATGAATTACAAAATCTCTCTACCGGGAGGGGGCTTGAACCCACGTGGACACATGTCCATTGGATCTTAAGTCCAACGCCTTAACCACTCCGCCATCCTGGTACCTGTGCAGGAAAGGGCAACAACATGGCACTTATTATAGATATCAAGAGTGCTCATTGTGTGACATTGAGCTTTCTACATATATATATATTTTCATATCTATATATTTTATCAGGTTACGCAAAACACATTTCAGGAACACAAGGTAATGTCATGCCTCTCCTCTATAAAACGTGCATGTACTTAATAAATAAAAAAATACAACCATACCTATCAAACATGTTTAAGATTATCAGCGTGTAGGACGAAAAAAGGTGCGCTTTTTTCACACCGTTTTTGTCACATGTCCTATTAAATATGTCTGCAAATTGACGTTAATCTTAAGAAATATCACACTAACCCCTTTTCAAGACTCAAAACTACACTTCACACAATCTAAAACACTTTGGGACAGATTTACAAGGCCCTTGCAGCCCTTAGCGCTACATTTGCAGAATTTATTTTGCCGCAAATGTGAAGATCATAGGTCACTACCATAGCAAAATATTTACAAGGTGGCGCAAGCTAGGTTTGGGCCAACTTGTTAACACTTTGCGCCACATCATGCATAATATATGCATGATGTGTGCAAAGGGGGCGTTCCCTTGTTAGAGAGTGGGCACGCTCGTTCCTCACCTGACAGGTTGCTTTTTGTGGAGGGTGTCTCTGGGGCTGGTGTTGTAGCCAAGAGCGAACTCTTGACTCCGCGTGGGTCGCTTCGTTTGCCGCACTGCACGGGAATGGCTGGGAGGCATAGAGTTGGCAGTAGAGGAAGCGGTGTGGTGGGGAAGGGTCAGGCATAATTTATACAAGGTGGGCGTTCGCCCATTAGGGAGCCCGAAAAAATGGCGCAAGGCAATCTAAGAGATTTCCTTGCACCATTTGTTTTACACTTTCAACGCCTACTCAGAGGAGGCGTTAAAAGGGGGAATACCATTATTTATAATGGGCCCCTATGTACTCTGCAGGATTAGTCCCAAAATGATGGTGCTACTCTTGCAGAGAACATCAATAGCGTAAAAAATATAACGCTAATGCCCCTACCCTGTGCCATGGTGCGCCGTATTATTATATATATAGCTCACACATGGTGGCGGTACAGGGGCGTTAAGGGGTGCAAGGAACGTGGCGCTGCACCGGCAGAGCCACTTTCCTTAAATCTGCCCCTTTGTGTTTGTCTCAGAGCAACAGGTGGTTTATAATTTTGACACAAGTGAGGTCAATTTCAATAGAGTCCAGCAATTACAGGAAGATGGGCATAGCTTTGTCAGGGGTGAGCTTAAGAAAGCACACCCTGGGGCGGCTGAAGCATTTTTGGGGTGTGACAGCTTCTTTGGGCTTCGCAGCTCAGGAGGACGAGCCATGCCAAAGGACGTCATGAAAAATAAGACAACAGCGGAGACGCCGGTAAAGGTCTGGGCACCTTTAAAATGCCGGTCATAAGAGAGGGTTGCATCCAGAGCGATCAACCGATTACAAGGGAGTGGCCTGGTGAATCATTTGATTTATGGTACAATCACGGCTTCAAGATCCCAGCTATCAGCCAAGGTGCTGTCTCGTTGGCTTCGGGGCTCATTTTGCATGATGAATTGATGGATTACGATGACGACCAGGAGGCTAAGGAGGGGGAGAATTGTGAGTGTGGGGATGAGACTGCGGGGAAGGAGATGCAGCAATGAAATTAGGTGAGCTGTTCTAACAGAGGAAAGAGTTTTGGTGTGTTTCAGGATTTGCCCCCTTTGATGGTGCAGCGTAATCGGAAAGTCAAGACGAATAATCAGGTACCTGCAAGTGGTTTCATTAAAAAAAGGTGAGACACAGGCTGCTGTGGCTATGGGGTGTGAAGAGTTAAGCATGAAGGTAGTGTGTTTGGTGTCTGTAACAGTGGGTAATACCCTTTTGCGTTAGCATAAGGAAGTTTGGGTAGATTGAGTAGGAAAGATGATGCAAATAATGAAGCAGTTAAAGATGCAGACAATGTCCATTTGGGGGGGCTGTGAACAAAAAAGTCGGAGTCAATGATGGTAAGTCAGAGGCAAGTGGTGAGGAGGCTTCTAAGGCAGAGCCAGGTAAGGAAAAAGGAAACTCAGGTGAGGGTAGTGTAAAAAGTAAAAAGTTGCCATATATGGGGTTGTTCTTGCCTTTGGGGGCGCATCTCACCCAAGCCATGAATGAAAACATTTGTAAAGGTGAGTTTGTTGATGTTTTTAAATTATTACATAGAGAAGTGTGGGCTAA
Source organism: Pleurodeles waltl (assembly GCF_031143425.1). NCBI lineage: Eukaryota > Metazoa > Chordata > Amphibia > Caudata > Salamandridae > Pleurodeles > Pleurodeles waltl. The sequence continues at coordinate 1,051,671,588 of NC_090444.1, read as the reverse complement.
GGAAGGGTCAAAGGAGGAGGAATGGGAATTAGCTAGGAGGCCGAAAGTTCCCACTACCCTTGAGAATTGGATGTCAGTATTCTTAATCATTGCTAGCGTTTATTGTGAGAGGCATCCGGAGCGTTGTATTTCTCTATTAAAATACATGGACGTTTTTAGGTGGGCTCAAATAGACTATGGTGGTTTTGGATGTTTTAGATATAATGAAGAACTTAGAGCCCAGATGGCATTATTTCCAGATAAAGAATGGTGAGATATTTATAATGAGCTTTGGATGCAATGGTTGTGTACTTCAAAGAATGCCTCAGCGTTACACACAGCTAGTGGTATTCTGGTTCCTTACAAGCCCTGTCAGGGGCATCCCAACCAATCTAGGGTGGGTAGTTTCACGAGAGCTCAGTTCCCACAGAATGGATCTTGTTGGTCCTTCAACAGAGGGTCATGCACACGACTCCAGTGCAAGTTCATGCACAATTGCTCCAATTGCAGGGGCAAACATCCATTGGTGCAATGTTTTGGAGGGATGCAATGGGGATGGAAGGCTAATGCAGGTAGAGGTGGTGATAGGGGAAGGGGTCGGATGCAGCAGATGGTGGGAAAAGGGCCCTTCTCCTAATAAATTAGATATTTTGTTTTATTGGTTGCAGTTTTATCCGAGGCGTAAGGAGGCCAAGTTACTGTACTAGAGTTTTCTTGAGGGTTTCAAGCTCTGTTATCAAGGTCATAGAAGACAGAGAAAAAATTTGAAATCTGCAGTTGAGAATCCGGAAGTGGTGAGAAAGAAATTGAGGACGGAATTGGAGGCTGGCAGAATGGTGGGTCCATGGGATACCTGGCCGATTCATAACTTAACAATTTCACCACTGGGTGTTGTGCCTAAAACACAACAAGGTGAGTTTAGATTGATTCATCATCTATCGTGGGCTGCAGGGGAGTCAGTTAATGATTTAATTGCACATGAAGACTCCATAGTGCATTGCACATCAGTGGAAGAGGCAATTAAGTTGGTAAGGGCTTGTGGAAGGAAGGCACAAATGGCAAAGTTAGACATTCAATCTGTCTTTTGACTATTGCCGGTACATCCTGAGGATTTTTCATTGTTGGGTCTTTAATCTGAGGATTCTATATTTGTGGATATAATGTTGCCAATGGGCTGTTCTGTTTCTTGTTCCCTGTTTGAAACTTGTAGTTGTTTTTTGCAGTGGTTTTTCCAACAGAAGACTGGGCTCGGGCATGTCACGAACTACCTAGGTGACTCTTTTCTGATGGGCTTGCAGTGATCCAATGAATGTAAAAAAGGGTTAATTGAATTTCAGAAGTGTATGGAGGAGATGGAAGTACCTTTGGCTCCGGATAAGACTGAAGGCCCTGCTATATTGAACTCAGAGAAATCTGAGGTACGGTTTCCGGTGGATAAGTGCAAAAGTTGATTTCTCTGTTGGAGGAGGCTGTTTCCACGGATAAGCTGGAGTTACAGCAGGTGCAAGCCTTATTGGGTTCTTTGAAGTTCGCGTGCCGTGTGGTGAGAGTTGGTAGAGCTCTTTGTAGGTGCCTTGGTTTTTCAGTCAAAGGTGCTGTTTTACCTCATCCCAGAATTCGGCTTAAAGAGGTCATCAATGCTGACTTCAGAATGTTGGTTTCTTTCCAGCAAAGTAATAATGGTGTTAACATGTTGACGGTTGAGGATGAATGGTTATGGCAAGTTCAAATTTTTTCTGATGATTCGGGAGCCCATGGTTTGGTTTTCTGAGATGGTGATTGGACTGCTGAGTCATGGCCGGATTCTTGGAGAGAGGCACACCATAGCATTTCTTTTCTGGAGTTTTTTCCTTTTGATGGTTGCTTTAGTGTTTTGTGGTAACCTTTTAGCAAACAGGCGAGTGGTTTTTAATGTGGATAGCAAAACAGTTGTTACTTTAGTCAATTCACAGAAGGCTCGAGATGAAAAAGTTTTGAAGTTGTTGCGTTTATTTTTGCTTCATTGTCTGAAATTCAATATTTTGTTTAAGGGTCAGTATGTTCCAGGTGTGAATAATGATATCACTGATGGGCTATCTCGTTCACAGTGGCAGAGATTCGGTGTACTGGTGCCGGGAGCAGATTTGCTTAAAACGGCTTTGACGGTGGACCTTTGGGAGCTGGGAATCTAAGGATGTTACAATTGATTTGTCAGTCCATTGCTCCATCTACTTTGAGGTCATATGGCAAGGCCTAGGCAGAATTTATTGAGTCTGGTGCATTGAGGGGGTATGAGGGACCTTACATGTCACAGTATAGGAGGGAGGATGGAGTCTGCTTCATTATGACACATATTGACCTAGGATTGGCGGTGGTGGCTATAACAGGGAAGATGGCAGGTATTACATTTTTTGGTAAGTACCTTTGGGATTATGATACCATGGAAGGAGAAATGTGTAGGAGAATTCTTGCTGGCTGGGCGATGGAGGATGGATCCAGGTTGGATCAATGGCATCCTATTTCCATGCAAAAGCTGAGGGATATTTTGGGGGTTTTGAATTCTGCTTTTCCTGTTGGGAGGGCTGATAGTATAGATGATTCTTCTCCTGAAAAACAACTATATCATGATTGCAGGCACACCTGCACTATGTAGACCAGGGTGGCCGAGTGGTTAAGGCGTTGGACTTAAGATCCAATGAACATGTGTCTGCGTGGTTTCGAGCCCTACTCCTGGTATATAATTTTTACTCTCCCGTGACACTGTTCATTTCAATTTCACGCACTTTTCAGTTGCTCCTGATTATTATTAAAATAAGAGCTACATATAAAATCTTCATATCGATTAACGTGTATTTTTCTACCCCCAAAAAAGTAAACGCCTTGTATTGTACATTTCTCTTTGAAACTTAGTAACCTTTTGTTGCAGGTTGTATTACAGTATGCTTTTTCGTTTATTATAGGTGACTTATTTGTTTATGATACCTGACTTAATGCTTTCCATTTGGTGCATAATGAATTACAAAATCTCTCTACCGGGAGGGGGCTTGAACCCACGTGGACACATGTCCATTGGATCTTAAGTCCAACGCCTTAACCACTCCGCCATCCTGGTACCTGTGCAGGAAAGGGCAACAACATGGCACTTATTATAGATATCAAGAGTGCTCATTCTGTGACATTGAGCTTTCTACATATATATATATTTTCATATCTATATATTTTATCAGGTTACGCAAAACACATTTCAGGAATACAAGGTAATGTCATGCCTCTCCTCTATAAAACGTGCATGTACTTAATAAAAAAAAAAATACAACCATACCTATCAAACATGTTTAAGATTATCAGCGTGTAGGACGAAAAAAGGTGCGCTTTTTTCACACCGTTTTTGTCACATGTCCTATTAAATATGTCTGCAAATTGACGTTAATCTTAAGAAATATCACACTAACCCCTTTTCAAGACTCAAAACTACACTTCACACAATCTAAAACACTTTGGGACAGATTTACAAGGCCCTTGCGGCCCTTAGCGCTACATTTGCAGAATTTATTTTGCCGCAAATGTGAAGATCATAGGTCACTACCATAGCAAAATATTTACAAGGTGGCGGAAGCTAGGTTTGCGCCAACTTGTTAACACTTTGCGCCACATCATGCATAATATATGCATGATGTGTGCAAAGGGGGCGTTCCCTTGTTAGAGAGTGGGCACGCTCGTTCCTCACCTGACAGGTTGCTTTTTGTGGAGGGTGTCTCTGGGGCTGGTGTTGTAGCCAAGAGCGAACTCTTGACTCCGCGTGGGTCGCTTCGTTTGCCGCACTGCACGGGAATGGCTGGGAGGCATAGAGTTGGCAGTAGAGGAAGCGGTGTGGTGGGGAAGGGTCAGGCATAATTTATACAAGGTGGGCGTTCGCCCATTAGGGAGCCCGAAAAAATGGCGCAAGGCAATCTAAGAGATTTCCTTGCGCCATTTGTTTTACACTTTCAACGCCTACTCAGAGGAGGCGTTAAAAGGGGGAATACCATTATTTATAATGGGCCCCTATGTACTCTGCAGGATTAGTCCCAAAATGATGACGCTACTCTTGCAGAAAACATCAATAGCGTAAAAAATATAACGCTAATGCCCCTACCCTATGCCATGGTGCGCCGTATTATTATATATATAGCTCACACATGGTGGCGGTACAGGGGCGTTAAGGGGTGCAAGGAACGTGGCGCTGCACCGGCAGAGCCACTTTCCTTAAATCTGCCCCTTTGTGTTTGTCTCGGAGCAACAGGTGGTTTATAATTTTGACACAAGTGAGGTCAATTTCAATAGAGTCCAGCAATTACAGGAAGATGGGCATAGCTTTGTCAGGGGTGAGCTTAAGAAAGCACACCCTGGGGCGGCTGAAGCATTTTTGGGGTGTGACAGCTCCTTTGGGCTTCGCAGCTCAGGAGGACGAGCCATGCCAAAGGACGTCATGAAAAATAAGACAACAGCGGAGACGCCGGTAAAGGTCTGGGCACCTTTAAATTGCCAGTCATAAGAGAGAGTTGCATCCAGAGCGATCAACCGATTACAAGGGAGTGGCCTGGTGAATCATTTGATTTATGGTACAATCACGGCTTCAAGATCCCAGCTATCAGCCAAGGGGCTGTCTCATTGGCTTCGGGGCTCATTTTGCATGATGAATTGATGGATTACGATGACGACCAGGAGACTAAGGAGGGGGAGAATTGTGAGGGTGGGGATGAGACTGCGGGGAAGGAGATGCAGCAATGAAATTAGGTGAGCTGTTCTAACAGAGGAAAGAGTTTTGGTGTGTTTCAGGATTTGCCCCCTTTGATGGTGCAGCGTAATCGGAAAGTCAAGACGAATAATCAGGTACCTGCAAGTGGTTTCATTCAAAAAAGGTGAGACACAGGCTGCTGTGGCTATGGGGTGTGAAGAGTTAAGCATGAAGGTAGTGTGTTTGGTGTCTGTAACAGTGGGTAATACCCTTTTGCGTTAGCATAAGGAAGTTTGGGTAGATTGAGTGGGAAAGATGATGCAAATAATGAAGCAGTTAAAGATGCAGACAATGTCCATTTGGGGGGGCTGTGAACAAAAAAGTCGGAGTCAATGATGGTAAGTCAGAGGCAAGTGGTGAGGAGGCTTCTAAGGCAGAGCCAGGTAAGGAAAAAGGAAACTCGTGTGAGGGTAGTGTAAAAAGTAAAAATTTGTCATATATGGGGTTGTTCTTGCCTTTGGGGGCGCATCTCACCCAAGCCATGAAGGAAAACATTTGTAAAGGTGAGTTTGTTGATGTTTTTAAATTATTACATAGAGAAGTGTGGGCTAAGGAAGGGTCAAAGGAGGAGGAATGGGAATTAGCTAGGAGGCCGAAAGTTCCCACTACCCTTGAGAATTGGATGTCAGTATTCTTAATCATTGCTAGCGTTTATTGTGAGAGGCATCCGGAGCGTTGTATTTCTCTATTAAAATACATGGACGTTTTTAGGTGGGCTCAAATAGACTATGGTGGTTTTGGATGTTTTAGATATAATGAACTTAGAGCCCAGATGGCATTATTTCCAGATAAAGAATGGTGAGATATTTATAATGAGCTTTGGATGCAAGGGTTGTGTACTTCCAAGAATGCCTCAGCGTTACACACAGCTAGTGGTCTTCTGGTTTCTTACAAGCCCTGTCAGGGGCATCCCAACCAATCTAGGGTGGGTAGTTTCACGAGAGCTCAGTTCCCACAGAATGGATCTTGTTGGTCCTTCAACAGAGGGTCATGCACACGACTCCAGTGCAAGTTCATCCACAATTGCTCCAATTGCAGGGGCAAACATCCATTGGTGCAATGTTTTTGAGGGATGCAATGGGGATGGAAGGCTAATGCAGGTAGAGGTGGTGATAGGGGAAGGGGTCGGATGCAGCAGATGGTGGGAAAAGGGCCCTTCTCCTAATAAATTAGATATTTTGTTTTATTGGTTGCAGTTTTATCCGAGGCGTGAGGAGGCCAAGTTACTGTACTAGAGTTTTCTTGAGGGTTTCATGCTCTGTTATCAAGGTCATAGAAGACAGAGAAAAAATTTGAAATCTGCAGTTGAGAATCCGGAAGTGGTGAGAAAGAAATTGAGGACGGAATTGGAGGCTGGCAGAATGGTGGGTCCATGGGATACCTGGCCGATTCATAACTTAACAATTTCACCACTGGGTGTTGTGCCTAAAACACAACAAGGTGAGTTTAGATTGATTCATCATCTATCGTGGGCTGCAGGGGAGTCAGTTAATGATTTAATTGCACATGAAGACTCCATAGTGCATTGCACATCAGTGGAAGAGGCAATTAAGTTGGTAAGGGCTTGTGGAAGGAAGGCACAAATGGCAAAGTTAGACATTCAATCTGTCTTTTGACTATTGCCGGTACATCCTGATGATTTTTCATTGTTGGGTCTTTAATCTGAGGATCCTATATTTGTGGATATAATGTTGCCAATGGGCTGTTCTGTTTCTTGTTCCCTGTTTGAAACTTGTAGTTGTTTTTTGCAGTGGTTTTTCCAACAGAAGACTGGGCTCGGGCATGTCACGAACTACCTAGGTGACTCTTTTCTGATGGGCTTGCAGTGATCCAATGAATGTAAAAAAGGGTTAATTGAATTTCAGAAGTGTATGGAGGAGATGGAAGTACCTTTGGCTCCGGATAAGACTGAAGGCCCTGCTATATTGAACTCAGAGAAATCTGAGGTACGGTTTCCGGTGGATAAGTGCAAAAGTTGATTTCTCTGTTGGAGGAGGCTGTTTCCACGGATAAGCTGGAGTTACAGCAGGTGCAAGCCTTATTGGGTTCTTTGAAGTTTGCGTGCCGTGTGGTGAGAGTTGGTAGAGCTCTTTGTAGGTGCATTGGTTTTTCAGTCAAAGGTGCTGTTTTACCTCATCCCAGAATTCGGCTTAAAGAGGTCATCAATGCTGACTTCAGAATGTTGGTTTCTTTCCAGCAAAGTAATAATGGTGTTAACATGTTGACGGTTGAGGATGAATGGTTATGGCAAGTTCAAATTTTTTCTGATGATTCGGGAGCCCATGGTTTGGTTTTCTGAGATGGTGATTGGACTGCTGAGTCATGGCCGGATTCTTGGAGAGAGGCACACCATAGCATTTCTTTTCTGGATTTTTTTTCCATTTGATGGTTGCTTTAGTGTTGTGTGGTAACCTTTTAGCAAACAGGCGAGTGGTTTTTAATGTGGATAGCCAAACAGTTGTTAATTTAGTCAATTCACAGAAGGCTCGAGATGAAAAAGTTTTGAAGTTGTTGCGTTTATTTTTGCTTCATTGTCTGAAATTCAATATTTTGTTTAAGGGCCAGTATGTTCCAGGTGTGAATAATGATATCACTGATGGGCTATCTCGTTCACAGTGGCAGGGATTCGGTGTACTGGTGCCGGGAGCAGATTTGCTTAAAACGGCTTTGACGGTGGACCTTTGGGAGCTGGGAATCTAAGGATGATACAATTGATTTGTCAGTCCATTGCTCCATCTACTTTGAGGTCATATGGCAAGGCCTAGGCAGAATTTATTGAGTCTGGTGCATTGAGCAGGTATGAGGGACCTTACATGTCACGGTATAGGAGGGAGGATGGAGTCCGCTTCATTATGACACATATTGACCTAGGATTAGCGGTGGTGGCTACAACAGGGAAGATGGCAGGTATTACATTTTTTGGTAAGTACTTTTGGGATTATGATACCATGGAAGGAGAAATGTGTAGGAGAATTGTTGCTGGCTGGGCGATGGAGGATGGATCCAGGTTGGATCAATGGCATCCTATTTCCATGCAAAAGCTGAGGGATATTTTGGGGGTTTTGAATTCTGCTTTTCCTGTTGGGAGGGCTGATAGTATAGATGATTCTTCTCCTGAAAAACAACTATATCATGATTGCAGGCACATCTGCACTATGTAGACCAGGGTGGCCGAGTGGTTAAGGCGTTGGACTTAAAATCAAATCAACATGTGTCTGTGTGGGTTCGAGCCCTTCTCCTGGTATATCATTTTTTCTCTCCCGTGACACTGTTCATTTCAATTTCACGCACTTTTCAGTTGCTCCTGATTATTATTAAAATAAGAGCTACATATAAAATCTTCATATCGATTAAGGTGTATTTTTCTACCCCCTAAAAAGTAAACGCCTTGTATTGTACATTTCTCTTTGAAACTTAGTAACCTTTTGTTGCAGGTTGTATTACAGTATGCTTTTTCGTTTATTATAGGTGACTTATTTGTTTATGATACCTGACTTAATGCTTTCCATTTGGTGTATAAGGAATTACAAAATCTCTCTACCAGGAGTGGGGCTTGAACCCACGTGGACACATGTCCATTGGATCTTAAGTCCAACGCCTTAACCACTGGGCCATCCTGGTACCTGTGCAAGCAAGGGCAACAACATGGCACTTATTATAGATATCAAGAGTGCTCACTGTGTGACATTGAGCTTTCTACATATATATATATTTTCATATCTATATATTTTATCAGGTTACGCAAAACACTTTTCAGGAATACAAGGTAATGTCATGCCTCTCCTCTATAAAACGTGCATGTACTTAATAAAAAAAAAAATACAACCATACCTATCAAACATGTTTAAGATTATCAGCGTGTAGGACGAAAAAAGGTGCGCTTTTTTCACACCGTTTTTGTCACATGTCCTATTAAATATGTCTGCAAATTGACCTTAATCTTAAGAAATATCACACTAACCCCTTTTCAAGACTCAAAACTACACTTCACACAGTCTAAAACACTTTGGGACAGATTTACAAGGCCCTTGCAGCCCTTAGCGCTACATTTGCAGAATTTATTTTGCCGCAAATGTGAAGATCATAGGTCACTACCATAGAAAAATATTTACAAGGTGGCGCAAGCTAGGTTTGGGCCAACTTGTTAACACTTTGCGCCACATCATGCATAATATATGCATGATGTGTGCAAAGGGGGCGTTCCCTTGTTAGAGAGTGGGCACGCTCGTTCCTCACCTGACAAGTTGCTTTTTGTGGAGGGTGTCTCTGGGGATGGTGTTGTAGCCAAGAGCGAACTCTTGACTCCGCGTGGGTCGCTTCGTTTGCCGCACTGCACGGGAATGGCTGGGAGGCATAGAGTTGGCAGTAGAGGAAGCGGTGTGGTGGGGAAGGGTCAGGCATAATTTATACAAGGTGGGCGTTCGCCCATTAGGGAGCCCGAAAAAATGGCGCAAGGCAATCTAAGAGATTTCCTTGCACCATTTGTTTTACACTTTCAACGCCTACTCAGAGGAGGCGTTAAAAGGGGGAATGCCATTATTTATAATGGGCCCCTATGTACTCTGCAGGATTAGTCCCAAAATGATGGCGCTACTCTTGCAGAGAACATCAATAGCGTAAAAAATATAACGCTAATGCCCCTACCCTGTGCCATGGTGCGCCGTATTATTATATATATAGCTCACACATGGTGGCGGTACAGGGGCGTTAAGGGGTGCAAGGAACGTGGCGCTGCACCGGCAGAGCCACTTTCCTTAAATCTGCACCTTTGTGTTTGTCTCAGAGCAACAGGTGGTTTATAATTTTGACACAAGTGAGGTCAATTTCAATAGAGTCCAGCAATTACAGGAAGATGGGCATAGCTTTGTCAGGGGTGAGCTTAAGAAAGCACACCCTGGGGCGGCTGAAGCATTTTTGGGGTGTGACAGCTTCTTTGGGCTTCGCAGCTCAGGAGGACGAGCCATGCCAAAGGACGTCATGAAAAATAAGACAACAGCGGAGACGCCGGTAAAGGTCTGGGCACCTTTAAAATGCCGGTCATAAGAGAGGGTTGCATCCAGAGCGATCAACCGATTACAAGGGAGTGGCCTGGTGAATCATTTGATTTATGGTACAATCACGGCTTCAAGATCCCAGCTATCAGCCAAGGTGCTGTCTCGTTGGCTTCGGGGCTCATTTTGCATGATGAATTGATGGATTACGATGACGACCAGGAGGCTAAGGAGGGGGAGAATTGTGAGGGTGGGGATGAGACTGCGGGGAAGGAGATGCAGCAATGAAATTAGGTGAGCTGTTCTAACAGAGGAAAGAGTTTTGGTGTGTTTCAGGATTTGCCCCCTTTGATGGTGCAGCGTATTCGGAAAGTCAATACGAATAATCAGGTACCTGCAAGTGGTTTCATTCAAAAAAGGTGAGACACAGGCTGCTGTGGCTATGGGGTGTGAAGAGTTAAGCATGAAGGTAGTGTGTTTGGTGTCTGTAACAGTGGGTAATACCCTTTTGCGTTAGCATAAGGAAGTTTGGGTAGATTGAGTGGGAAAGATGATGCAAATAATGAAGCAGTTAAAGATGCAGACAATGTCCATTTGGGGGGGCTGTGAACAAAAAAGTCGGAGTCAATGATGGTAAGTCAGAGGCAAGTGGTGAGGAGGCTTCTAAGGCAGAGCCAGGTAAGGAAAAAGGAAACTCAGGTGAGGGTAGTGTAAAAAGTAAAAAGTTGCCATATATGGGGTTGTTCTTGCCTTTGGGGGCGCATCTCACCCAAGCCATGAAGGAAAACATTTGTAAAGGTGAGTTTGTTGATGTTTTTAAATTATTACATAGAGAAGTGTGGGCTAAGGAAGGGTCAAAGGAGGAGGAATGGGAATTAGTTAGGAGGCCGAAAGTTCCCACTACCCTTGAGAATTGGATGTCAGTATTCTTAATCATTGCTAGCGTTTATTGTGAGAGGCATCCGGAGCGTTGTATTTCTCTATTAAAATACATGGACGTTTTTAGGTGGGCTCAAATAGACTATGGTGGTTTTGGATGTTTTAGATATAATGAAGAACTTAGAGCCCAGATGGCATTATTTCCAGATAAAGAATGGTGAGATATTTATAATGAGCTTTGGATGCAATGGTTGTGTACTTCCAAGAATGCCTCAGCGTTACACACAGCTAGTGGTCTTCTGGTTCCTTACAAGCCCTGTCAGGGGCATCCCAACCAATCTAGGGTGGGTAGTTTCACGAGAGCTCAGTTCCAACAGAATGGATCTTGTTGGTCCTTCAACAGAGGGTCGTGCACACGACTCCAGTGCAAGTTCATGCACAATTGCTCCAATTGCAGGGGCAAACATCCATTGGTGCAATGTTTTGGAGGGATGCAATGGGGATGGAAGGCTAATGCAGGTAGAGGTGGTGATAGGGGAAGGGGTCGGATGCAGCAGATGGTGGGAAAAGGGCCCTTCTCCTAATAAATTAGATATTTTGTTTTATTGGTTGCAGTTTTATCCAAGGCGTGAGGAGGCCAAGTTACTGTACTAGAGTTTTCTTGAGGGTTTCAAGCTATGTTATCAAGGTCATAGAAGACAGAGAAAAAATTTGAAATCTGCAGTTGAGAATCCGGAAGTGGTGAGAAAGAAATTGAGGACGGAATTGGAGGCTGGCAGAATGGTGGGTCCATGGGATACCTGGCCGATTCATAACTTAACAATTTCACCACTGGGTGTTGTGCCTAAAACACAACAAGGTGAGTTTAGATTGATTCATCATCTATCGTGGGCCGCAGGGGAGTCAGTTAATGATTTAATTGCACATGAAGACTCCATAGTGCATTGCACATCAGTGGAAGAGGCAATTAAGTTGGTAAGGGCTTGTGGAAGGAAGGCACAAATGGCAAAGTTAGACATTCAATCTGTCTTTTGACTATTGCCGGTACATCCTGAGGATTTTTCATTGTTGGGTCTTTAATCTGAGGATTCTATATTTGTGGATATAATGTTGCCAATGGGCTGTTCTGTTTCTTGTTCCCTGTTTGAAACTTGTAGTTGTTTTTTGCAGTGGTTTTTCCAACAGAAGACTGGGCTCGGGCATGTCACGAACTACCTAGGTGACTCTTTTCTGATGGGCTTGCAGTGATCCAATGAATGTAAAAAAGGGTTAATTGAATTTCAGAAGTGTATGGAGGAGATGGAAGTACCTTTGGCTCCGGATAAGACTGAAGGCCCTGCTATATTGAACTCAGAGAAATCTGAGGTACGGTTTCCGGTGGATAAGTGCAAAAGTTGATTTCTCTGTTGGAGGAGGCTGTTTCCACGGATAAGCTGGAGTTACAGCAGGTGCAAGCCTTATTGGGTTCTTTGAAGTTTGCGTGCCGTGTGGTGAGAGTTGGTAGAGCTCTTTGCAGGTGCCTTGGTTTTTCAGTCAAAGGTGCTGTTTTACCTCATCCCAGAATTCGGCTTAAAGAGGTCATCCATGCTGACTTCAGAATGTTGGTTTCTTTCCAGCAAAGTAATAATGGTGTTAACATGTTGACGGTTGAGGATGAATGGTTATGGCAAGTTCAAATTTTTTCTGATGATTCGGGAGCCCATGGTTTGGTTTTCTGAGATGGTGATTGGACTGCTGAGTCATGGCCGGATTCTTGGAGAGAGGCACACCATAGCATTTCTTTTCTTGTTTTTTTTTCCATTTGATGGTTGCTTTAGTGTTGTGTGGTAACCTTTTAGCAAACAGGCGAGTGGTTTTTAATGTGGATAGCCAAACAGTTGTTAATTTAGTCAATTCACAGAAGGCTCGAGATGAAAAAGTTTTGAAGTTGTTGCGTTTATTTTTGCTTCATTGTCTGAAATTCAATATTTTGTTTAAGGGTCAGTATGTTCCAGGTGTGAATAATGATATCGCTGATGGGCTATCTCGTTCACAGTGGCAGAGATTCGGTGTACTGGTGCCGGGAGCAGATTTGCTTAAAACGGCTTTGACGGTGGACCTTTGGGAGCTGGGAATCTAAGGATCTTACAATTGATTTGTCAGTCCATTGCTCCATCTACTTTGAGGTCATATGGCAAGGCCTAGGCAGAATTTATTGAGTCTGGTGCATTGAGGAGGTATGAGGGACCTTACATGTCACAGTATAGGAGGGAGGATGGAGTCTGCTTCATTATGACACATATTGACCTAGGATTGGCGGTGGTGGCTATAACAGGGAAGATGGCAGGTATTAAATTTTTTGGTAAGTACTTTTGGGATTATGATACCATGGAAGGAGAAATGTGTAGGAGAATTCTTGCTGGCTGGGCGATGGAGGATGGATCCAGGTTGGATCAATGGCATCCTATTTCCATGCAAAAGCTGAGGGATATTTTGGGGGTTTTAAATTCTGCTTTTCCTGTTGGGAGGGCTGATAGTATAGATGATTCTTCTCCTGAAAAACAACTATATCATGATTGCAGGCACACCTGCACTATGTAGACCAGTGTGGCCGAGTGGTTAAGGCGTTGGACTTAAGATCCAATGAACATGTGTCTGCGTGGTTTCGAGCCCCACTCCTGGTATATAATTTTTACTCTCCCGTGACACTGTTCATTTCAATTTCACGCACTTTTCAGTTGCTCCTGATTATTATTAAAATAAGAGCTACATATAAAATCTTCATATCGATTAAGGTGTATTTTTCTACCCCCAAAAAAGTAAACGCCTTGTATTGTACATTTCTCTTTGAAACTTAGTAACCTTTTGTTGCAGGTTATATTACAGTATGCTTTTTCGTTTATTATAGGTGACTTATTTGTTTATGGTACCTGACTTAATGCTTTCCATTTGGTGCATAATGAATTACAAAATCTCTCTACTGGGAGGGGGCTTGAACCCACGTAGACACATGTCCATTGGATCTTAAGTCCAACGCCTTAACCACTCCGCCATCCTGGTACCTGTGAAGGAAAGGGCAACAACATGGCACTTATTATAGATATCAAGAGTGCTCATTGTGTGACATTGAGCTTTCTACATATATATATATTTTCATATCTATATATTTTATCAGGTTACGCAAAACACATTTCAGGAATACAAGGTAATGTCATGCCTCTCCTCTATAAAACGTGCATGTACTTAATAAAAAAAAAAATACAACCATACCTATCAAACATGTTTAAGATTATCAGCGTGTAGGACGAAAAAAGGTGCGCTTTTTTCACACCGTTTTTGTCACATGTCCTATTAAATATGTCTGCAAATTGACGTTAATCTTAAGAAATATCACACTAACCCCTTTTCAAGACTCAAAACTACACTTCACACAATCTAAAACACTTTGGGACAGATTTACAAGGCCCTTGCGGCCCTTAGCGCTACATTTGCAGAATTTATTTTGCCGCAAATGTGAAGATCATAGGTCACTACCATAGCAAAATATTTACAAGGTGGCGGAAGCTAGGTTTGCGCCAACTTGTTAACACTTTGCGCCACATCATGCATAATATATGCATGATGTGTGCAAAGGGGGCGTTCCCTTGTTAGAGAGTGGGCACGCTCGTTCCTCACCTGACAGGTTGCTTTTTGTGGAGGGTGCCTCTGGGGCTGGTGTTGTAGCCAAGAGCGAACTCTTGACTCCGCGTGGGTCGCTTCGTTTGCCGCACTGCACGGGAATGGCTGGGAGGCATAGAGTTGGCAGTAGAGGAAGCGGTGTGGTGGGGAAGGGTCAGGCATAATTTATACAAGGTGGGCGTTCGCCCATTAGGGAGCCCGAAAAAATGGTGCAAGGCAATCTAAGAGATTTAGTTGCGCCATTTGTTTTACACTTTCAACGCCTACTCAGAGGAGGCGTTAAAAGTGGGAATACCATTATTTATAATGGGCCCCTATGTACTCTGCAGGATTAGTCCCAAAATGATGGCGCTACTCTTGCAGAAAACATCAATAGCGTAAAAAATATAACGCTAATGCCCCTACCCTATGCCATGGTGCGCCGAATTATTATATATATAGCTCACACATGGTGGCGGTACAGGGGCGTTAAGGGGTGCAAGGAACGTGGCGCTGCACCGGCAGAGCCACTTTCCTTAAATCTGCCCCTTTGTGTTTGTCTCGGAGCAACAGGTGGTTTATAATTTTGACACAAGTGAGGTCAATTTCAATAGAGTCCAGCAATTACAGGAAGATGGGCATAGCTTTGTCAGGGGTGAGCTTAAGAAAGCACACCCTGGGGCGGCTGAAGCATTTTTGGGGTGTGACAGCTCCTTTGTGCTTCGCAGCTCAGGAGGACGAGCCATGCCAAAGGACGTCATGAAAAATAAGACAACAGCGGAGACGCCGGTAAAGGTCTGGGCACCTTTAAAATGCCAGTCATAAGAGAGGGTTGCATCCAGAGCGATCAACCGATTACAAGGGAGTGGCCTGGTGAATCATTTGATTTATGGTACAATCACGGCTTCAAGATCCCAGCTATCAGCCAAGGGGCTGTCTCGTTGGCTTCGGGGCTCATTTTGCATGATGAATTGATGGATTACGATGACGACCAGGAGACTAAGGAGGGGGAGAATTGTGAGGGTGGGGATGAGACTGCGGGGAAGGAGATGCAGCAATGAAATTAGGTGAGCTGTTCTAACAGAGGAAAGAGTTTTGGTGTGTTTCAGGATTTGCCCCCTTTGATGGTGCAGCGTAATCGGAAAGTCAATACGAATAATCAGGTACCTGCAAGTGGTTTCATTCAAAAAAGGTGAGACACAGGCTGCTGTGGCTATGGGGTGTGAAGAGTTAAGCATGAAGGTAGTGTGTTTGGTGTCTGTAACAGTGGGTAATACCCTTTTGCGTTAGCATAAGGAAGTTTGGGTAGATTGAGTGGGAAAGATGATGCAAATAATGAAGCAGTTAAAGACGCAGACAATGTCCATTTGGGGGGGCTGTGAACAAAAAAGTCGGAGTCAATGATGGTAAGTCAGAGGCAAGTGGTGAGGAGGCTTCTAAGGCAGAGCCAGGTAAGGAAAAAGGAAACTCAGGTGAGGGTAGTGTAAAAAGTAAAAAGTTGCCATATATGGGGTTGTTCTTGCCTTTGGGGGCGCATCTCACCCAAGCCATGAAGGAAAACATTTGTAAAGGTGAGTTTGTTGATGTTTTTAAATTATTACATAGAGAAGTGTGGGCTAAGGAAGGGTCAAAGGAGGAGGAATGGGAATTAGCTAGGAGGCCGAAAGTTCCCACTACCCTTGAGAATTGGATGTCAGTATTCTTAATCATTGCTAGCGTTTATTGTGAGAGGCATCCGGAGCGTTGTATTTCTCTATTAAAATACATGGACGTTTTTAGGTGGGCTCAAATAGACTATGGTGGTTTTGGATGTTTTAGATATAATGAAGAACTTAGAGCCCAGATGGCATTATTTCCAGATAAAGAATGGTGAGATATTTATAATGAGCTTTGGATGCAATGGTTGTGTACTTCCAAGAATGCCTCAGCGTTACACACAGCTAGTGGTCTTCTGGTTCCTTACAAGCCCTGTCAGGGGCATCCCAACCAATCTAGGGTGGGTAGTTTCACGAGAGCTCAGTTCCAACAGAATGGATCTTGTTGGTCCTTCAACAGAGGGTCGTGCACACGACTCCAGTGCAAGTTCATGCACAATTGCTCCAATTGCAGGGGCAAACATCCATTGGTGCAATGTTTTGGAGGGATGCAATGGGGATGGAAGGCTAATGCAGGTAGAGGTGGTGATAGGGGAAGGGGTCGGATGCAGCAGATGGTGGGAAAAGGGCCCTTCTCCTAATAAATTAGATATTTTGTTTTATTGGTTGCAGTTTTATCCAAGGCGTGAGGAGGCCAAGTTACTGTACTAGAGTTTTCTTGAGGGTTTCAAGCTATGTTATCAAGGTCATAGAAGACAGAGAAAAAATTTGAAATCTGCAGTTGAGAATCCGGAAGTGGTGAGAAAGAAATTGAGGACGGAATTGGAGGCTGGCAGAATGGTGGGTCCATGGGATACCTGGCCGATTCATAACTTAACAATTTCACCACTGGGTGTTGTGCCTAAAACACAACAAGGTGAGTTTAGATTGATTCATCATCTATCGTGGGCTGCAGGGGAGTCAGTTAATGATTTAATTGCACATGAAGACTCCATAGTGCATTGCACATCAGTGGAAGAGGCAATTAAGTTGGTAAGGGCTTGTGGAAGGAAGGCACAAATGGCAAAGTTAGACATTCAATCTGTCTTTTGACTATTGCCGGTACATCCTGAGGATTTTTCATTGTTGGGTCTTTAATCTGAGGATTCTATATTTGTGGATATAATGTTGCCAATGGGCTGTTCTGTTTCTTGTTCCCTGTTTGAAACTTGTAGTTGTTTTTTGCAGTGGTTTTTCCAACAGAAGACTGGGCTCGGGCATGTCACGAACTACCTAGGTGACTCTTTTCTGATGGGCTTGCAGTGATCCAATGAATGTAAAAAAGGGTTAATTGAATTTCAGAAGTGTATGGAGGAGATGGAAGTACCTTTGGCTCCGGATAAGACTGAAGGCCCTGCTATATTGAACTCAGAGAAATCTGAGGTACGGTTTCCGGTGGATAAGTGCAAAAGTTGATTTCTCTGTTGGAGGAGGCTGTTTCCACGGATAAGCTGGAGTTACAGCAGGTGCAAGCCTTATTGGGTTCTTTGAAGTTTGCGTGCCGTGTGGTGAGAGTTGGTAGAGCTCTTTGCAGGTGCCTTGGTTTTTCAGTCAAAGGTGCTGTTTTACCTCATCCCAGAATTCGGCTTAAAGAGGTCATCAATGCTGACTTCAGAATGTTGGTTTCTTTCCAGCAAAGTAATAATGGTGTTAACATGTTGACGGTTGAGGATGAATGGTTATGGCAAGTTCAAATTTTTTCTGATGATTCGGGAGCCCATGGTTTGGTTTTCTGAGATGGTGATTGGACTGCTGAGTCATGGCCGGATTCTTGGAGAGAGGCACACCATAGCATTTCTTTTCTGGAGTTTTTTTCCATTTGATGGTTGCTTTAGTGTTGTGTGGTAACCTTTTAGCAAACAGGCGAGTGTTTTTTAATGTGGATAGCCAAACAGTTGTTAATTTAGTCAATTCACAGAAGGCTCGAGATGAAAAAGTTTTGAAGTTGTTGCGTTTATTTTTGCTTCATTGTCTGAAATTCAATATTTTGTTTAAGGGTCAGTATGTTCCAGGTGTGAATAATGATATCACTGATGGACTATCTCGTTCACAGTGGCAGAGATTCGGTGTACTGGTGCCGGGAGCAGATTTGCTTAAAACGGCTTTGACGGTGGACCTTTGGGAGCTGGGAATCTAAGGATGTTACAATTGATTTGTCAGTCCATTGCTCCATCTACTTTGAGGTCATATGGCAAGGCCTAGGCAGAATTTATTGAGTCTGGTGCATTGAGGAGGTATGAGGGACCTTACATGTCACGGTATAGGAGGGAGGATGGAGTCCGCTTCATTATGACACATATTGACCTAGGATTGGCGGTGGTGGCTATAACAGGGAAGATGGCAGGTATTACATTTTTTGGTAAGTACTTTTGGGATTATGATACTATGGAAGGAGAAATGTGTAGGAGAATTCTTGCTGGCTGGGCGATGGAGGATGGATCCAGGTTGGATCAATGGCATCCTATTTCCATGCAAAAGCTGAGAGATATTTTGGGGGTTTTGAATTCTGCTTTTCCTGTTGGGAGGGCTGATAGTATAGATGATTCTTCTCCTGAAAAACAACTATATCATGATTGCAGGCACACCTGCACTATGTAGACCAGGGTGGTTGAGTGGTTAAGGCGTTGGACTTAAGTTCCAATCAACATGTGATGTGTGGGTTTGAGCCCCACTCCAGGTATATCATTTTTTCTCTCCCGTAACACTGTTCATTTCAATTTCACGCACTTTTCAGTTGCTCCTGATTATTATTAAAATAAGAGCTACATATAAAATCTTCATATCGATTAACGTGTATTTTTCTACCCCCAAAAAAAAAAACGCCTTGTATTGTACATTTCTCTTTGAAACTTAGTAACCTTTTGTTGCAGGTTGTATTACAGTATGCTTTTTCGTTTATTATAGGTGACTTATTTGTTTATGATACCTGACTTAATGCTTTCCATTTGGTGCATAAGGAATTACAAAATATCTCTACCAGGAGTGGGGCTTGAACCCACGTGGACACATGTCCATTGGATCTTAAGTCCAACGCCTTAACCACTCGGCCATCCTGGTACCTGTGCAGGAAAGGGCAACAACATGGCACTTATTATAGATATCAAGAGTGCTCACTGTGTGACATTGAGCTTTCTACATATATATATATTTTAATATCTATATATTTTATCAGGTTACGCAAAACACATTTCAGGAATACAAGGTAATGTCATGCCTCTCCTCTATAAAACGTGCATGTACTTAATAAAAAAAAAAAATACAACCATACCTATCAAACATGTTTAAGATTATCAGCGTGTAGGACGAAAAAAGGTGCGCTTTTTTCACACCGTTTTTGTCACATGTCCTATTAAATATGTCTGCAAATTGATGTTAATCTTAAGAAATATCACACTAACCCCTTTTCAAGACTCAAAACTACACTTCACACAATCTAAAACACTTTGGGACAGATTTACAAGGCCCTTGCGGCCCTTAGCGCTACATTTGCAGAATTTATTTTGCCGCAAATGTGAAGATCATAGGTCACTACCATAGCAAAATATTTACAAGGTGGCGTCAACTAGGTTTGCGCCAACTTGTTAACACTTTGCGCCACATCATGCATAATATATGCATGATGTGTGCAAAGGGGGCGTTCCCTTGTTAGAGAGTGGGCACGCTCGTTCCTCACCTGACAGGTTGCTTTTTGAGGAGGGTGTCTCTGGGGCTGGTGTTGTAGCCAAGAGCGAACTCTTGACTCCGCGTGGGTCGCTTCGTTTGCCGCACTGCACGGGAATGGCTGGGAGGCATAGAGTTGGCAGTAGAGGAAGCGGTGTGGTGGGGAAGGGTCAGGCATAATTTATACAAGGTGGGCGTTCGCCCATTAGGGAGCCCGAAAAAATGGTGCAAGGCAATCTAAGAGATTTCCTTGCGCCATTTGTTTTACACTTTCAACGCCTACTCAGAGGAGGCGTTAAAAGGGGGAATACCATTATTTATAATGGGCCCCTATGTACTCTGCAGGATTAGTCCCAAAATGATGGCGCTACTCTTGCAGAGTACATCAATACCGTAAAAAATATAACGCTAATGCCCCTACCCTGTGCCATGGTGCGCCGTATTATTATATATATAGCTCACACATGGTGGCGGTACAGGGGCGTTAAGGGGTGCAAGGAAAGTGGCGCTGCACCGGCAGAGCCACTTTCCTTAAATCTGCCCCTTTGTGTTTGTCTCGGAGCAACAGGTGGTTTATAATTTTGACACAAGTGAGGTCAATTTCAATAGAGTCCAGCAATTACAGGAAGATGGGCATAGCTTTGTCAGGGGTGAGCTTAAGAAAGCACACCCTGGGGCGGCTGAAGCATTTTTGGGGTGTGACAGCTCCTTTGGGCTTCGCAGCTCAGGAGGACGAGCCATGCCAAAGGACGTCATGAAAAATAAGACAACAGCGGAGACGCCGGTAAAGGTCTGGGCACCTTTAAAATGCCGGTCATAAGAGAGGGTTGCATCCAGAGCGATCAACCCGATTACAAGTGAGTGGCCTGGTGAATCATTTGATTTATGGTACAATCACGGCTTCAAGATCCCAGCTATCAGCCAAGGTGCTGTCTCGTTGGCTTCGGGGCTCATTTTGCATGATGAATTGATGGATTACGATGACGACCAGGAGACTAAGGAGGGGGAGAATTGTGAGGGTGGGGATGAGACTTCGGGGAAGGAGATGCAGCAAAGAAATTAGGTGAGCTGTTCTAACAGAGGAAAGAGTTTTGGTGTGTTTCAGGATTTGCCCCCTTTGATGGTGCAGCGTAATCGGAAAGTCAAGACGAATAATCAGGTACCTGCAAGTGGTTTCATTCAAAAAAGGTGAGACACAGGCTGCTGTGGCTATGGGGTGTGAAGAGTTAAGCATGAAGGTAGTGTGTTTGGTGTCTGTAACAGTGGGTAATACCCTTTTGCGTTAGCATAAGGAAGTTTGGGTAGATTGAGTGGGAAAGATGATGCAAATAATGAAGCAGTTAAAGATGCAGACAATGTCCATTTGGGGGGGCTGTGAACAAAAAAGTCGGAGTCAATGATGGTAAGTCAGAGGCAAGTGGTGAGGAGGCTTCTAAGGCAGAGCCAGGTAAGGAAAAAGGAAACTCAGGTGAGGGTAGTGTAAAAAGTAAAAAGTTGCCATATATGGGGTTGTTCTTGCCTTTGGGGGCGCATCTCACCCAAGCCATGAAGGAAAACATTTGTAAAGGTGAGTTTGTTGATGTTTTTAAATTATTACATAGAGAAGTGTGGGCTAAGGAAGGGTCAAAGGAGGAGGAATGGGAATTAGCTAGGAGGCCGAAAGTTCCCACTACCCTTGAGAATTGGATGTCAGTATTCTTAATCATTGCTAGCGTTTATTGTGAGAGGCATCCGGAGCGTTGTATTTCTCTATTAAAATACATGGACGTTTTTAGGTGGGCTCAAATAGACTATGGTGGTTTTGGATGTTTTAGATATAATGAAGAACTTAGAGCCCAGATGGCATTATTTCCAGATAAAGAATGGTGAGATATTTATAATGAGCTTTGGATGCAATGGTTGTGTACTTCCAAGAATGCCTCAGCGTTACACACAGCTAGTGGTCTTCTGGTTCCTTACAAGCCCTGTCAGGGGCATCCCAACCAATCTAGGGTGGGTAGTTTCACGAGAGCTCAGTTCCAACAGAATGGATCTTGTTGGTCCTTCAACAGAGGGTCGTGCACACGACTCCAGTGCAAGTTCATGCACAATTGCTCCAATTGCAGGGGCAAACATCCATTGGTGCAATGTTTTGGAGGGATGCAATGGGGATGGAAGGCTAATGCAGGTAGAGGTGGTGATAGGGGAAGGGGTCGGATGCAGCAGATGGTGGGAAAAGGGCCCTTCTCCTAATAAATTAGATATTTTGTTTTATTGGTTGCAGTTTTATCCAAGGCGTGAGGAGGCCAAGTTACTGTACTAGAGTTTTCTTGAGGGTTTCAAGCTATGTTATCAAGGTCATAGAAGACAGAGAAAAAATTTGAAATCTGCAGTTGAGAATCCGGAAGTGGTGAGAAAGAAATTGAGGACGGAATTGGAGGCTGGCAGAATGGTGGGTCCATGGGATACCTGGCCGATTCATAACTTAACAATTTCACCACTGGGTGTTGTGCCTAAAACACAACAAGGTGAGTTTAGATTGATTCATCATCTATCGTGGGCTGCAGGGGAGTCAGTTAATGATTTAATTGCACATGAAGACTCCATAGTGCATTGCACATCAGTGGAAGAGGCAATTAAGTTGGTAAGGGCTTGTGGAAGGAAGGCACAAATGGCAAAGTTAGACATTCAATCTGTCTTTTGACTATTGCCGGTACATCCTGAGGATTTTTCATTGTTGGGTCTTTAATCTGAGGATTCTATATTTGTGGATATAATGTTGCCAATGGGCTGTTCTGTTTCTTGTTCCCTGTTTGAAACTTGTAGTTGTTTTTTGCAGTGGTTTTTCCAACAGAAGACTGGGCTCGGGCATGTCACGAACTACCTAGGTGACTCTTTTCTGATGGGCTTGCAGTGATCCAATGAATGTAAAAAAGGGTTAATTGAATTTCAGAAGTGTATGGAGGAGATGGAAGTACCTTTGGCTCCGGATAAGACTGATGGCCCTGCTATATTGAACTCAGAGAAATCTGAGGTAATGTTTCCGGTGGATAAGTGCAAAAGTTGATTTCTCTGTTGGAGGAGGCTGTTTCCACGGATAAGCTGGAGTTACAGCAGGTGCAAGCCTTATTGGGTTCTTTGAAGTTTGCGTGCCGTGTGGTGAGAGTTGGTAGAGCTCTTTGCAGGTGCCTTGGTTTTTCAGTCAAAGGTGCTGTTTTACCTCATCCCAGAATTCGGCTTAAAGAGGTCATCAATGCTGACTTCAGAATGTTGGTTTCTTTCCAGCAAAGTAATAATGGTGTTAACATGTTGACGGTTGAGGATGAATGGTTATGGCAAGTTCAAATTTTTTCTGATGATTCGGGAGCCCATGGTTTGGTTTTCTGAGATGGTGATTGGGCTGCTGAGTCATGGCCGGATTCTTGGAGAGAGGCACACCATAGCATTTCTTTTCTGGAGTTTTTTTCCATTTGATGGTTGCTTTAGTGTTGTGTGGTAACCTTTTAGCAAACAGGCGAGTGTTTTTTAATGTGGATAGCCAAACAGTTGTTAATTTAGTCAATTCACAGAAGGCTCGAGATGAAAAAGTTTTGAAGTTGTTGCGTTTATTTTTGCTTCATTGTCTGAAATGCAATATTTTGTTTAAGGGTCAGTATGTTCCAGGTGTGAATAATGATATCACTGATGGGCTATCTCGTTCACAGTGGCAGAGATTCGGTGTACTGGTGCCGGGAGCAGATTTGCTTAAAACGGCTTTGACGGTGGACCTTTGGGAGCTGGGAATCTAAGGATGTTACAATTGATTTGTCAGTCCATTGCTCCATCTACTTTGAGGTCATATGGCAAGGCCTAGGCAGAATTTATTGAGTCTGGTGCATTGAGGAGGTATGAGGGACCTTACATGTCACGGTATAGGAGGGAGGATGGAGTCCGCTTCATTATGACACATATTGACCTAGGATTGGCGGTGGTGGCTATAACAGGGAAGATGGCAGGTATTACTTTGTTTGGTAAGTACTTTTGGGATTATGATACTATGGAAGGAGAAATGTGTAGGAGAATTCTTGCTGGCTGGGCGATGGAGGATGGATCCAGGTTGGATCAATGGCATCCTATTTACATGCAAAAGCTGAGGGATATTTTGGGGGTTTTGAATTCTGCTTTTCCTGTTGGGAGGGCTGATAGTATAGATGATTCTTCTCCTGAAAAACAACTATATCATGATTGCAGGCACACCTGCACTATGTAGACCAGGGTGGTTGAGTGGTTAAGGCGTTGGACTTAAGATCCAATCAATATGTGTCTGTGTGGGTTTGAGCCCCACTCCTGGTATATCATTTTTTCTCTCCTGTGACACTGTTCATTTCAATTTCACGCACTTTTCAGTTGCTCCTGATTATTATTAAAATAAGAGCTACATATAAAATCTTCATATCGATTAACGTGTATTTTTCTACCCCCAAAAAAAAAAACGCCTTGTATTGTACATTTCTCTTTGAAACTTAGTAACCTTTTGTTGCAGGTTGTATTACAGTATGCTTTTTCGTTTATTATAGGTGACTTATTTGTTTATGATACCTGACTTAATGCTTTCCATTTGGTGCATAAGGAATTACAAAATATCTCTACCAGGAGTGGGGCTTGAACCCACGTGGACACATGTCCATTGGATCTTAAGTCCAACGCCTTAACCACTCGGCCATCCTGGTACCTGTGCAGGAAAGGGCAACAACATGGCACTTATTATAGATATCAAGAGTGCTCACTGTGTGACATTGAGCTTTCTACATATATATATATTTTAATATCTATATATTTTATCAGGTTACGCAAAACACATTTCAGGAATACAAGGTAATGTCATGCCTCTCCTCTATAAAACGTGCATGTACTTAATAAAAAAAAAAAATACAACCATACCTATCAAACATGTTTAAGATTATCAGCGTGTAGGACGAAAAAAGGTGCGCTTTTTTCACACCGTTTTTGTCACATGTCCTATTAAATATGTCTTCAAATTGATGTTAATCTTAAGAAATATCACACTAACCCCTTTTCAAGACTCAAAACTACACTTCACACAATCTAAAACACTTTGGGACAGATTTACAAGGCCCTTGCGGCCCTTAGCGCTACATTTGCAGAATTTATTTTGCCGCAAATGTGAAGATCATAGGTCACTACCATAGCAAAATATTTACAAGGTGGCGTAAACTAGGTTTGCGCCAAATTGTTAACACTTTGCGCCACATCATGCATAATATATGCATGATGTGTGCAAAGGGGGCGTTCCCTTGTTAGAGAGTGGGCACGCTCGTTCCTCACCTGACAGGTTGCTTTTTGAGGAGGGTGTCTCTGGGGCTGGTGTTGTAGCCAAGAGCGAACTCTTGACTCCGCGTGGGTCGCTTCGTTTGCCGCACTGCACGGGAATGGCTGGGAGGCATAGAGTTGGCAGTAGAGGAAGCGGTGTGGTGGGGAAGGGTCAGGCATAATTTATACAAGGTGGGCGTTCGCCCATTAGGGAGCCCGAAAAAATGGCGCAAGGCAATCTAAGAGATTTCCTTGCGCCATTTGTTTTACACTTTCAACGCCTACTCAGAGGAGGCGTTAAAAGGGGGAATACCATTATTTATAATGGGCCCCTATGTACTCTGCAGGATTAGTCCCAAAATGATGGCGCTACTCTTGCAGAGTACATCAATACCGTAAAAAATATAACGCTAATGCCCCTACCCTGTGCCATGGTGCGCCGTATTATTATATATATAGCTCACACATGGTGGCGGTACAGGGGCGTTAAGGGGTGCAAGGAAAGTGGCGCTGCACCGGCAGAGCCACTTTCCTTAAATCTGCCCCTTTGTGTTTGTCTCGGAGCAACAGGTGGTTTATAATTTTGACACAAGTGAGGTCAATTTCAATAGAGTCCAGCAATTACAGGAAGATGGGCATAGCTTTGTCAGGGGTGAGCTTAAGAAAGCACACCCTGGGGCGGCTGAAGCATTTTTGGGGTGTGACAGCTCCTTTGGGCTTCGCAGCTCAGGAGGACGAGCCATGCCAAAGGACGTCATGAAAAATAAGACAACAGCGGAGACGCCGGTAAAGGTCTGGGCACCTTTAAAATGCCGGTCATAAGAGAGGGTTGCATCCAGAGCGATCAACCCGATTACAAGGGAGTGGCCTGGTGAATCATTTGATTTATTGTACAATCACGGCTTCAAGATCCCAGCTATCAGCCAAGGTGCTGTCTCGTTGGCTTCGGGGCTCATTTTGCATGATGAATTGATGGATTACGATGACGACCAGGAGACTAAGGAGGGGGAGAATTGTGAGGGTGGGGATGAGACTGCGGGGAAGGAGATGCAGCAAAGAAATTAGGTGAGCTGTTCTAACAGAGGAATGAGTTTTGGTGTGTTTCAGGATTTGCCCCCTTTGATGGTGCAGCGTAATCGGAAAGTCAAGACGAATAATCAGGTACCTGCAAGTGGTTTCATTCAAAAAAGGTGAGACACAGGCTGCTGTGGCTATGGGGTGTGAAGAGTTAAGCATGAAGGTAGTGTGTTTGGTGTCTGTAACAGTGGGTAATACCCTTTTGCGTTAGCATAAGGAGGTTTGGGTAGATTGAGTGGGAAAGATGATGCAAATAATGAAGCAGTTAAAGATGCAGACAATGTCCATTTGGGGGGGCTGTGAACAAAAAAGTCGGAGTCAATGATGGTAAGTCAGAGGCAAGTGGTGAGGAGGCTTCTAAGGCAGAGCCAGGTAAGGAAAAAGGAAACCCAGGTGAGGGTAGTGTAAAAAGTAAAAAGTTGCCATATATGGGGTTGTTCTTGCCTTTGGGGGCGCATCTCACCCAAGCCATGAAGGAAAACATTTGTAAAGGTGAGTTTGTTGATGTTTTTAAATTATTACATAGAGAAGTGTGGGCTAACGAAGGGTCAAAGGAGGAGGAATGGGAATTAGCTAGGAGGCCGAAAGTTCCCACTACCCTTGAGAATTGGATGTCAGTATTCTTAATCATTGCTAGCGTTTATTGTGAGAGGCATCCGGAGCGTTGTATTTCTCTATTAAAATACATGCACGTTTTTAGGTGGGCTCAAATAGACTATGGTGGTTTTTGATGTTTTAGATATAATGAAGAACTTAGAGCCCAGATGGCATTATTTCCAGATAAAGAATGGTGAGATATTTATAATGAGCTTTGGATGCAATGGTTGTGTACTTCCAAGAATGCCTCAGCGTTACACACAGCTAGTGGTCTTCTGGTTCCTTACAAGCCCTGTCAGGGGCATCCCAACCAATCTAGGGTGGGTAGTTTCACGAGAGCTCAGTTCCCACAGAATGGATCTTGTTGGTCCTTCAACAGAGGGTCATGCACACGACTCCAGTGCAAGTTCATGCACAATTGCTCCAATTGCAGGGGCAAACATCCATTGGTGCAATGTTTTGGAGGGATGCAATGGGGATGGAAGGCTAATGCAGGTAGAGGTGGTGATAGGGGAAGGGGTCGGATGCAGCAGATGGTGGGAAAAGGGCCCTTCTCCTAATAAATTAGATATTTTGTTTTATTGGTTGCAGTTTTATCCGAGGCGTGAGGAGGCCAAGTTACTGTACTAGAGTTTTCTTGAGGGTTTCAAGCTATGTTATCAAGGTCATAGAAGACAGAGAAAAATTTTGAAATCTGCAGTTGAGAATCCGGAAGTGGTGAGAAAGAAATTGAGGACGGAATTGGAGGCTGGCAGAATGGTGGGTCCATGGGATACCTGGCCGATTCATAACTTAACAATTTCACCACTGGGTGTTGTGCCTAAAACACAACAAGGTGAGTTTAGATTGATTCATCATCTATCGTGGGCTGCAGGGGAGTCAGTTAATGATTTAATTGCACATGAAGACTCCATAGTGCATTGCACATCAGTGGAAGAGGCAATTAAGTTGGTAAGGGCTTGTGGAAGGAAGGCACAAATGGCAAAGTTAGACATTCAATCTGTCTTTTGACTATTGCCGGTACATCCTGAGGATTTTTCATTGTTGGGTCTTTAATCTGAGGATTCTATATTTGTGGATATAATGTTGCCAATGGGCTGTTCTGTTTCTTGTTCCCTGTTTGAAACTTGTAGTTGTTTTTTGCAGTGGTTTTTCCAACAGAAGACTGGGCTCGAGCATGTCACGAACTACCTAGGTGACTCTTTTCTGATGGGCTTGCAGTGATCCAATGAATGTAAAAAAGGGTTAATGAATTTCAGAAGTGTATGGAGCAGATGGAAGTACCTTTGGCTCCGGATAAGACTGAAGGCCCTGCTATATTGAACTCAGAGAAATCTGAGGTACGGTTTCCGGTGGATAAGTGCAAAAGTTGATTTCTCTGTTGGAGGAGGCTGTTTCCACGGATAAGCTGGAGTTACAGCAGGTGCAAGCCTTATTGGGTTCTTTGAAGTTTGCGTGCCGTGTGGTGAGAGTTGGTAGAGCTCTTTGTAGGTGCCTTGGTTTTTCAGTCAAAGGTGCTGTTTTACCTCATCCCAGAATTCGGCTTAAAGAGGTTATCAATGCTGACTTCAGAATGTTGGTTTCTTTCCAGCAAAGTAATAATGGTGTTAACATGTTGACGGTTGAGGATGAATGGTTATGGCAAGTTCAAATTTCTTCTGATGATTCGGGAGCCCATGGTTTGGTTTTCTGAGATGGTGATTGGACTGCTGAGTCATGGCCGGATTCTTGGAGAGAGGCACACCATAGCATTTCGTTTCTGGAGTTTTTTTCCATTTGATGGTTGCTTTAGTGTTGTGTGGTAACCTTTTAGCAAACAGGCGAGTGGTTTTTAATGTGGATAGCCAAACAGTTGTTAATTTAGTCAATTCACAGAAGGCTCGAGATGAAAAAGTTTTGAAGTTGTTGCGTTTATTTTTGCTTCATTGTCTGAAATTCAATATTTTGTTTAAGAGTCAGTATGTTCCAGGTGTGAATAATGATATCACTGATGGGCTATCTCGTTCACAGTGGCAGAGATTCGGTGTACTGGTGCCGGGAGCAGATTTGCTTAAAACGGCTTTGACGGTGGACCTTTGGGAGCTGGGAATCTAAGGATGTTACAATTGATTCGTCAGTCCATTGCTCCATCTACTTTGAGGTCATATGGCAAGGCCTAGGCAGAATTTATTGAGTCTGGTGCATTGAGGAGGTATGAGGGACCTTACATGTCACGGTATAGGAGGGAGGATGGAGTCCGCTTCATTATGACACATATTGACCTAGGATTGGCGGTGGTGGCTATAACAGGGAAGATGTCAGGTATTACATTTTTTGGTCAGTACTTTTGGGATTATGATACCATGGAAGGAGAAATGTGTAGGAGAATTGTTGCTGGCTGGGCGATGGAGGATGGATCCAGGTTGGATCAATGGCATCCTATTTCCATGCAAAAGCTGAGGGATATTTTGGGGGTTTTGAATTCTGCTTTTCCTGTTGGGAGGGCTGATAGTATAGATGATTCTTCTCCTGAAAAACAACTATATCATGATTGCAGGCACACCTGCACTATGTAGACCAGGGTGGCCGAGTGGTTAAGGCGTTGGACTTAAGATCCAATGGACATGTTTCTGCGTGGGTTCGAGCCCCACTCCTGGTATATCATTTTTTCTCTCCCATGACACTGTTCATTTCAATTTCACGCACTTTTCAGTTGCTCCTGATTATTATTAAAATAAGAGCTACATATAAAATCTTCATATCGATTAACGTGTATTTTTCTACCCCCAAAAAAGTAAACGCCTTGTATTGTACATTTCTCTTTGAAACTTAGTAACCTTTTGTTGCAGGTTGTATTACAGTATGCTTTTTCGTTTATTATAGGTGACTTATTTGTTTATGATACCTGACTTAATGCTTTCCATTTGGTGCATAAGGAATTACAAAATCTCTCTACCAGGAGTGGGGCTTGAACCCACGTGGACACATGTCCATTGGATCTTAAGTCCAACGCCTTAACCACTCGGCCATCCTAGTACCTGTGCAGGAAAGGGCAACAACATGGCACTTATTATAGATATCAAGAGTGCTCACTGTGTGACATTGAGCTTTCTATATATATATATATTTTCATATCTATATATTTTATCAGGTTACGCAAAACACATTTCAGGAATACAAGGTAATGTCATGCCTCTCCTCTATAAAACGTGCATGTACTTAATAAATAAAAAAATACAACCATACCTATCAAACATGTTTAAGATTATCAGCGTGTAGGACGAAAAAAGGTGCGCTTTTTTCACACCGTTTTTGTCACATGTCCTATTAAATCTGTCTGCAAATTGACGTTAATCTTAAGAAATATCACACTAACCCCTTTTCAAGACTCAAAACTACACTTCACACAATCTAAAACACTTTGGGACAGATTTACAAGGCCCTTGCGGCCCTTAGCGCTACATTTGCAGAATTTATTTTGCCGCAAATGTGAAGATCATAGGCCATTACCATAGCAAAATATTTAAAAGGTGGCGCAAGCTAGGTTTGCGCCAACTTGTTAACACTTTGCGCCACATCATGCATAATATATGCATGATGTGTGCAAAGGCGGCGTTCCCTTGTTAGAGAGTGGGCACGCTCGTTCCTAACCTGACAGGTTGCTTTTTGAGGAGGGTGTCTCTGGGGCTGGTGTTGTAGCCAAGAGCCAACTCTTGACTCCGCGTGGGTCGCTTCGTTTGCCGCACTGCACGGGAATGGCTGGGAGGCATAGAGTTGGCAGTAGAGGAAGCGGTGTGGTGGGGAAGGGTCAGGCATAATTTATACAAGGTGGGCGTTCGCCCATTAGGGAGCCCGAAAAAATGGCGCAAGGCAATCTAAGAGATTTCCTTGCGCCATTTGTTTTACACTTTCAACGCCTACTCAGAGGAGGCGTTAAAAGGGGGAATACCATTATTTATAATGGGCCCCTATATACTCTGCAAGATTAGTCCCAAAATGATGGCGCTACTCTTGCAGAGTACATCAATAGCGTAAAAAATATAACGCTAATGCCCCTACCCTGTGCCATGGTGCGCCGTATTATTATATATATAGCTCACACATGGTGGCGGTACAGGGGCGTTAAGGGGTGCAAGGAACGTGGCGCTGCACCGGCAGAGCCACTTTCCTTAAATCTGCCCCTTTGTGTTTGTCTCGGAGCAACAGGTGGTTTATAATTTTGATACAAGTGAGGTCAATTTCAATAGAGTCCAGCAATTACAGGAAGATGGGCATAGCTTTGTCAGGGGTGAGCTTAAGAAAGCACACCCTGGGGCGGCTGAAGCATTTTTGGGGTGTGACAGCTCCTTTGGGCTTCGCAGCTCAGGAGGACGAGCCATGCCAAAGGACGTCATGAAAAATAAGACAACAGCGGAGATGCCGGTAAAGGTCTGGGCACCTTTAAAATGCCGGTCATAAGAGAGGGTCGCATCCAGAGCGATCAACCCGACTACAAGGGAGTGGCCTGGTGAATCATTTGATTTATGGTACAATCACGGCTTCAAGATCCCAGCTATCAGCCAAGGTGCTGTCTCATTGGCTTCGGGGCTCATTTTGCATGATGAATTGATGGATTACGATGACGACCAGGAGACTAAGGAGGGGGAGAATTGTGAGGGTGGAGATGAGACTGCGTGGAAGGAGATGCAGCAAAGAAATTAGGTGAGCTGTTCTAACAGAGGAAAGAGTTTTGGTGTGCTTCAGGATTTGCCCCCTTTGATGGTGCAGCGTAATCGGAAAGTCAAGACGAATAATCAGGTACCTGCAAGTGGTTTCATTCAAAAAAGGTGAGACACAGGCTGCTGTGGCTATGGGGTGTGAAGAGTTAAGCATGAAGGTAGTGTGTTTGGTGTCTGTAACAGTGGGTAATGCCCTTTTGCGTTAGCGTAAGGAAGTTTGGGTAGATTGAGTGGGAAAGATGATGCAAATAATGAAGCAGTTAAAGATGCAGACAATGTCCATTTGGGGGGGCTGTGAACAAAAAAGTCGGAGTCAATGATGGTAAGTCAGAGGCAAGTGGTGAGGAGGCTTCTAAGGCAGAGCCAGGTAAGGAAAAAGGAAACTCAGGTGAGGGTAGTGTAAAAAGTAAAAAGTTGCCATATATGGGGTTGTTCTTGCCTTTGGGGGCGCATCTCACCCAAGCCATGAAGGAAAACATTTGTAAAGGTGAGTTTGTTGATGTTTTTAAAGTATTATATAGAGAAGTGTGGGCTAAGGAAGGGTCAAAGGAGGAGGAATGGAAATTAGCTAGGAGGCCGAAAGTTCCCACTACCCTTGAGAATTGGATGTCAGTATTCTTAATCATTGCTAGCGTTTATTGTGAGAGGCATCCGGAGCGTTGTATTTCTCTATTAAAATACATGCACGTTTTTAGGTGGGCTCAAATAGACTATGGTGGTTTTTGATGTTTTAGATATAATGAAGAACTTAGAGCCCAGATGGCATTATTTCCAGATAAAGAATGGTGAGATATTTATAATGAGCTTTGGATGCAATGGTTGTGTACTTCCAAGAATGCCTCAGCGTTACACACAGCTAGTGGTCTTCTGGTTCCTTACAAGCCCTGTCAGGGGCATCCCAACCAATCTAGGGTGGGTAGTTTCACAAGAGCTCAGTTCCCACAGAATGGATCTTGTTGGTCCTTCAACAGAGGGTCATGCACACGACTCCAGTGCAAGTTCATGCACAATTGTTCCAATTGCAGGGGCAAACATCCATTGGTGCAATGTTTTGGAGGGATGCAATGGGGATGGAAGGCTAATGCAGGTAGAGGTGGTGATAGGGGAAGGGGTCGGATGCAGCAGATGGTGGTAAAAGGGCCCTTCTCCTAATAAATTAGATATTTTGTTTTATTGGTTGCAGTTTTATCCGAGGCGTGAGGAGGCCAAGTTACTGTACTAGAGTTTTCTTGAGAGTTTCAAGCTATGTTATCAAGGTCATAGAAGACAGAGAAAAAATTTGAAATCTGCAGTTGAGAATCCGGAAGTGGTGAGAAAGAAATTGAGGACGGAATTGGAGGCTGGCAGAATGGTGGGTCCATGGGATACCTGGCCGATTCATAACTTAACAATTTCACCACTGGGTGTTGTGCCTAAAACACAACAAGGTGAGTTTAGATTGATTCATCATCTATCGTGGGCTGCAGGGGAGTCAGTTAATGATTTAATTGCACATGAAGACTCCATAGTGCATTGCACATCAGTGGAAGAGGCAATTAAGTTGGTAAGGGCTTGTGGAAGGAAGGCACAAATGGCAAAGTTAGACATTCAATCTGTCTTTTGACTATTGCCGGTACATCCTGAGGATTTTTCATTGTTGGGTCTTTAATCTGAGGATTCTATATTTGTGGATATAATGTTGCCAATGGGCTGTTCTGTTTCTTGTTCCCTGTTTGAAACTTGTAGTTGTTTTTTGCAGTGGTTTTTCCAACAGAAGACTGGGCTCGGGCATGTCACGAACTACCTAGGTGACTCTTTTCTGATGGGCTTGCAGTGGTCCAATGAATGTAAAAAAGGGTTAATAGAATTTCAGAAGTGTATGGAGGAGATGGAAGTACCTTTGGCTCCGGATAAGACTGAAGGCCCTGCTATATTGAACTCAGAGAAATCTGAGGTACGGTTTCTGGTGGATATGTGCAAAAGTTGATTTCTCTGTTGGAGGAGGCTGTTTCCACGGATAAGCTGGAGTTACAGCAGGTGCAAGCCTTATTGGGTTCTTTGAAGTTTGCGTGCCGTGTGGTGAGAGTTGGTAGAGCTCTTTGTAGGTGCCTTGGTTTTTCAGTCAAAGGTGCTGTTTTACCTCATCCCAGAATTCGGCTTAAAGAGGTCATCAATGCTGACTTCAGAATGTTGGTTTCTTTCCAGCAAAGTAATAATGGTGTTAACATGTTGACGGTTGAGGATGAATGGTTATGGCAAGTTCAATTTTTTTCTGATGATTCGGGAGCCCATGGTTTGGTTTTCTGAGATGGTGATTGGACTGCTGAGTCATGGCCGGATTCTTGGAGAGAGGCACACCATAGCATTTCGTTTCTGGAGTTTTTTTCCATTTGATGGTTGCTTTAGTGTTGTGTGGTAACCTTTTAGCAAACAGGCGAGTGGTTTTTAATGTGGATAGCCAAACAGTTGTTAATTTAGTCAATTCACAGAAGGCTCGAGATGAAAAAGTTTTGAAGTTGTTGCGTTTATTTTTGCTTCATTGTCTGAAATTCAATATTTTGTTTAAGAGTCAGTATGTTCCAGGTGTGAATAATGATATCACTGATGGGCTATCTCATTCACAGTGGCAGAGATTCGGTGTACTGGTGCCGGGAGCAGATTTGCTTAAAACGGCTTTGACGGTGGACCTTTGGGAGCTGGGAATCTAAGGATGTTACAATTGATTCGTCAGTCCATTGCTCCATCTACTTTGAGGTCATATGGCAAGGCCTAGGCAGAATTTATTGAGTCTGGTGCATTGAGGGGTATGAGGGACATTACATGTCACGGTATAGGAGGGAGGATGGAGAGTGCTTCATTATGACACATATTGACCTAGGATTGGCGGTGGTGGCTATAACAGGGAAGATGGCAGGTATTACATTTTTTGGTCAGTACTTTTGGGATTATGATACCATGGAAGGAGAAATGTGTAGGAGAATTGTTGCTGGCTGGGCGATGGAGGATGGATCCAGGTTGGATCAATGGCATCCTATTTCCATGCAAAAGCTGAGGGATATTTTGGGGGTTTTGAATTCTGCTTTTCCTGTTGGGAGGGCTGATAGTATAGATGATTCTTCTCCTGAAAAACAACTATATCATGATTGCAGGCACACCTGCACTATGGTGGCCGAGTGGTTAAGGCGTTGGACTTAAGATCCAATGGACATGTGTCTGCGTGGGTTCGAGCCCCACTCCTGGTATATCATTTTTTCTCTCCCGTGACACTGTTCATTTCAATTTCACACACTTTTCAGTTGCTCCTGATTATTATTAAAATAAGAGCTACATATAAAATCTTCATATCGATTAACGTGTATTTTTCTACCCCCAAAAAAGTAAACGCCTTGTATTGTACATTTCTCTTTGAAACTTAGTGACCTTTTGTTGCAGGTTGTATTACAGTATGCTTTTTCGTTTATTATAGGTGACTTATTTGTTTATGATACCTGACTTAATGCTTTCCATTTGGTGCATAAGGAATTACAAAATCTCTCTACCAGGAGTGCGGCTTGAACCCACGTGGACACATGTCCATTGGATCTTAAGTCCAACGCCTTAACCACTCAGCCATCCTGGTACCTGTGCAGGAAAGGGCAACAACATGGCACTTATTATAGATATCAAGAGTGCTCACTGTGTGACATTGAGCTTTCTATATATATATATATTTTCATATCTATATATTTTATCAGGTTACGCAAAACACATTTCAGGAATACAAGGTAATGTCATGCCTCTCCTCTATAAAACGTGCATGTACTTAATAAAAAAAAAATACAACCATACCTATCAAACATGTTTAAGATTATCAGCGTGTAGGACGAAAAAAGGTGCGCTTTTTTCACACCGTTTTTGTCACATGTCCTATTAAATATGTCTGCAAATTGACGTTAATCTTAAGAAATATCACACTAACCCCTTTTCAAGACTCAAAACTACACTTCACACAATCTAAAACACTTTGGGACAGATTTACAAGGCCCTTGCGGCCCTTAGCGCTACATTTGCAGAATTTATTTTGCCGCAAATGTGAAGATCATAGGCCACTACCATAGCAAAATATTTACAAGGTGGCGCAAGCTAGGTTTGCGCCAACTTGTTAACACTTTGCGCCACATCATGCATAATATATGCATGATGTGTGCAAAGGCGGCGTTCCCTTGTTAGAGAGTGGGCACGCTCGTTCCTCACCTGACAGGTTGCTTTTTGAGGATGGTGTCTCTGGGGCTGGTGTTGTAGCCAAGAGCGAACTCTTGACTCCGCGTGGGTCGCTTCGTTTGCCGCACTGCACGGGAATGGCTGGGAGGCATAGAGTTGGCAGTAGAGGAAGCGGTGTGGTGGGGAAGGGTCAGGCATAATTTATACAAGGTGGGCGTTCGCCCATTAGGGAGCCCGAAAAAATGGCGCAAGGCAATCTAAGAGATTTCCTTGCGCCATTTGTTTTACGCTTTCAACGCCTACTCAGAGGAGGCGTTAAAAGGGGGAATACCATTATTTATAATGGGCCCCTATGTACTCTGCAGGATTAGTCCCAAAATGATGGCGCTACTCTTGCATAGTACATCAATAGCGTAAAAAATATAACGCTAATGCCCCTACCCTGTGCCATGGTGCGCCGTATTATTATATATATAGCTCACACATGGTGGCGGTACAGGGGCGATAAGGGGTGCAAGGAACGTGGCGCTGCACCGGCAGAGCCACTTTCCTTAAATCTGCCCCTTTGTGTTTGTCTCGGAGCAACAGGTGGTTTATAATTTTGACACAAGTGAGGTCAATTTCAATAGAGTCCAGCAATTACAGGAAGATGGGCATAGCTTTGTCAGGGGTGAGCTTAAGAAAGCACACCCTGGGGCGGCTGAAGCATTTTTGGGGTGTGACAGCTCCTTTGGGCTTCGCAGCTCAGGAGGACGAGCCATGCCAAAGGACGTCATGAAAAATAAGACAACAGCGGAGACGCCGGTAAAGGTCTGGGCACCTTTAAAATGCCGGTCATAAGAGAGGGTTGCATCCAGAGCGATCAACCCGACTACAAGTGAGTGGCCTGGTGAATCATTTGATTTATGGTAGAATCACGGCTTCAAGATCCCAGCTATCAGCCAAGGTGCTGTCTCGTTGGCTTCGGGGCTCATTTTGCATGATGAATTGATGGATTACGATGACGACCAGGAGACTAAGGAGGGGGTGAATTGTGACGGTGGGGATGAGACTGCGGGAAGGAGATGCAGCAAAGAAATTAGGTGAGCTGTTCTAACAGAGGAAAGAGTTTTGGTGTGTTTCAGGATTTGCCCCCTTTGATGGTGCAGCGTAATCGGAAAGTCAAGACGAATAATCAGGTACCTGCAAGTGGTTTCATTCAAAAAAGGTGAGACACAGGCTGCTGTGGCTATGGGGTGTGAAGAGTTAAGCATGAAGGTAGTGTGTTTGGTGTCTGTAACAGTGGGTAATACCCTTTTGCGTTAGCATAAGGAAGTTTGGGTAGATTGAGTGGGAAAGATGATGCAAATAATGAAGCAGTTAAAGATGCAGACAATGTCCATTTGGGGGGGCTGTGAACAAAAAAGTCGGAGTCAATGATGGTAAGTCAGAGGCAAGTGGTGAGGAGGCTTCTAAGGCAGAGCCAGGTAAGGAAAAAGGAAAATCAGGTGAGGGTAGTGTAAAAAGTAAAAAGTTGCCATATATGGGGTTGTTCTTGCCCTTGGGGGCGCATCTCACCCAAGCCATGAAGGAAAACATTTGTAAAGGTGAGTTTGTTGATGTTTTTAAATTATTACATAGAGAAGTGTGGGCTAAGGAAGGGTCAAAGGAGGAGGAATGGGAATTAGCTAGGAGGCCGAAAGTTCCCACTACCCTTGAAAATTGGATGTCAGTATTCTTAATCATTGCTAGCGTTTATTGTGAGAGGCATCCAGAGCGTTGTATTTCTCTATTAAAATACATGGACGTTTTTAGGTGGGCTCAAATAGACTATGGTGGTTTTGGATGTTTTAGATATAATGAAGAACTTAGAGCCCATATGGCATTATTTCCAGATAAAGAATGGTGAGATATTTATAATGAGCTTTGGATGCAATGGTTGTGTACTTCCAAGAATGCCTCAGCGTTACACACAGCTAGTGGTCTTCTGGTTCCTTACAAGCCCTGTCAGGGGCATCCCAACCAATCTAGGGTGGGTAGTTTCACGAGAGCTCAGTTCCCACAGAATGGATCTTGTTGGTCCTTCAACAGAGGGTCATGCACACGACTCCAGTGCAAGTTCATGCACAATTGCTCCAATTGCAGGGGCAAACATCCATTGGTGCAATGTTTTGGAGGGATGCAATGGGGATGGAAGGCTAATGCAGGTAGAGGTGGTGATAGGGGAAGTGGTCGGATGCAGCAGATGGTGGGAAAAGGGCCCTTCTCCTAATAAATTAGATATTTTGTTTTATTGGTTGCAGTTTTATCCGAGGCGTGAGGAGGCCAAGTTACTGTACTAGAGTTTTCTTGAGGGTTTCAAGCTATGTTATCAAGGTCATAGAAGACAGAGAAAAAATTTGAAATCTGCAGTTGAGAATACGGAAGTGGTGAGAAAGAAATTGAGGACGGAATTGGAGGCTGGCAGAATGGTGGGTCCATGGGATACCTGGCCAATTCATAACTTAACAATTTCACCACTGGGTGTTGTGCCTAAAACACAACAAGGTGAGTTTAGATTGATTCATCATCTATCTTGGGCTGCAGGGGAGTCAGTTAATGATTTAATTGCACATGAAGACTCCATAGTGCATTGCACATCAGTGGAAGAGGCAATTAAGTTGGTAAGGGCTTGTGGAAGGAAGGCACAAATGGCAAAGTTAGACATTCAATCTGTCTTTTGACTATTGCCGGTACATCCTGAGGATTTTTCATTGTTGGGTCTTTAATCTGAGGATTCTATATTTGTGGATATAATGTTGCCAATGGGCTGTTCTGTTTCTTGTTCCCTGTTTGAAACTTGTAGTTGTTTTTTGCAGTGGTTTTTCCAACAGAAGACTGGGCTCGGGCATGTCACGAACTACCTAGGTGACTCTTTTCTGATGGGCTTGCAGTGATCCAATGAATGTAAAAAAGGGTTAATTGAATTTCAGAAGTGTATGGAGGAGATGGAAGTACCTTTGGCTCCGGATAAGACTGAAGGCCCTGCTATATTGAACTCAGAGAAATCTGAGGTACGGTTTCCGGTGGATAAGTGCAAAAGTTGATTTCTCTGTTGGAGGAGGCTGTTTCCACGGATAAGCTGGAGTTACAGCAGGTGCAAGCCTTATTGGGTTCTTTGAAGTTTGCGTGCCGTGTGGTGAGAGTTGGTAGAGCTCTTTGTAGGTGCCTTGGTTTTTCAGTCAAAGGTGCTGTTTTACCTCATCCCAGAATTCGGCTTAAAGAGGTCATCAATGCTGACTTCAGAATGTTGGTTTCTTTCCAGCAAAGTAATAATGGTGTTAACATGTTGACGGTTGAGGATGAATGGTAATGGCAAGTTCAAATTTTTTCAGATGATTCAGGAGCCCATGGTTTGGTTTTCTGAGATGGTGATTGGACTGCTGAGTCATGGCCGGATTCTTGGAGAGAGGCACACCATAGCATTTCGTTTCTGGAGTTTTTTTCCATTTGATGGTTGCTTTAGTGTTGTGTGGTAACCTTTTAGCAAACAGGCGAGTGGTTTTTAATGTGGATAGCCAAACAGTTGTTAATTTAGTCAATTCACAGAAGGCTCGAGATGAAAAAGTTTTGAAGTTGTTGCGTTTATTTTTGCTTCATTGTCTGAAATTCAATATTTTGTTTAAGGGTCAGTATGTTCCAGGTGTGAATAATGATATCACTGATGGGCTATCTCGTTCACAGTGGCAGAGATTCGGTGTACTGGTGCCGGGAGCAGATTTGCTTAAAACGGCTTTGACGGTGGACCTTTGGGAGCTGGGAATCTAAGGATGTTACAATTGATTCGTCAGTCCATTGCTCCATCTACTTTGACGTCATATGGCAAGGCCTAGGCAGAATTTATTGAGTCTGGTGCATTGAGGAGGTATGAGGGACCTTACATGTCACGGTATAGGAGGGAGGATGGAGTCCGCTTCATTATGACACATATTGACCTAGGATTGGCGGTGGTGGCTATAACAGGGAAGATGGCAGGTATTACATTTTTTGGTCAGTACTTTTGGGATTATGATACCATGGAAGGAGAAATGTGTAGGAGAATTGTTGCTGGCTGGGCGATGGAGGATGGATCCAGGTTGGATCAATGGCATCCTATTTCCATGCAAAAGCTGAGGGATATTTTGGGGGTTTTGAATTCTGCTTTTCCTGTTGGGAGGGCTGATAGTATAGATGATTCTTCTCCTGAAAAACAACTATATCATGATTGCAGACACAACTGCACTATATAGACCAGGGTGGCCGAGTGGTTAAGGCGTTGGACTTAAGATCCAATGGACATGTGTCTGCGTGGGTTCGAGCCCCACTCCTGGTATATCATTTTTTCTCTCCCGTGACACTGTTCATTTCAATTTCACGCACTTTTCAGTTGCTCCTGATTATTATTAAAATAAGAGCTACATATAAAATCTGCATATCGATTAACGTGTATTTTTCTACCCCCAAAAAAGTAAACGCCTTGTATTGTACATTTCTCTTTGAAACTTAGTAACCTTTTGTTGCAGGTTGTATTACAGTATGCTTTTTCGTTTATTATAGGTGACTTATTTGTTTATGATACCTGACTTAATGCTTTCCATTTGGTGCATAAGGAATTACAAAATCTCTCTACCAGGAGTGGGGCTTGAACCCACGTGGACACATGTCCATTGGATCTTAAGTCCAACGCCTTAACCACTCGGCCATCCTGGTACCTTTGCAGGAAAGGGCAACAACATGGCACTTATTATAGATATCAAGAGTGCTCACTGTGTGACATTGAGCTTTCTATATATATATATATTTTCATATCTATATATTTTATCAGGTTACGCAAAACACATTTCAGGAATACAAGGTAATGTCATGCCTCTCCTCTATAAAACGTGCATGTACTTAATAAAAAAAAAAATACAACCATACCTATCAAACATGTTTAAGATTATCAGCGTGTAGGACGAAAAAAGGTGCGCTTTTTTCACACCGTTTTTGTCACATGTCCTATTAAATATGTCTGCAAATTGACGTTAATCTTAAGAAATATCACACTAACCCCTTTTCAAGACTCAAAACTACACTTCACACAATCTAAAACACTTTGGGACAGATTTACAAGGCCCTTGCGGCCCTTAGCGCTACATTTGCAGAATTTATTTTGCCGCAAATGTGAAGATCATAGGCCACTACCATAGCAAAATATTTACAAGGTGGCGCAAGCTAGGTTTGCGCCAACTTGTTAACACTTTGCGCCACATCATGCATAATATATGCATGATGTGTGCAAAGGCGGCGTTCCCTTGTTAGAGAGTGGGCACGCTCGTTCCTCACCTGACAGGTTGCTTTTTGAGGAAGGTGTCTCTGGGGCTGGTGTTGTAGCCAAGAGCGAACTCTTGACTCCGCGTGGGTTGCTTCGTTTGCCGCACTGCACGGGAATGGCTGGGAGGCATAGAGTTGGCAGTAGAGGAAGCGGTGTGGTGGGGAAGGGTCAGGCATAATTTATACAAGGTGGGCGTTCGCCCATTAGGGAGCCCGAAAAAATGGCGCAAGGCAATCTAAGAGATTTCCTTGCGCCATTTGTTTTACACTTTCAACGCCTACTCAGAGGAGGCGTTAAAAGGGGGAATACCATTATTTATAATGGGCCCCTATGTACTCTGCAAGATTAGTCCCAAAATGATGGCGCTACTCTTGCAGAGTACATCAATAGCGTAAAAAATATAACGCTAATGCCCCTACCCTGTGCCATGGTGCGCCGTATTATTATATATATAGCTCACACATGGTGGCGGTACAGGGGCGTTAAGGGGTGCAAGGAACGTGGCGCTGCACCGGCAGAGCCACTTTCCTTAAATCTGCCCCTTTGTGTTTGTCTCGGAGCAACAGGTGGTTTATAATTTTGACACAAGTGAGGTCAATTTCAATAGAGTCCAGCAATTACAGGAAGATGGGCATAGCTTTGTCAGGGGTGAGCTTAAGAAAGCACACCCTGGGGCGGCTGAAGCATTTTTGGGGTGTGACAGCTCTTTTGGGCTTCGCAGCTCAGGAGGACGAACCATGCCAAAGGACGTCATGAAAAATAAGACAACAGCGGAGATGCCGGTAAAGGTCTGGGCACCTTTAAAATGCC
The DNA here is from genome assembly GCF_031143425.1 of Pleurodeles waltl. NCBI lineage: Eukaryota > Metazoa > Chordata > Amphibia > Caudata > Salamandridae > Pleurodeles > Pleurodeles waltl. The sequence goes on along the minus strand of NC_090444.1, from coordinate 1,051,630,093 downwards.
GGTCATAAGAGAGGGTTGCATCCAGAGCGATCAACCCGACTACAAGGGAGTGGCCTGGTGAATCATTTGATTTATGGTACAATCACGGCTTCAAGATCCCAGCTATCAGCCAAGGTGCTGTCTCGTTGGCTTCGGGGCTCATTTTGCATGATGAATTGATGGATTACGATGACGACCAGGAGACTAAGGAGGGGGAGAATTGTGAGGGTGGGGATGAGACTGCGGGGAAGGAGATGCAGCAAAGAAATTAGGTGAGCTGTTCTAACAGAGGAAAGAGTTTTGGTGTGTTTCAGGATTTGCCCCCTTTGATGGTGCAGCGTAATCGGAAAGTCAAGACGAATAATCAGGTACCTGCAAGTGGTTTCATTAAAAAAAGGTGAGACACAGGCTGCTGTGGCTATGGGGTGTGAAGAGTTAAGCATGAAGGTAGTGTGTTTGGTGTCTGTAACAGTGGGTAATACCCTTTTGCGTTAGCATAAGGAAGTTTGGGTAGATTGAGTGGGAAAGATGATGCAAATAATGAAGCAGTTAAAGATGCAGACAATGTCCATTTGGGGGGGCTGTGAACAAAAAAGTCGGAGTCAATGATGGTAAGTCAGAGGCAAGTGGTGAGGAGGCTTCTAAGGCAGAGCCAGGTAAGGAAAAAGGAAACTCAGGTGAGGGTAGTGTAAAAAGTAAAAAGTTGCCATATATGGGGTTGTTCTTGCCTTTGGGGGCGCATCTCACCCAAGCCATGAAGGAAAACATTTGTAAAGGTGAGTTTGTTGATGTTTTTAAATTATTACATAGAGAAGTGTGGGCTAAGGAAGGGTCAAAGGAGGAGGAATGGGAATTAGCTAGGAGGCCGAAAGTTCCCACTACCCTTGAGAATTGGATGTCAGTATTCTTAATCATTGCTAGCGTTTATTGTGAGAGGCATCCGGAGCGTTGTATTTCTCTATTAAAATACATGCACGTTTTTAGGTGGGCTCAAATAGACTATGGTGGTTTTGGATGTTTTAGATATAATGAAGAACTTAGAGCCCAGATGGCATTATTTCCAGATAAAGAATGGTGAGATATTTATAATGAGCTTTGGATGCAATGGTTGTGTACTTCCAAGAATGCCTCAGCGTTACACACAGCTAGTGGTCTTCTGGTTCCTTACAAGCCCTTTCAGGGGCATCCCAACCAATCTAGGGTGGGTAGTTTCACAAGAGCTCAGTTCCCACAGAATGGATCTTGTTGGTCCTTCAACAGAGGGTCATGCACACGACTCCAGTGCAAGTTCATGCACAATTGCTCCAATTGCAGGGGCAAACATCCATTGGTGCAATGTTTTGGAGGGATGCAATGGGGATGGAAGGCTAATGCAGGTAGAGGTGGTGATAGGGGAAGGGGTCGGATGCAGCAGATGGTGGTAAAAGGGCCCTTCTCCTAATAAATTAGATATTTTGTTTTATTGGTTGCAGTTTTATCCGAGGCGTGAGGAGGCCAAGTTACTGTACTAGAGTTTTCTTGAGGGTTTCAAGCTATGTTATCAAGGTCATAGAAGACAGTGAAAAAATTTGAAATCTGCAGTTGAGAATCCGGAAGTGGTGAGAAAGAAATTGAGGACGGAATTGGAGGCTGGCAGAATGGTGGGTCCATGGGATACCTGGCCGATTCATAACTTAACAATTTCACCACTGGGTGTTGTGCCTAAAACACAACAAGGTGAGTTTAGATTGATTCATCATCAATCGTGGGCTGCAGGGGAGTCAGTTAATGATTTAATTGCACATGAAGACTCCATAGTGCATTGCACATCAGTGGAAGAGGCAATTAAGTTGGTAAGGGCTTGTGGAAGGAAGGCACAAATGGCAAAGTTAGACATTCAATCTGTCTTTTGACTATTGCCGGTACATCCTGAGGATTTTTCATTGTTGGGTCTTTAATCTGAGGATTCTATATTTGTGGATATAATGTTGCCAATGGGCTGTTCTGTTTCTTGTTCCCTGTTTGAAACTTGTAGTTGTTTTTTGCAGTGGTTTTTCCAACAGAAGACTGGGCTCGGGCATGTCACGAACTACCTAGGTGACTCTTTTCTGATGGGCTTGCAGTGATCCAATGAATGTAAAAAAGGGTTAATTGAATTTCAGAAGTGTATGGAGGAGATGGAAGTACCTTTGGCTCCGGATAAGACTGAAGGCCCTGCTATATTGAACTCAGAGAAATCTGAGGTACGGTTTCTGGTGGATAAGTGCAAAAGTTGATTTCTCTGTTGGAGGAGGCTGTTTCCACGGATAAGCTGGAGTTACAGCAGGTGCAAGCCTTATTGGGTTCTTTGAAGTTTGCGTGCCGTGTGGTGAAAGTTGGTAGAGCTCTTTGTAGGTGCCTTGGTTTTTCAGTCAAAGGTGCTGTTTTACCTCATCCCAGAATTCGGCTTAAAGAGGTCATCAATGCTGACTTCAGAATGTTGGTTTCTTTCCAGCAAAGTAATAATGGTGTTAACATGTTGACGGTTGAGGATGAATGGTTATGGCAAGTTCAATTTTTTTCTGATGATTCGGGAGCCCATGGTTTGGTTTTCTGAGATGGTGATTGGACTGCTGAGTCATGGCCGGATTCTTGGAGAGAGGCACACCATAGCATTTCGTTTCTGGAGTTTTTTTCCATTTGATGGTTGCTTTAGTGTTGTGTGGTAACCTTTTAGCAAACAGGCGAGTGGTTTTTAATGTGGATAGCCAAACAGTTGTTAATTTAGTCAATTCACAGAAGGCTCGAGATGAAAAAGTTTTGAAGTTGTTGCGTTTATTTTTGCTTCATTGTCTGAAATTCAATATTTTGTTTAAGAGTCAGTATGTTCCAGGTGTGAATAATGATATCACTGATGGGCTATCTCATTCACAGTGGCAGAGATTCGGTGTACTGGTGCCGGGAGCAGATTTGCTTAAAACGGCTTTGACGGTGGACCTTTGGGAGCTGGGAATCTAAGGATGTTACAATTGATTCGTCAGTCCATTGCTCCATCTACTTTGAGGTCATATGGCAAGGCCTAGGCAGAATTTATTGAGTCTGGTGCATTGAGGAGGTATGAGGGACCTTACATGTCACGGTATAGGAGGGAGGATGGAGAGTGCTTCATTATGACACATATTGACCTAGGATTGGCGGTGGTGGCTATAACAGGGAAGATGGCAGGTATTACATTTTTTGGTCAGTACTTTTGGGATTATGATACCATGGAAGGAGAAATGTGTAGGAGAATTGTTGCTGGCTGGGCGATGGAGGATGGATCCAGGTTGGATCAATGGCATCCTATTTCCATGCAAAAGCTGAGGGATATTTTGGGGGTTTTGAATTCTGCTTTTCCTGTTGGGAGGGCTGATAGTATAGATGATTCTTCTCCTGAAAAACAACTATATCATGATTGCAGGCACACCTGCACTATGTAGACCAGGGTGGCCGAGTGGTTAAGGCGTTGGACTTAAGATCCAATGGACATGTGTCTGCGTGGGTTCGAGCCCCACTCCTGGTATATCATTTTTTCTCTCCCGTGACACTGTTCATTTCAATTTCACACACTTTTCAGTTGCTCCTGATTATTATTAAAATAAGAGCTACATATAAAATCTTCATACCGATTAACGTGTATTTTTCTACCCCCAAAAAAGTAAACGCCTTGTATTGTACATTTCTCTTTGAAACTTAGTAACCTTTTGTTGCAGGTTGTATTACAGTATGCTTTTTCGTTTATTATAGGTGACTTATTTGTTTATGATACCTGACTTAATGCTTTCCATTTGGTGCATAAGGAATTACAAAATCTCTCTACCAGGAGTGGGGCTTGAACCCACGTGGACACATGTCCATTGGATCTTAAGTCCAACGCCTTAACCACTCGGCCATCCTGGTACCTGTGCAGGAAAGAGCAACAACATGGCACTTATTATAGATATCAAGAGTGCTCACTGTGTGACATTGAGCTTTCTATATATATATATATTTTCATATCTATATATTTTATCAGGTTACGCAAAACACATTTCAGGAATACAAGGTAATGTCATGCCTCTCCTCTATAAAACGTGCATGTACTTAATAAAAAAAAAAATACAACCATACCTATCAAACATGTTTAAGATTATCAGCGTGTAGGACGAAAAAAGGTGCGCTTTTTTCACACCGTTTTTGTCACATGTCCTATTAAATATGTCTGCAAATTGACGTTAATCTTAAGAAATATCACACTAACCCCTTTTCAAGACTCAAAACTATACTTCACACAATCTAAAACACTTTGGGACAGATTTACAAGGCCCTTGCGGCCCTTAGCGCTACATTTGCAGAATTTATTTTGCCGCAAATGTGAAGATCATAGGCCACTACCATAGCAAAATATTTACAAGGTGGCGCAAGCTAGGTTTGCGCCAACTTGTTAACACTTTGCGCCACATCATGCATAATATATGCATGATGTGTGCAAAGGCGGCGTTCCCTTGTTAGAGAGTGGGCACGCTCGTTCCTCACCTGACAGGTTGCTTTTTGAGGATGGTGTCTCTGGGGCTGGTGTTGTAGCCAAGAGCGAACTCTTGACTCCGCGTGGGTCGCTTCGTTTGCCGCACTGCACGGGAATGGCTGGGAGGCATAGAGTTGGCAGTAGAGGAAGCGGTGTGGTGGGGAAGGGTCAGGCATAATTTATACAAGGTGGGCGTTCGCCCATTAGGGAGCCCGAAAAAATGGCGCAAGGCAATCTAAGAGATTTCCTTGCGCCATTTGTTTTACACTTTCAACGCCTACTCAGAGGAGGCGTTAAAAGGGGGAATACCATTATTTATAATGGGCCCCTTTGTACTCTGCAGGATTAGTCCCAAAATGATGGCGCTACTCTTGCAGAGTACATCAATAGCGTAAAAAATATAACGCTAATGCCCCTACCCTGTGCCATTGTGCGCCGTATTATTATATATATAGCTCACACATGGTGGCGGTACATAGGCGATAAGGGGTGCAAGGAACGTGGCGCTGCACCGGCAGAGCCACTTTCCTTAAATCTGCCCCTTTGTGTTTGTCTCGGAGCAACAGGTGGTTTATAATTTTGACACAAGTGAGGTCAATTTCAATAGAGTCCAGCAATTACAGGAAGATGGGCATAGCTTTGTCAGGGGTGAGCTTAAGAAAGCACACCCTGGGGCGGCTGAAGCATTTTTGGGGTGTGACAGCTCCTTTGGGCTTCGCAGCTCAGGAGGACGAGCCATGCCAAAGGACGTCATGAAAAATAAGACAACAGCGGAGACGCCGGTAAAGGTCTGGGCACCTTTAAAATGCCGGTCATAAGAGAGGGTTGCATCCAGAGCGATCAACCCGACTACAAGTGAGTGGCCTGGTGAATCATTTGATTTATGGTAGAATCACGGCTTCAAGATCCCAGCTATCAGCCAAGGTGCTGTCTCGTTGGCTTCGGGACTCATTTTGCATGATGAATTGATGGATTACGATGACGACCAGGAGACTAAGGAGGGGGTGAATTGTGAGGGTGGGGATGAGACTGCGGGGAAGGAGATGCAGCAAAGAAATTAGGTGAGCTGTTCTAACAGAGGAAAGAGTTTTGGTGTGTTTCAGGATTTGCCCCCTTTGATGGTGCAGCGTAATCGGAAAGTCAAGACGAATAATCAGGTACCTGCAAGTGGTTTCATTCAAAAAAGGTGAGACACAGGCTGCTGTGGCTATGGGGTGTGAAGAGTTAAGCATGAAGGTAGTGTGTTTGGTGTCTGTAACAGTGGGCAATACCCTTTTGCGTTAGCATAAGGAAGTTTGGGTAGATTGAGTGGGAAAGATGATGCAAATAATGAAGCAGTTAAAGATGCAGACAATGTCCATTTGGGGGGGCTGTGAACAAAAAAGTCGGAGTCAATGATGGTAAGTCAGAGGCAAGTGGTGAGGAGGCTTCTAAGGCAGAGCCAGGTAAGGAAAAAGGAAACTCAGGTGAGGGTAGTGTAAAAAGTAAAAAGTTGCCATATATGGGGTTGTTCTTGCCCTTGGGGGCGCATCTCACCCAAGCCATGAAGGAAAACATTTGTAAAGGTGAGTTTGTTGATGTTTTTAAATTATTACATAGAGAAGTGTGGGCTAAGGAAGGGTCAAAGGAGGAGGAATGGGAATTAGCTAGGAGGCCGAAAGTTCCCACTACCCTTGAGAATTGGATGTCAGTATTCTTAATCATTGCTAGCGTTTATTGTGAGAGGCATCCGGAGCGTTGTATTTCTCTATTAAAATACATGGACGTTTTTAGGTGGGCTCAAATAGACTATGGTGGTTTTGGATGTTTTAGATATAATGAAGAACTTAGAGCCCATATGGCATTATTTCCAGATAAAGAATGGTGAGATATTTATAATGAGCTTTGGATGCAATGGTTGTGTACTTCCAAGAATGCCTCAGCGTTACACACAGCTAGTGGTCTTCTGGTTCCTTACAAGCCCTGTCAGGGGCATCCCAACCAATCTAGGGTGGGTAGTTTCACGAGAGCTCAGTTCCCACAGAATGGATCTTGTTGGTCCTTCAACAGAGGGTCATGCACACGACTCCAGTGCAAGTTCATGCACAATTGCTCCAATTGCAGGGGCAAACATCCATTGGTGCAATGTTTTGGAGGGATGCAATGGGGATGGAAGGCTAATGCAGGTAGAGGTGGTGATAGGGGAAGGGGTCGGATGCAGCAGATGGTGGGAAAAGGGCCCTTCACCTAATAAATTAGATATTTTGTTTTATTGGTTGCAGTTTTATCCGAGGCGTGAGGAGGCCAAGTTACTGTACTAGAGTTTTCTTGAGGGTTTCAAGCTATGTTATCAAGGTCATAGAAGACAGAGAAAAAATTTGAAATCTGCAGTTGAGAATACGGAAGTGGTGAGAAAGAAATTGAGGACGGAATTGGAGGCTGGCAGAATGGTGGGTCCATGGGATACCTGGCCAATTCATAACTTAACAATTTCACCACTGGGTGTTGTGCCTAAAACACAACAAGGTGAGTTTAGATTGATTCATCATCTATCGTGGGCTGCAGGGGAGTCAGTTAATGATTTAATTGCACATGAAGACTCCATAGTGCATTGCACATCAGTGGAAGAGGCAATTAAGTTGGTAAGGGCTTGTGGAAGGAAGGCACAAATGGCAAAGTTAGACATTCAATCTGTCTTTTGACTATTGCCGGTACATCCTGAGGATTTTTCATTGTTGGGTCTTTAATCTGAGGATTCTATATTTGTGGATATAATGTTGCCAATGGGCTGTTCTGTTTCTTGTTCCCTGTTTGAAACTTGTAGTTGTTTTTTGCAGTGGTTTTTCCAACAGAAGACTGGGCTCGGGCATGTCACGAACTACCTAGGTGACTCTTTTCTGATGGGCTTGCAGTGATCCAATGAATGTAAAAAAGGGTTAATTGAATTTCAGAAGTGTATGGAGGAGATGGAAGTACCTTTGGCTCCGGATAAGACTGAAGGCCCTGCTATATTGAACTCAGAGAAATCTGAGGTACGGTTTCCGGTGGATAAGTGCAAAAGTTGATTTCTCTGTTGGAGGAGGCTGTTTCCACGGATAAGCTGGAGTTACAGCAGGTGCAAGCCTTATTGGGTTCTTTGAAGTTTGCGTGCCGTGTGGTGAGAGTTGGTAGAGCTCTTTGTAGGTGCCTTGGTTTTTCAGTCAAAGGTGCTGTTTTACCTCATCCCAGAATTCGGCTTAAAGAGGTCATCAATGCTGACTTCAGAATGTTGGTTTCTTTCCAGCAAAGTAATAATGGTGTTAACATGTTGACGGTTGAGGATGAATGGTAATGGCAAGTTCAAATTTTTTCAGATGATTCAGGAGCCCATGGTTTGGTTTTCTGAGATGGTGATTGGACTGCTGAGTCATGGCCGGATTCTTGGAGAGAGGCACACCATAGCATTTCGTTTCTGGAGTTTTTTTCCATTTGATGGTTGCTTTAGTGTTGTGTGGTAACCTTTTAGCAAACAGGCGAGTGGTTTTTAATGTGGATAGCCAAACAGTTGTTAATTTAGTCAATTCACAGAAGGCTCGAGATGAAAAAGTTTTGAAGTTGTTGCGTTTATTTTTGCTTCATTGTCTGAAATTCAATATTTTGTTTAAGGGTCAGTATGTTCCAGGTGTGAATAATGATAGCACTGATGGGCTATCTCGTTCACAGTGGCAGAGATTCGGTGTACTGGTGCCGGGAGCAGATTTGCTTAAAACGGCTTTGACGGTGGACCTTTGGGAGCTGGGAATCTAAGGATGTTACAATTGATTCGTCAGTCCATTGCTCCATCTACTTTGACGTCATATGGCAAGGCCTAGGCAGAATTTATTGAGTCTGGTGCATTGAGGAGGTATGAGGGACCTTACATGTCACGGTATAGGAGGGAGGATGGAGTCCGCTTCATTATGACACATATTGACCTAGGATTGGCGGTGGTGGCTATAACAGGGAAGATGGCAGGTATTACATTTTTTGGTCAGTACTTTTGGGATTATGATACCATGGAAGGAGAAATGTGTAGGAGAATTGTTGCTGGCTGGGCGATGGAGGATGGATCCAGGTTGGATCAATGGCATCCTATTTCCATGCAAAAGCTGAGGGATATTTTGGGGGTTTTGAATTCTGCTTTTCCTGTTGGGAGGGCTGATAGTTTAGATGATTCTTCTCCTGAAAAACAACTATATCATGATTGCAGGCACACCTGCACTATGTAGACCAGGGTGGCCGAGTGGTTAAGGCGTTGGACTTAAGATCCAATGGACATGTGTCTGCGTGGGTTCGAGCCCCACTCCTGGTATATCATTTTTTCTCTCCCGTGACACTGTTCATTTCAATTTCACGCACTTTTCAGTTGCTCCTGATTATTATTAAAATAAGAGCTACATATAAAATCTGCATATCGATTAACGTGTATTTTTCTACCCCCAAAAAAGTAAACGCCTTGTATTGTACATTTCTCTTTGAAACTTAGTAACCTTTTGTTGCAGGTTGTATTACAGTATGCTTTTTCGTTTATTATAGGTGACTTATTTGTTTATGATACCTGACTTAATGCTTTCCATTTGGTGCATAAGGAATTACAAAATCTCTCTACCGGGAGTGGGGCTTGAACCCACGTGGACACATGTCCATTGGATCTTAAGTCCAACGCCTTAACCACTCGGCCATCCTGGTACCTGCGCAGGAAAGGGCAACAACATGGCACTTATTATAGATATCAAGAGTGCTCACTGTGTGACATTGAGCTTTCTATATATATATATATTTTCATATCTATATATTTTATCAGGTTACGCAAAACACATTTCAGGAATACAAGGTAATGTCATGCCTCTCCTCTATAAAACGTGCATGTACTTAATAAAAAAAAAAATACAACCATACCTATCAAACATGTTTAAGATTATCAGCGTGTAGGACGAAAAAAGGTGCGCTTTTTTCACACCGTTTTTGTCACATGTCCTATTAAATATGTCTGCAAATTGACGTTAGTCTTAAGAAATATCACACTAACCCCTTTTCAAGACTCAAAACTACACTTCACACAATCTAAAACACTTTGGGACAGATTTACAAGGCCCTTGCGGCCCTTAGCGCTACATTTGCAGAATTTATTTTGCCGCAAATGTGAAGATCATAGGCCACTACCATAGCAAAATATTTACAAGGTGGCGCAAGCTAGGTTTGCGCCAACTTGTTAACACTTTGCGCCACATCATGCATAATATATGCATGATGTGTGCAAAGGCGGCGTTCCCTTGTTAGAGAGTGGGCACGCTCGTTCCTCACCTGACAGGTTGCTTTTTGAGGAAGGTGTCTCTGGGGCTGGTGTTGTAGCCAAGAGCGAACTCTTGACTCCGCGTGGGTTGCTTCGTCTGCCGCACTGCACGGGAATGGCTGGGAGGCATAGAGTTGGCAGTAGAGGAAGCGGTGTGGTGGGGAAGGGTCAGGCATAATTTATACAAGGTGGGCGTTCGCCCATTAGGGAGCCCGAAAAAATGGCGCAAGGCAATCTAAGAGATTTCCTTGCGCCATTTGTTTTACACTTTCAACGCCTACTCAGAGGAGGCGTTAAAAGGGGGAATACCATTATTTATAATGGGCCCCTATGTACTCTGCAAGATTAGTCCCAAAATGATGGCGCTACTCTTGCAGAGTACATCAATAGCGTAAAAAATATAACGCTAATGCCCCTACCCTGTGCCATGGTGCGCCGTATTATTATATATATAGCTCACACATGGTGGCGGTACAGGGGCGTTAAGGGGTGCAAGGAACGTGGCGCTGCACCGGCAGAGCCACTTTCCTTAAATCTGCCCCTTTGTGTTTGTCTCGGAGCAACAGGTGGTTTATAATTTTGACACAAGTGAGGTCAATTTCAATAGAGTCCAGCAATTACAGGAAGATGGGCATAGCTTTGTCAGGGGTGAGCTTAAGAAAGCACACCCTGGGGCGGCTGAAGCATTTTTGGGGTGTGACAGCTCTTTTGGGCTTCGCAGCTCAGGAGGACGAACCATGCCAAAGGACGTCATGAAAAATAAGACAACAGCGGAGATGCCGGTAAAGGTCTGGGCACCTTTAAAATGCCGGTCATAAGAGAGGGTTGCATCCAGAGCGATCAACCTGACTACAAGGGAGTGGCCTGGTGAATCATTTGATTTATGGTACAATCACGGCTTCAAGATCCCAGCTATCAGCCAAGGTGCTGTCTCGTTGGCTTCGGGGCTCATTTTGCATGATGAATTGATGGATTACGATGACGACCAGGAGACTAAGGAGGGGGAGAATTGTGAGGGTGGGGATGAGACTGCGGGGAAGGAGATGCAGCAAAGAAATTAGGTGAGCTGTTCTAACAGAGGAAAGAGTTTTGGTGTGTTTCAGGATTTGCCCCCTTTGATGGTGCAGCGTAATCGGAAAGTCAAGACGAATAATCAGGTACCTGCAAGTGGTTTCATTCAAAAAAGGTGAGACACAGGCTGCTGTGGCTATGGGGTGTGAAGAGTTAAGCATGAAGGTAGTGTGTTTGGTGTCTGTAACAGTGGGTAATACCCTTTTGCGTTAGCATAAGGAAGTTTGGGTAGATTGAGTGGGAAAGATGATGCAAATAATGAAGCAGTTAAAGATGCAGACAATGTCCATTTGGGGGGGCTGTGAACAAAAAAGTCGGAGTCAATGATGGTAAGTCAGAGGCAAGTGGTGAGGAGGCTTCTAAGGCAGAGCCAGGTAAGGAAAAAGGAAACTCAGGTGAGGGTAGTGTAAAAAGTAAAAAGTTGCCATATATGGGGTTGTTCTTGCCTTTGGGGGCGCATCTCACCCAAGCCATGAAGGAAAACATTTTTAAAGGTGAGTTTGTTGATGTTTTTAAATTATTACATAGAGAAGTGTGGGCTAAGGAAGGGTCAAAGGAGGAGGAATGGGAATTAGCTAGGAGGCCGAAAGTTCCCACTACCCTTGAGAATTGGATGTCAGTATTCTTAATCATTGCTAGCGTTTATTGTGAGAGGCATCCAGAGCGTTGTATTTCTCTATTAAAATACATGCACGTTTTTAGGTGGGCTCAAATAGACTATGGTGGTTTTGGATGTTTTAGATATAATGAAGAACTTAGAGCCCAGATGGCATTATTTCCAGATAAAGAATGGTGAGATATTTATAATGAGCTTTGGATGCAATGGTTGTGTACTTCCAAGAATGCCTCAGCGTTACACACAGCTAGTGGTCTTCTGGTTCCTTACAAGCCCTTTCAGGGGCATCCCAACCAATCTAGGGTGGGTAGTTTCACAAGAGCTCAGTTCCCACAGAATGGATCTTGTTGGTCCTTCAACAGAGGGTCATGCACATGACTCCAGTGCAAGTTCATGCACAATTGCTCCAATTGCAGGGGCAAACATCCATTGGTGCAATGTTTTGGAGGGATGCAATGGGGATGGAAGGCTAATGCAGGTAGAGGTGGTGATAGGGGAAGGGGTCGGATGCAGCAGATGGTGGGAAAAGGGCCCTTCTCCTAATAAATTAGATATTTTGTTTTATTGGTTGCAGTTTTATCCGAGGCGTGAGGAGGCCAAGTTACTGTACTAGAGTTTTCTTGAGGGTTTCAAGCTATGTTATCAAGGTCATAGAAGACAGAGAAAAAATTTGAAATCTGCAGTTGAGAATCCGGAAGTGGTGAGAAAGAAATTGAGGACGGAATTGGAGGCTGGCAGAATGGTGGGTCCATGGGATACCTGGCCGATTCATAACTTAACAATTTCACCACTGGGTGTTGTGCCTAAAACACAACAAGGTGAGTTTAGATTGATTCATCATCAATCGTGGGCTGCAGGGGAGTCAGTTAATGATTTAATTGCACATGAAGACTCCATAGTGCATTGCACATCAGTGGAAGAGGCAATTAAGTTGGTAAGGGCTTGTGGAAGGAAGGCACAAATGGCAAAGTTAGACATTCAATCTGTCTTTTGACTATTGCCGGTACATCCTGAGGATTTTTCATTGTTGGGTCTTTAATCTGAGGATTCTATATTTGTGGATATAATGTTGCCAATGGGCTGTTCTGTTTCTTGTTCCCTGTTTGAAACTTGTAGTTGTTTTTTGCAGTGGTTTTTCCAACAGAAGACTGGGCTCGGGCATGTCACGAACTACCTAGGTGACTCTTTTCTGATGGGCTTGCAGTGATCCAATGAATGTAAAAAAGGGTTAATTGAATTTCAGAAGTGTATGGAGGAGATGGAAGTACCTTTGGCTCCGGATAAGACTGAAGGCCCTGCTATATTGAACTCAGAGAAATCTGAGGTACGGTTTCCGGTGGATTAGTGCAAAAGTTGATTTCTCTGTTGGAGGAGGCTGTTTCCACGGATAAGCTGGAGTTACAGCAGGTGCAAGCCTTATTGGGTTCTTTGAAGTTTGCGTGCCGTGTGGTGAAAGTTGGTAGAGCTCTTTGTAGGTGCCTTGGTTTTTCAGTCAAAGGTGCTGTTTTACCTCATCCCAGAATTCGGCTTAAAGAGGTCATCAATGCTGACTTCAGAATGTTGGTTTCTTTCCAGCAAAGTAATAATGGTGTTAACATGTTGACGGTTGAGGATGAATGGTAATGGCAAGTTCAAATTTTTTCAGATGATTCAGGAGCCCATGGTTTGGTTTTCGGAGATGGTGATTGGACTGCTGAGTCATGGCCGGATTCTTGGAGAGAGGCACACCATAGCATTTCGTTTCTGGAGTTTTTTTCCATTTGATGGTTGCTTTAGTGTTGTGTGGTAACCTTTTAGCAAACAGGCGAGTGGTTTTTAATGTGGATAGCCAAACAGTTGTTAATTTAGTCAATTCACAGAAGGCTCGAGATGAAAAAGTTTTGAAGTTGTTGCGTTTATTTTTGCTTCATTGTCTGAAATTCAATATTTTGTTTAAGGGTCAGTATGTTCCAGGTGTGAATAATGATATCACTGATGGGCTATCTCGTTCACAGTGGCAGAGATTCGGTGTACTGGTGCCGGGAGCAGATTTGCTTAAAACGGCTTTGACGGTGGACCTTTGGGAGCTGGGAATCTAAGGATGTTACAATTGATTCGTCAGTCCATTGCTCCATCTACTTTGAGGTCATATGGCAAGGCCTAGGCAGAATTTATTGAGTCTGGTGCATTGAGGAGGTATGAGGGACCTTACATGTCACGGTATAGGAGGGAGGATGGAGTCCGCTTCATTATGACACATATTGACCTAGGATTGGCGGTGGTGGCTATAACAGGGAAGATGGCAGGTATTACATTTTTTGGTCAGTACTTTTGGGATTATGATACCATGGAAGGAGAAATGTGTAGGAGAATTGTTGCTGGCTGGGCGATGGAGGATGGATCCAGGTTGGATCAATGGCATCCTATTTCCATGCAAAAGCTGAGGGATATTTTGGGGGTTTTGAATTCTGCTTTTCCTGTTGGGAGGGCTGATAGTATAGATGATTCTTCTCCTGAAAAACAACTATATCATGATTGCAGGCACACTTGCATTATGTAGACCAGGGTGGCCGAGTGGTTAAGGCGTTGGACTTAAGATCCAATGGACATGTTTCTGCGTGGGTTTGAGCCCCACTCCTGGTATATCATTTTTTCTCTCCCGTGACACTGTTCATTTCAATTTCACGCACTTTTCAGTTGCTCCTGATTATTATTAAAATAAGAGCTACATATAAAATCTTCATATCGATTAACATGTATTTTTCTACCCCCAAAAAAGTAAACGCCTTGTATTGTACATTTCTCTTTGAAACTTAGTAACCTTTTGTTGCAGGTTGTATTACAGTATGCTTTTTCGTTTATTATAGGTGACTTATTTGTTTATGATACCTGACTTAATGCTTTCCATTTGGTGCATAAGGACTTACAAAATCTCTCTACCAGGAGTGGGGCTTGAACCCACGTGGACACATGTCCATTGGATCTTAAGTCCAACGCCTTAACCACTCGGCCATCCTGGTACCTGTGCAGGAAAGGGCAACAACATGGCACTTATTATAGATATCAAGAGTGCTCACTGTGTGACATTGAGCTTTCTATATATATATATATTTTCATATCTATATATTTTATCAGGTTACGCAAAACACATTTCAGGAATACAAGGTAATGTCATGCCTCTCCTCCATAAAACGTGCATGTACTTAAAAAAAAAAAAATACAACCATACCTATCAAACATGTTTAAGATTATCAGCGTGTAGGACGAAAAAAGGTGCGCTTTTTTCACACCGTTTTTGTCACATGTCCTATTAAATATGTCTGCAAATTGACGTTAATCTTAAGAAATATCACACTAACCCCTTTTCAAGACTCAAAACTACACTTCACACAATCTAAAACACTTTGGGACAGATTTACAAGGCCCTTGCGGCCCTTAGCGCTACATTTGCAGAATTTATTTTGCCGCAAATGTGAAGATCATAGGCCATTACCATAGCAAAATATTTACAAGGTGGCGCAAGCTAGGTTTGCGCCAACTTGTTAACACTTTGCGCCACATCATGCATAATAAATGCATGATGTGTGCAAAGGCGGCGTTCCCTTGTTAGAGAGTGGGCACGCTCGTTCCTAACCTGACAGGTTGCTTTTTGAGGAGGGTGTCTCTGGGGCTGGTGTTGTAGCCAAGAGCCAACTCTTGACTCCGCGTGGGTCGCTACGTTTGCCGTACTGCACGGGAATGGCTGGGAGGCATAGAGTTGGCAGTAGAGGAAGCGGTGTGGTGGGGAAGGGTCAGGCATAATTTATACAAGGTGGGCGTTCGCCCATTAGGGAGCCCGAAAAAATGGCGCAAGGCAATCTAAGAGATTTCCTTGCGCCATTTGTTTTACACTTTCAACGCCTACTCAGAGGAGGCGTTAAAAGAGGGAATACCATTATTTATAATGGGCCCCTATGTACTCTGCAAGATTAGTCCCAAAATGATGGCGCTACTCTTGCAGAGTACATCAATAGCGTAAAAAATATAACGCTAATGCCCCTACCCTGTGCCATGGTGCGCCGTATTATTATATATATAGCTCACACATGGTGGCGGTACAGGGGCGTTAAGGGGTGCAAGGAACGTGGCGCTGCACCGGCAGAGCCACTTTCCTTAAATCTGCCCCTTTGTGTTTGTCTCGGAGCAACAGGTGGTTTATAATTTTGATACAAGTGAGGTCAATTTCAATAGAGTCCAGCAATTACAGGAAGATGGGCATAGCTTTGTCAGGGGTGAGCTTAAGAAAGCACACCCTGGGGCGGCTGAAGCATTTTTGGGGTGTGACAGCTCCTTTGGGCTTCGCAGCTCAGGAGGACGAGCCATGCCAAAGGACGTCATGAAAAATAAGACAACAGCGGAGATGCCGGTAAAGGTCTGGGCACCTTTAAAATGCCGGTCATAAGAGAGGGTTGCATCCAGAGCGATCAACCCGACTACAAGGGAGTGGCCTGGTGAATCATTTGATTTATGGTACAATCACGGCTTCAAGATCCCAGCTATCAGCCAAGGTGCTGTCTCATTGGCTTCGGGGCTCATTTTGCATGATGAATTGATGGATTACGATGACGACCAGGAGACTAAGGAGGGGGAGAATTGTGAGGGTGGGGATGAGACTGCGGGGAAGGAGATGCAGCAAAGAAATTAGGTGAGCTGTTCTAACAGAGGAAAGAGTTTTGGTGTGTTTCAGGATTTGCCCCCTTTGATGGTGCAGTGTAATCGGAAAGTCAAGACGAATAATCAGGTACCTGCAAGTGGTTTCATTCAAAAAAGGTGAGACACAGGCTGCTGTGGCTATGGGGTGTGAAGAGTTAAGCATGAAGGTAGTGTGTTTGGTGTCTGTAACAGTGGGTAATGCCCTTTTGCGTTAGCATAAGGAAGTTTGGGTAGATTGAGTGGGAAAGATGATGCAAATAATGAAGCAGTTAAAGATGCAGACAATGTCCATTTGGGGGGGCTGTGAACAAAAAAGTCGGAGTCAATGATGGTAAGTCAGAGGCAAGTGGTGAGGAGGCTTCTAAGGCAGAGCCAGGTAAGGAAAAAGGAAACTCAGGTGAGGGTAGTGTAAAAAGTAAAAAGTTGCCATATATGGGGTTGTTCTTGCCTTTGGGGGCGCATCTCACCCAAGCCATGAAGGAAAACATTTGTAAAGGTGAGTTTGTTGATGTTTTTAAAGTATTACAGAGAAGTGTGGGCTAAGGAAGGGTCAAAGGAGGAGGAATGGAAATTAGCTAGGAGGCCGAAAGTTCCCACTACCCTTGAGAATTGGATGTCAGTATTCTTAATCAGTGCTAGCGTTTATTGTGAGAGGCATCCGGAGCGTTGTATTTCTCTATTAAAATACATGCACGTTTTTAGGTGGGCTCAAATAGACTATGGTGGTTTTGGATGTTTTAGATATAATGAAGAACTTAGAGCCCAGATGGCATTATTTCCAGATAAAGAATGGTGAGATATTTATAATGAGCTTTGGATGCAATGGTTGTGTACTTCCAAGAATGCCTCAGCGTTACACACAGCTAGTGGTCTTCTGGTTCCTTACAAGCCCTGTCAGGGGCATCCCAACCAATCTAGGGTGGGTAGTTTCACAAGAGCTCAGTTCCCACAGAATGGATCTTGTTGGTCCTTCAACAGAGGGTCATGCACACGACTCCAGTGCAAGTTCATGCGCAATTGCTCCAATTGCAGGGGCAAACATCCATTGGTGCAATGTTTTGGAGGGATGCAATGGGGATGGAAGGCTAATGCAGGTAGAGGTGGTGATAGGGGAAGGGGTCGGATGCAGCAGATGGTGGTAAAAGGGCCCTTCTCCTAATAAATTAGATATTTTGTTTTATTGGTTGCAGTTTTATCCGAGGCGTGAGGAGGCCAAGTTACTGTACTAGAGTTTTCTTGAGGGTTTCAAGCTATGTTATCAAGGTCATAGAAGACAGAGAAAAAATTTGAAATCTGCAGTTGAGAATCCGGAAGTGGTGAGAAAGAAATTGAGGACGGAATTGGAGGCTGGCAGAATGGTGGGTCCATGGGATACCTGGCCGATTCATAACTTAACAATTTCACCACTGGGTGTTGTGCCTAAAACACAACAAGGTGAGTTTAGATTGATTCATCATCTATCGTGGGCTGCAGGGGAGTCAGTTAATGATTTAATTGCACATGAAGACTCCATAGTGCATTGCACATCAGTGGAAGAGGCAATTAAGTTGGTAAGGGCTTGTGGAAGGAAGGCACAAATGGCAAAGTTAGACATTCAATCTGTCTTTTGACTATTGCCGGTACATCCTGAGGATTTTTCATTGTTGGGTCTTTAATCTGAGGATTCTATATTTGTGGATATAATGTTGCCAATGGGCTGTTCTGTTTCTTGTTCCCTGTTTGAAACTTGTAGTTGTTTTTTGCAGTGGTTTTTCCAACAGAAGACTGGGCTCGGGCATGTCACGAACTACCTAGGTGACTCTTTTCTGATGGGCTTGCAGTGATCCAATGAATGTAAAAAAGGGTTAATTGAATTTCAGAAGTGTATGGAGGAGATGGAAGTACCTTTGGCTCCGGATAAGACTGAAGGCCCTGCTATATTGAACTCAGAGAAATCTGAGGTACGGTTTCCGGTGGATAAGTGCAAAAGTTGATTTCTCTGTTGGAGGAGGCTGTTTCCACGGATAAGCTGGAGTTACAGCAGGTGCAAGCCTTATTGGGTTCTTTGAAGTTTGCGTGCCGTGTGGTGAGAGTTGGTAGAGCTCTTTGTAGGTGCCTTGGTTTTTCAGTCAAAGGTGCTGTTTTACCTCATCCCAGAATTCGGCTTAAAGAGGTCATCAATGCTGACTTCAGAATGTTGGTTTCTTTCCAGCAAAGTAATAATGGTGTTAACATGTTGACGGTTGAGGATGAATGGTAATGGCAAGTTCAAATTTTTTCAGATGATTCAGGAGCCCATGGTTTGGTTTTCTGAGATGGTGATTGGACTGCTGAGTCATGGCCGGATTCTTGGAGAGAGGCACACCATAGCATTTCGTTTCTGGAGTTTTTTTCCATTTGATGGTTGCTTTAGTGTTGTGTGGTAACCTTTTAGCAAACAGGCGAGTGGTTTTTAATGTGGATAGCCAAACAGTTGTTAATTTAGTCAATTCACAGAAGGCTCGAGATGAAAAAGTTTTGAAGTTGTTGCGTTTATTTTTGCTTCATTGTCTGAAATTCAATATTTTGTTTAAGGGTCAGTATGTTCCAGGTGTGAATAATGATATCACTGATGGGCTATCTCGTTCACAGTGGCAGAGATTCGGTGTACTGGTGCCGGGAGCAGATTTGCTTAAAACGGCTTTGACGGTGGACCTTTGGGAGCTGGGAATCTAAGGATGTTACAATTGATTCGTCAGTCCATTGCTCCATCTACTTTGAGGTCATATGGCAAGGCCTAGGCAGAATTTATTGAGTCTGGTGCATTGAGGAGGTATGAGGGACCTTACATGTCACGGTATAGGAGGGAGGATGGAGTCAGCTTCATTATGACACATATTGACCTAGGATTGGCGGTGGTGGCTATAACAGGGAAGATGGCAGGTATTACATTTTTTGGTCAGTACTTTTGGGATTATGATACCATGGAAGGAGAAATGTGTAGGAGAATTGTTGCTGGCTGGGCGATGCAGGATGGATCCAGGTTGGATCAATGGCATCCTATTTCCATGCAAAAGCTGAGGGATATTTTGGGGGTTTTGAATTCTGCTTTTCCTGTTGGGAGGGCTGATAGTATAGATGATTCTTCTCCTGAAAAACAACTATATCATGATTGCAGGCACACCTGCATTATGTAGACCAGGGTGGCCGAGTGGTTAAGGCGTTGGACTTAAGATCCAATGGACATGTTTCTGCGTGGGTTCGAGCCCCACTCCTGGTATATCATTTTTTCTCTCCCGTGACACTGTTCATTTCAATTTCACGCACTTTTCAGTTGCTCCTGATTATTATTAAAATAAGAGCTACATATAAAATCTTCATATCGATTAACGTGTATTTTTCTACCCCCAAAAAAGTAAACGCCTTGTATTGTACATTTCTCTTTGAAACTTAGTAACCTTTTGTTGCAGGTTGTATTACAGTATGCTTTTTCGTTTATTATAGGTGACTTATTTGTTTATGATACCTGACTTAATGCTTTCCATTTGGTGCATAAGGAATTACAAAATCTCTCTACCAGGAGTTGGGCTTGAACCCACGTGGACACATGTCCATTGGATCTTAAGTCCAACACCTTAACCACTCACCCATCCTGGTACCTGTGCAGGAAAGGGCAACAACATGGCACTTATTATAGATATATAGAGTGCTCACTGTGTGACATTGAGCTTTCTATATATATATATATTTTCATATCTATATATTTTATCAGGTTACGCAAAACACATTTCAGGAATACAAGGTAAAGTCATGCCTCTCCTCTATAAAACGTGCATGTACTTAATAAAAAAAAAAATACAACCATACCTATCAAACATGTTTAAGATTATCAGCGTGTAGGGCGAAAAAAGGTGCGCTTTTTTCACACCGTTTTTGTCACATGTCCTATTAAATATGTCTGCAAATTGACGTTAATCTTAAGAAATATCACACTAACCCCTTTTCAAGACTCAAAACTTCACTTCACACAATCTAAAACACTTTGGGACAGATTTACAAGGCCCTTGCGGCCCTTAGCGCTACATTTGCAGAATTTATTTTGCCGCAAATGTGAAGATCATAGGCCACTACCATAGCAAAATATTTACAAGGTGGCGCAAGCTAGGTTTGCGCCAACTTGTTAACACTTTGCGCCACATCATGCATAATATATGCATGATGTGTGCAAAGGCGGCGTTCCCTTGTTAGAGAGTGGGCACGCTCGTTCCTCACCTGACAGGTTGCTTTTTGAGGAGGGTGTCTCTGGGGCTGGTGTTGTAGCCAAGAGCGAACTCTTGACTCCGCGTGGGTCGCTTCGTTTGCCGCACTGCATGGGAATGGCTGGGAGGCATAGAGTTGGCAGTAGAGGAAGCGGTGTGGTGGGGAAGGGTCAGGCATAATTTATACAAGGTGGGCGTTCGCCCATTAGGGAGCCCGAAAAAATGGCGCAAGGCAATCTAAGAGATTTCCTTGCGCCATTTGTTTTACACTTTCAACGCCTACTCAGAGGAGGCGTTAAAAGGGGGAATACCATTATTTATAATGGGCCCCTATGTACTCTGCAAGATTAGTCCCAAAATGATGGCGCTACTCTTGCAGAGTACATCAATAGCGTAAAAAATATAACGCTAATGCCCCTACCCTGTGCCATGGTGCGCCGTATTATTATATATATAGCTCACACATGGTGGCGGTACAGGGGCGTTAAGGGGTGCAAGGAACGTGGCGCTGCACCGGCAGAGCCACTTTCCTTAAATCTGCCCCTTTGTGTTTGTCTCGGAGCAACAGGTGGTTTATAATTTTGACACAAGTGAGGTCAATTTCAATAGAGTCCAGCAATTACAGGAAGATGGGCATAGCTTTGTCAGGGGTGAGCTTAAGAAAGCACACCCTGGGGCGGCTGAAGCATTTTTGGGGTGTGACAGCTCCTTTGGGCTTCGCAGCTCAGGAGGACGAACCATGCCAAAGGACGTCATGAAAAATAAGACAACAGCGGAGATGCCGGTAAATGTCTGGGCACCTTTAAAATGCCGGTCATAAGAGAGGGTTGCATCCAGAGCGATCAACCCGACTACAAGGGAGTGGCCTGGTGAATCATTTGATTTATGGTACAATCACGGCTTCAAGATCCCAGCTATCAGCCAAGGTGCTGTCTCGTTGGCTTCGGGGCTCATTTTGCATGATGAATTGATGGATTACGATGACGACCAGGAGACTAAGGAGGGGGAGAATTGTGAGGGTGGGGATGAGACTGCGGGGAAGGAGATGCAGCAAAGAAATTAGGTGAGCTGTTCTAACAGAGGAAAGAGTTTTGGTGTGTTTCAGGATTTGCCCCCTTTGATGGTGCAGCGTAATCGGAAAGTCAAGACGAATAATCAGGTACCTGCAAGTGGTTTCATTCAAAAAAGGTGAGACACAGGCTGCTGTGGCTATGGGGTGTGAAGAGTTAAGCATGAAGGTAGTGTGTTTGGTGTCTGTAACAGTGGGTAATACCCTTTTGCGTTAGCATAAGGAAGTTTGGGTAGATTGAGTGGGAAAGATGATGCAAATAATGAAGCAGTTAAAGATGCAGACAATGTCCATTTGGGGGGGCTGTGAACAAAAAAGTCGGAGTCAATGATGGTAAGTCAGAGGCAAGTGGTGAGGAGGCTTCTAAGGCAGAGCCAGGTAAGGAAAAAGGAAACTCAGGTGAGGGTAGTGTAAAAAGTAAAAAGTTGCCATATATGGGGTTGTTCTTGCCTTTGGGGGCGCATCTCACCCAAGCCATGAAGGAAAACATTTGTAAAGGTGAGTTTGTTGATGTTTTTAAAGTATTATATAGAGAAGTGTGGGCTAAGGAAGGGTCAAAGGAGGAGGAATGGGAATTAGCTAGGAGGCCGAAAGTTCCCACTACCCTTGAGAATTGGATGTCAGTATTCTTAATCATTGCTAGCGTTTATTGTGAGAGGCATCCGGAGCGTTGTATTTCTCTATTAAAATACATGCACGTTTTTAGGTGGGCTCAAATAGACTATGGTGGTTTTGGATGTTTTAGATATAATGAAGAACTTAGAGCCCAGATGGCATTATTTCCAGATAAAGAATGGTGAGATATTTATAATGAGCTTTGGATGCAATGGTTGTGTACTTCCAAGAATGCCTCAGCGTTACACACAGCTAGTGGTCTTCTGGTTCCTTACAAGCCCTGTCAGGGGCATCGCAACCATTCTAGGGTGGGTAGTTTCACAAGAGCTCAGTTCCCACAGAATGGATCTTGTTGGTCCTTCAACAGAGGGTCATGCACACGACTCCAGTGCAAGTTCATGCACAATTGCTCCAATTGCAGGGGCAAACATCCATTGGTGCAAAGTTTTGGAGGGATGCAATGGGGATGGAAGGCTAATGCAGGTAGAGGTGGTGATAGGGGAAGGGGTCGGATGCAGCAGATGGTGGTAAAAGGGCCCTTCTCCTAATAAATTAGATATTTTGTTTTATTGGTTGCAGTTTTATCCGAGGCGTGAGGAGGCCAAGTTACTGTACTAGAGTTTTCTTGAGGGTTTCAAGCTATGTTATCAAGGTCATAGAAGACAGAGAAAAAATTTGAAATCTGCAGTTGAGAATCCGGAAGTGGTGAGAAAGAAATTGAGGACGGAATTGGAGGCTGGCAGAATGGTGGGTCCATGGGATACCTGGCCGATTCATAACTTAACAATTTCACCACTGGGTGTTGTGCCTAAAACACAACAAGGTGAGTTTAGATTGATTCATCATCTATCGTGGGCTGCAGGGGAGTCAGTTAATGATTTAATTGCACATGAAGACTCCATAGTGCATTGCACATCAGTGGAAGAGGCAATTAAGTTGGTAAGGGCTTGTGGAAGGAAGGCACAAATGGCAAAGTTAGACATTCAATCTGTCTTTTGACTATTGCCGGTACATCCTGAGGATTTTTCATTGTTGGGTCTTTAATCTGAGGATTCTATATTTGTGGATATAATGTTGCCAATGGGCTGTTCTGTTTCTTGTTCCCTGTTTGAAACTTGTAGTTGTTTTTTGCAGTGGTTTTTCCAACAGAAGACTGGGCTCGGGCATGTCACGAACTACCTAGGTGACTCTTTTCTGATGGGCTTGCAGTAATCCAATGAATGTAAAAAAGTGTTAATTGAATTTCAGAAGTGTATGGAGGAGATGGAAGTACCTTTGGCTCCGGATAAGACTGAAGGCCCTGCTATATTGAACTCAGAGAAATCTGAGGTACGGTTTCTGGTGGATATGTGCAAAAGTTGATTTCTCTGTTGGACGAGGCTGTTTCCACGGATAAACTGGAGTTACAGCAGGTGCAAGCCTTATTGGGTTCTTTGAAGTTTGCGTGCCGTGTGGTGAGAGTTGGTAGAGCTCTTTGTAGGTGCCTTGGTTTTTCAGTCAAAGGTGCTGTTTTACCTCATCCCAGAATTCGGCTTAAAGAGGTCATCAATGCTGACTTCAGAATGTTGGTTTCTTTCCAGCAAAGTAATAATGGTGTTAACATGTTGACGGTTGAGGATGAATGGTTATGGCAAGTTCAA
Organism: Pleurodeles waltl; assembly: GCF_031143425.1. NCBI lineage: Eukaryota > Metazoa > Chordata > Amphibia > Caudata > Salamandridae > Pleurodeles > Pleurodeles waltl. The sequence continues at coordinate 1,051,606,424 of NC_090444.1, read as the reverse complement.
TTTTTTTCTGATGATTCGGGAGCCCATGGTTTGGTTTTCTGAGATGGTGATTGGACTGCTGAGTCATGGCCGGATTCTTGGAGAGAGGCACACCATAGCATTTCGTTTCTGGAGTTTTTTCCATTTGATGGTTGCTTTAGTGTTGTGTGGTAACCTTTTAGCAAACAGGCGAGTGGTTTTTAATGTGGATAGCCAAACAGTTGTTAATTTAGTCAATTCACAGAAGGCTCGAGATGAAAAAGTTTTGAAGTTGTTGCGTTTATTTTTGCTTCATTGTCTGAAATTCAATATTTTGTTTAAGAGTCAGTATGTTCCAGGTGTGAATAATGATATCACTGATGGGCTATCTCATTCACAGTGGCAGAGATTCGGTGTACTGGTGCCGGGAGCAGATTTGCTTAAAACGGCTTTGACGGTGGACCTTTGGGAGCTGGGAATCTAAGGATGTTACAATTGATTCGTCAGTCCATTGCTCCATCTACTTTGAGGTCATATGGCAAGGCCTAGGCAGAATTTATTGAGTCTGGTGCATTGAGGAGGTATGAGGGACCTTACATGTCACGGTATAGGAGGGGGGATGGAGAGTGCTTCATTATGACACATATTGACCTAGGATTGGCGGTGGTGGCTATAACAGGGAAGATGGCAGGTATTACATTTTTTGGTCAGTACTTTTGGGATTATGATACCATGGAAGGAGAAATGTGTAGGAGAATTGTTGCTGGCTGGGCGATGGAGGATGGATCCAGGTTGGATCAATGGCATCCTATTTCCATGCAAAAGCTGAGGGATATTTTGGGGGTTTTGAATTCTGCTTTTCCTGTTGGGAGGGCTGATAGTATAGATCATTCTTCTCCTGAAAAACAACTATATCATGATTGCAGGCACACCTGCACTATGTAGACCAGGGTGTCGAGTGGTTAAGGCGTTGGACTTAAGATCCAATGGACATGTGTCTGCGTGGGTTCGAGCCCCACTCCTGGTATATCATTTTTTCTCTCCCGTGACACTGTTCATTTCAATTTCACACACTTTTCAGTTGCTCCTGATTATTATTAAAATAAGAGCTACATATAAAATCTTCATACCGATTAACGTGTATTTTTCAACCCCCAAAAAAGTAAACGCCTTGTATTGTACATTTCTCTTTGAAACTTAGTAACATTTTGTTGCAGGTTGTATTACAGTATGCTTTTTCGTTTATTATAGGTGACTTATTTGTTTATGATACCTGACTTAATGCTTTCCATTTGGTGCATAAGGAATTACAAAATCTCTCTACCAGGAGTGGGGCTTGAACCCACGTGGACACATGTCCATTGGATCTTAAGTCCAACGCCTTAACCACTCGGCCATCCTGGTACCTGTGCAGGAAAGGGCAACAACATGGCACTTATTATAGATATCAAGAGTGCTCACTGTGTGACAGTGAGCTTTCTATATATATATATATTTTCATATCTATATATTTTATCAGGTTACGCAAAACACATTTCAGGAATACAAGGTAATGTCATGCCTCTCCTCTATAAAACGTGCATGTACTTAATAAAAAAAAAAATACAACCATACCTATCAAACATGTTTAAGATTATCAGCATGTAGGACGAAAAAAGGTGCGCTTTTTTCACACCGTTTTTGTCACATGTCCTATTAAATATGTCTGCAAATTGACGTTAATCTTAAGAAATATCACACTAACCCCTTTTCAAGACTCAAAACTACACTTCACACAATTTAAAACACTTTGGGACAGATTTACAAGGCCCTTGCGGCCCTTAGCGCTACATTTGCAGAATTTATTTTGCCGCAAATGTGAAGATCATAGGCCACTACCATAGCAAAATATTTACAAGGTGGCGCAAGCTAGGTTTGCGCCAACTTGTTAACACTTTGCGCCACATCATGCATAATATATGCATGATGTGTGCAAAGGCGGCGTTCCCTTGTTAGAGAGTGGGCACGCTCGTTCCTCACCTGACAGGTTGCTTTTTGAGGATGGTGTCTCTGGGGCTGGTGTTGTAGCCAAGAGCGAACTCTTGACTCCGCGTGGGTCGCTTCGTTTGCCGCACTGCACGGGAATGCCTGGGAGGCATAGAGTTGGAAGTAGAGGAAGCGGTGTGGTGGGGAAGGGTCAGGCATAATTTATACAAGGTGGGCGTTCGCCCATTAGGGAGCCCGAAAAAATGGCGCAAGGCAATCTAAGAGATTTCCTTGCGCCATTTGTTTTACACTTTCAACGCCTACTCAGAGGAGGCGTTAAAAGGGGGAATACCATTATTTATAATGGGCCCCTATGTACTCTGCAAGATTAGTCCCAAAATGATGGCGCTACTCTTGCAGAGTACATCAATAGCGTAAAAAATATAACGCTAATGCCCCTACCCTGTGCCATGGTGCGCCGTATTATTATATATATAGCTCACACATGGTGGCGGTACAGGGGCGTTAAGGGGTGCAAGGAACGTGGCGCTGCACCGGCAGAGCCACTTTCCTTAAATCTGCCCCTTTGTGTTTGTCTCGGAGCAACAGGTGGTTTATAATTTTGACACAAGTGAGGTCAATTTCAATAGAGTCCAGCAATTACAGGAAGATGGGCATAGCTTTGTCAGGGGTGAGCTTAAGAAAGCACACCCTGGGGCGGCTGAAGCATTTTTGGGGTGTGACAGCTCCTTTGGGCTTCGCAGCTCAGGAGGACGAACCATGCCAAAGGACGTCATGAAAAATAAGACAACAGCGGAGATGCCGGTAAAGGTCTGGGCACCTTTAAAATGCCGGTCATAAGAGAGGGTTGCATCCAGAGCGATCAACCCGACTACAAGGGAGTGGCCTGGTGAATCATTTGATTTATGGTACAATCACGGCTTCAAGATCCCAGCTATCAGCCAAGGTGCTGTCTCGTTGGCTTCGGGGCTCATTTTGCATGATGAATTGATGGATTACGATGACGACCAGGAGACTAAGGAGGGGGAGAATTGTGAGGGTGGGGATGAGACTGCGGGGAAGGAGATGCAGCAAAGAAATTAGGTGAGCTGTTCTAACAGAGGAAAGAGTTTTGGTGTGTTTCAGGATTTGCCCCCTTTGATGGTGCAGCGTAATCGGAAAGTCAAGACGAATAATCAGGTACCTGCAAGTGGTTTCATTCAAAAAAGGTGAGACACAGGCTGCTGTGGCTATGGGGTGTGAAGAGTTAAGCATGAAGGTAGTGTGTTTGGTGTCTGTAACAGTGGGTAATACCCTTTTGCGTTAGCATAAGGAAGTTTGGGTAGATTGAGTGGGAAAGATGATGCAAATAATGAAGCAGTTAAAGATGCAGACAATGTCCATTTGGGGGGGCTGTGAACAAAAAAGTCGGAGTCAATGATGGTAAGTCAGAGGCAAGTGGTGAGGAGGCTTCTAAGGCAGAGCCAGGTAAGGAAAAAGGAAACTCAGGTGAGGGTAGTGTAAAAAGTAAAAAGTTGCCATATATGGGGTTGTTCTTGCCTTTGGGGGCGCATCTCACCCAAGCCATGAAGGAAAACATTTGTAAAGGTGAGTTTGTTGATGTTTTTAAAGTATTATATAGAGAAGTGTGGGCTAAGGAAGGGTCAAAGGAGGAGGAATGGGAATTAGCTAGGAGGCCGAAAGTTCCCACTACCCTTGAGAATTGGATGTCAGTATTCTTAATCATTGCTAGCGTTTATTGTGAGAGGCATCCGGAGCGTTGTATTTCTCTATTAAAATACATGCACGTTTTTAGGTGGGCTCAAATAGACTATGGTGGTTTTGGATGTTTTAGATATAATGAAGAACTTAGAGCCCAGATGGCATTATTTCCAGATAAAGAATGGTGAGATATTTATAATGAGCTTTGGATGCAATGGTTGTGTACTTCCAAGAATGCCTCAGCGTTACACACAGCTAGTGGTCTTCTGGTTCCTTACAAGCCCTGTCAGGGGCATCCCAACCAATCTAGGGTGGGTAGTTTCACAAGAGCTCAGTTCCCACAGAATGGATCTTGTTGGTCCTTCAACAGAGGGTCATGCACACGACTCCAGTGCAAGTTCATGCACAATTGCTCCAATTGCAGGGGCAAACATCCATTGGTGCAATGTTTTGGAGGGATGCAATGGGGATGGAAGGCTAATGCAGGTAGAGGTGGTGATAGGGGAAGGGGTCGGATGCAGCAGATGGTGGTAAAAGGGCCCTTCTCCTAATAAATTAGATATTTTGTTTTATTGGTTGCAGTTTTATCCGAGGCGTGAGGAGGCCAAGTTACTGTACTAGAGTTTTCTTGAGGGTTTCAAGCTATGTTATCAAGGTCATAGAAGACAGAGAAAAAATTTGAAATCTGCAGTTGAGAATCCGGAAGTGGTGAGAAAGAAATTGAGGACGGAATTGGAGGCTGGCAGAATGGTGGGTCCATGGGATACCTGGCCGATTCATAACTTAACAATTTCACCACTGGGTGTTGTGCCTAAAACACAACAAGGTGAGTTTAGATTGATTCATCATCTATCGTGGGCTGCAGGGGAGTCAGTTAATGATTTAATTGCACATGAAGACTCCATAGTGCATTGCACATCAGTGGAAGAGGCAATTAAGTTGGTAAGGGCTTGTGGAAGGAAGGCACAAATGGCAAAGTTAGACATTCAATCTGTCTTTTGACTATTGCCGGTACATCCTGAGGATTTTTCATTGTTGGGTCTTTAATCTGAGGATTCTATATTTGTGGATATAATGTTGCCAATGGGCTGTTCTGTTTCTTGTTCCCTGTTTGAAACTTGTAGTTGTTTTTTGCAGTGGTTTTTCCAACAGAAGACTGGGCTCGGGCATGTCACGAACTACCTAGGTGACTCTTTTCTGATGGGCTTGCAGTAATCCAATGAATGTAAAAAAGTGTTAATTGAATTTCAGAAGTGTATGGAGGAGATGGAAGTACCTTTGGCTCCGGATAAGACTGAAGGCCCTGCTATATTGAACTCAGAGAAATCTGAGGTACGGTTTCTGGTGGATATGTGCAAAAGTTGATTTCTCTGTTGGAGGAGGCTGTTTCCACGGATAAGCTGGAGTTACAGCAGGTGCAAGCCTTATTGGGTTCTTTGAAGTTTGCGTGCCGTGTGGTGAGAGTTGGTAGAGCTCTTTGTAGGTGCCTTGGTTTTTCAGTCAAAGGTGCTGTTTTACCTCATCCCAGAATTCGGCTTAAAGAGGTCATCAATGCTGACTTCAGAATGTTGGTTTCTTTCCAGCAAAGTAATAATGGTGTTAACATGTTGACGGTTGAGGATGAATGGTTATGGCAAGTTCAATTTTTTTCTGATGATTCGGGAGCCCATGGTTTGGTTTTCTGAGATGGTGATTGGACTGCTGAGTCATGGCCGGATTCTTGGAGAGAGGCACACCATAGCATTTCGTTTCTGGAGTTTTTTCCATTTGATGGTTGCTTTAGTGTTGTGTGGTAACCTTTTAGCAAACAGGCGAGTGGTTTTTAATGTGGATAGCCAAACAGTTGTTAATTTAGTCAATTCACAGAAGGCTCGAGATGAAAAAGTTTTGAAGTTGTTGCGTTTATTTTTGCTTCATTGTCTGAAATTCAATATTTTGTTTAAGAGTCAGTATGTTCCAGGTGTGAATAATGATATCACTGATGGGCTATCTCATTCACAGTGGCAGAGATTCGGTGTACTGGTGCCGGGAGCAGATTTGCTTAAAACGGCTTTGACGGTGGACCTTTGGGAGCTGGGAATCTAAGGATGTTACAATTGATTCGTCAGTCCATTGCTCCATCTACTTTGAGGTCATATGGCAAGGCCTAGGCAGAATTTATTGAGTCTGGTGCATTGAGGAGGTATGAGGGACCTTACATGTCACGGTATAGGAGGGGGGATGGAGAGTGCTTCATTATGACACATATTGACCTAGGATTGGCGGTGGTGGCTATAACAGGGAAGATGGCAGGTATTACATTTTTTGGTCAGTACTTTTGGGATTATGATACCATGGAAGGAGAAATGTGTAGGAGAATTGTTGCTGGCTGGGCGATGGAGGATGGATCCAGGTTGGATCAATGGCATCCTATTTCCATGCAAAAGCTGAGGGATATTTTGGGGGTTTTGAATTCTGCTTTTCCTGTTGGGAGGGCTGATAGTATAGATCATTCTTCTCCTGAAAAACAACTATATCATGATTGCAGGCACACCTGCACTATGTAGACCAGGGTGGTCGAGTGGTTAAGGCGTTGGACTTAAGATCCAATGGACATGTGTCTGCGTGGGTTCGAGCCCCACTCCTGGTATATCATTTTTTCTCTCCCGTGACACTGTTCATTTCAATTTCACACACTTTTCAGTTGCTCCTGATTATTATTAAAATAAGAGCTACATATAAAATCTTCATACCGATTAACGTGTATTTTTCAACCCCCAAAAAAGTAAACGCCTTGTATTGTACATTTCTCTTTGAAACTTAGTAACATTTTGTTGCAGGTTGTATTACAGTATGCTTTTTCGTTTATTATAGGTGACTTATTTGTTTATGATACCTGACTTAATGCTTTCCATTTGGTGCATAAGGAATTACAAAATCTCTCTACCAGGAGTGGGGCTTGAACCCACGTGGACACATGTCCATTGGATCTTAAGTCCAACGCCTTAACCACTCGGCCATCCTGGTACCTGTGCAGGAAAGGGCAACAACATGGCACTTATTATAGATATCAAGAGTGCTCACTGTGTGACATTGAGCTTTCTATATATATATATATTTTCATATCTATATATTTGATCAGGTTACGCAAAACACATTTCAGGAATACAAGGTAATGTCATGCCTCTCCTCTATAAAACGTGCATGTACTTAATAAAAAAAAAAATACAACCATACCTATCAAACATGTTTAAGATTATCAGCGTGTAGGACGAAAAAAGGTGCGCTTTTTTCACACCGTTTTTGTCACATGTCCTATTAAATATGTCTGCAAATTGACGTTAATCTTAAGAAATATCACACTAACCCCTTTTCAAGACTCAAAACTACACTTCACACAATTTAAAACACTTTGGGACAGATTTACAAGGCCCTTGCGGCCCTTAGCGCTACATTTGCAGAATTTATTTTGCCGCAAATGTGAAGATCATAGGCCACTACCATAGCAAAATATTTACAAGGTGGCGCAAGCTAGGTTTGCGCCAACTTGTTAACACTTTGCGCCACATCATGCATAATATATGCATGATGTGTGCAAAGGCGGCGTTCCCTTGTTAGAGAGTGGGCACGCTCGTTCCTCACCTGACAGGTTGCTTTTTGAGGATGGTGTCTCTGGGGCTGGTGTTGTAGCCAAGAGCGAACTCTTGACTCCGCGTGGGTCGCTTCGTTTGCCGCACTGCACGGGAATGGCTGGGAGGCATAGAGTTGGAAGTAGAGGAAGCGGTGTGGTGGGGAAGGGTCAGGCATAATTTATACAAGGTGGGCGTTCGCCCATTAGGGAGCCCGAAAAAATGGCGCAAGGCAATCTAAGAGATTTCCTTGCGCCATTTGTTTTACACTTTCAACGCCTACTCAGAGGAGGCGTTAAAAGGGGGAATACCATTATTTATAATGGGCCCCTATGTACTCTGCAGGATTAGTCCCAAAATGATGGCGCTACTCTTGCAGAGTACATCAATAGCGTAAAAAATATAACGCTAATGCCCCTACCCTGTGCCATGGTGCGCCGTATTATTATATATATAGCTCACACATGGTGGCGGTACAGGGGCGATAAGGGGTGCAAGGAACGTGGCGCTGCACCGGCAGAGCCACTTTCCTTAAATCTGCCCCTTTGTGTTTGTCTCGGAGCAACAGGTGGTTTATAATTTTGACACAAGTGAGGTCAATTTCAATAGAGTCCAGCAATTACAGGAAGATGGGCATAGCTTTGTCAGGGGTGAGCTTAAGAAAGCACACCCTGGGGCGGCTGAAGCATTTTTGGGGTGTGACAGCTCCTTTGGGCTTCGCAGCTCAGGAGGACGAACCATGCCAAAGGACGTCATGAAAAATAAGACAACAGCGGAGATGCCGGTAAAGGTCTGGGCACCTTTAAAATGCCGGTCATAAGAGAGGGTTGCATCCAGAGCGATCAACCCGACTACAAGTGAGTGGCCTGGTGAATCATTTGATTTATGGTAGAATCACGGCTTCAAGATCCCAGCTATCAGCCAAGGTGCTGTCTCGTTGGCTTCGGGGCTCATTTTGCATGATGAATTGATGGATTACGATGACGACCAGGAGACTAAGGAGGGGGTGAATTGTGAGGGTGGGGATGAGACTGCGGGGAAGGAGATGCAGCAAAGAAATTAGGTGAGCTGTTCTAACAGAGGAAAGAGTTTTGGTGTGTTTCAGGATTTGCCCCCTTTGATGGTGCAGCGTAATCGGAAAGTCAAGACGAATAATCAGGTACCTGCAAGTGGTTTCATTCAAAAAAGGTGAGACACAGGCTGCTGTGGCTATGGGGTGTGAAGAGTTAAGCATGAAGGTAGTGTGTTTGGTGTCTGTAACAGTGGGTAATACCCTTTTGCGTTAGCATAAGGAAGTTTGGGTAGATTGAGTGGGAAAGATGATGCAAATAATGAAGCAGTTAAAGATGCAGACAATGTCCATTTGGGGGGGCTGTGAACAAAAAAGTCGGAGTCAATGATGGTAAGTCAGAGGCAAGTGGTGAGGAGGCTTCTAAGGCAGAGCCAGGTAAGGAAAAAGGAAACTCAGGAGAGCGTAGTGTAAAAAGTAAAAAGTTGCCATATATGGGGTTGTTCTTGCCCTTGGGGGCGCATCTCACCCAAGCCATGAAGGAAAACATTTGTAAAGGTGAGTTTGTTGATGTTTTTAAATTATTACATAGAGAAGTGTGGGCTAAGGAAGGGTCAAAGGAGGAGGAATGGGAATTAGCTAGGAGGCCGAAAGTTCCCACTACCCTTGAGAATTGGATGTCAGTATTCTTAATCATTGCTAGCGTTTATTGTGAGAGGCATCCGGAGCGTTGTATTTCTCTATTAAAATACATGGACGTTTTTAGGTGGGCTCAAATAGACTATGGTGGTTTTGGATGTTTTAGATATAATGAAGAACTTAGAGCCCATATGGCATTATTTCCAGATAAAGAATGGTGAGATATTTATAATGAGCTTTGGATGCAATGGTTGTGTACTTCCAAGAATGCCTCAGCGTTACACACAGCTAGTGGTCTTCTGGTTCCTTAAGAGCCCTGTCAGGGGCATCCCAACCAATCTAGGGTGGGTAGTTTCACGAGAGCTCAGTTCCCACAGAATGGATCTTGTTGGTCCTTCAACAGAGGGTCATGCACACGACTCCAGTGCAAGTTCATGCACAATTGCTCCAATTGCAGGGGCAAACATCCATTGGTGCAATGTTTTGGAGGGATGCAATGGGGATGGAAGGCTAATGCAGGTAGAGGTGGTGATAGGGGAAGGGGTCGGATGCAGCAGATGGTGGGAAAAGGGCCCTTCTCCTAATAAATTAGATATTTTGTTTTATTGGTTGCAGTTTTATCCGAGGCGTGAGGAGGCCAAGTTACTGTACTAGAGTTTTCTTGAGGGTTTCAAGCTATGTTATCAAGGTCATAGAAGACAGAGAAAAAATTTGAAATCTTCAGTTGAGAATACGGAAGTGGTGAGAAAGAAATTGAGGACGGAATTGGAGGCTGGCAGAATGGTGGGTCCATGGGATACCTGGCCAATTCATAACTTAACAATTTCACCACTGGGTGTTGTGCCTAAAACACAACAAGGTGAGTTTAGATTGATTCATCATCTATCGTGGGCTGCAGGGGAGTCAGTTAATGATTTAATTGCACATGAAGACTCCATAGTGCATTGCACATCAGTGGAAGAGGCAATTAAGTTGGTAAGGGCTTGTGGAAGGAAGGCACAAATGGCAAAGTTAGACATTCAATCTGTCTTTTGACTATTGCCGGTACATCCTGAGGATTTTTCATTGTTGGGTCTTTAATCTGAGGATTCTATATTTGTGGATATAATGTTGCCAATGGGCTGTTCTGTTTCTTGTTCCCTGTTTGAAACTTGTAGTTGTTTTTTGCAGTGGTTTTTCCAACAGAAGACTGGGCTCGGGCATGTCACGAACTACCTAGGTGACTCTTTTCTGATGGGCTTGCAGTGATCCAATGAATGTAAAAAAGGGTTAATTGAATTTCAGAAGTGTATGGAGGAGATGGAAGTACCTTTGGCTCCAGATAAGACTGAAGGCCCTGCTATATTGAACTCAGAGAAATCTGAGGTACGGTTTCCGGTGGATAAGTGCAAAAGTTGATTTCTCTGTTGGAGGAGGCTGTTTCCTCGGATAAGCTGGAGTTACAGCAGGTGCAAGCCTTATTGGGTTCTTTGAAGTTTGCGTGCCGTGTGGTGAGAGTTGGTAGAGCTCTTTGTAGGTGCCTTGGTTTTTCAGTCAAAGGTGCTGTTTTACCTCATCCCAGAATTCGGCTTAAAGAGGTCATCAATGCTGACTTCAGAATGTTGGTTTCTTTCCAGCAAAGTAATAATGGTGTTAACATGTTGACGGTTGAGGATGAATGGTAATGGCAAGTTCAAATTTTTTCAGATGATTCAGGAGCCCAATGGTTTGGTTTTCTGAGATGGTGATTGGACTGCTGAGTCATGGCCGGATTCTTGGAGAGAGGCACACCATAGCATTTCGTTTCTGGAGTTTTTTTCCATTTGATGGTTGCTTTAGTGTTGTGTGGTAACCTTTTAGCAAACAGGCGAGTGGTTTTTAATGTGGATAGCCAAACAGTTGTTAATTTAGTCAATTCACAGAAGGCTCGAGATGAAAAAGTTTTGAAGTTGTTGCGTTTATTTTTGCTTCATTGTCTGAAATTCAATATTTTGTTTAAGGGTCAGTATGTTCCAGGTGTGAATAATGATAGCACTGATGGGCTATCTCGTTCACAGTGGCAGAGATTCTGTGTACTGGTGCCGGGAGCAGATTTGCTTAAAACGGCTTTGACGGTGGACCTTTGGGAGCTGGGAATCTAAGGATGTTACAATTGATTCGTCAGTCCATTGCTCCATCTACTTTGACGTCATATGGCAAGGCCTAGGCAGAATTTATTGAGTCTGGTGCATTGAGGAGGTATGAGGGACCTTACATGTCACGGTATAGGAGGGAGGATGGAGTCCGCTTCATTATGACACATATTGACCTAGGATTGGCGGTGGTGGCTATAACAGGGAAGATGGCAGGTATTACATTTTTTGGTCAGTACTTTTGGGATTATGATACCATGGAAGGAGAAATGTGTAGGAGAATTGTTGCTGGCTGGGCGATGGAGGATGGATCCAGGTTGGATCAATGGCATCCTATTTCCATGCAAAAGCTGAGGGATATTTTGGGGGTTTTGAATTCTGCTTTTCCTGTTGGGAGGGCTGATAGTATAGATGATTCTTCTCCTGAAAAACAACTATATCATGATTGCAGGCACACCTGCACTATGTAGACCAGGGTAGCCGAGTGGTTAAGGCGTTGGACTTAAGATCCAATGGACATGTGTCTGCGTGGGTTCGAGCCCCACTCCTGGTATATCATTTTTTCTCTCCCGTGACACTGTTCATTTCAATTTCACGCACTTTTCAGTTGCTCCTGATTATTATTAAAATAAGAGCTACATATAAAATCTGCATATCGATTAACGTGTATTTTTCTACCCCCAAAAAAGTAAACGCCTTGTATTGTACATTTCTCTTTGAAACTTAGTAACCTTTTGTTGGAGGTTGTATTACAGTATGCTTTTTCGTTTATTATAGGTAACTTATTTGTTTATGATACCTGACTTAATGCTTTCCATTTGGTGCATAAGGAATTACAAAATCTCTCTACCAGGAGTGGGGCTTGAACCCACGTGGACACATGTCCATTGGATCTTAAGTCCAACGCCTTAACCACTCGGCCATCCTGGTACCTGCGCAGGAAAGGGCAACAACATGGCACTTATTATAGATATCAAGAGTGCTCACTGTGTGACATTGAGCTTTCTATATATATATATATTTTCATATCTATATATTTTATCAGGTTACGCAAAACACATTTCAGGAATACAAGGTAATGTCATGCCTCTCCTCTATAAAACGTGCATGTACTTAATAAAAAAAAAAATACAACCATACCTATCAAACATGTTTAAGATTATCAGCGTGTAGGACGAAAAAAGGTGCGCTTTTTTCACACCGTTTTTGTCACATGTCCTATTAAATATGTCTGCAAATTGACGTTAGTCTTAAGAAATATCACACTAACCCCTTTTCAAGACTCAAAACTACACTTCACACAATCTAAAACACTTTGGGACAGATTTACAAGGCCCTTGCGGCCCTCAGCGCTACATTTGCAGAATTTATTTTGCCGCAAATGTGAAGATCATAGGCCACTACCATAGCAAAATATTTACAAGGTGGCGCAAGCTAGGTTTGCGCCAACTTGTTAACACTTTGCGCCACATCATGCATAATATATGCATGATGTGTGCAAAGGCGGCGTTCCCTTGTTAGAGAGTGGGCACGCTCGTTCCTCACCTGACAGGTTGCTTTTTGAGGAAGGTGTCTCTGGGGCTGGTGTTGTAGCCAAGAGCGAACTCTTGACTCCGCGTGGGTTGCTTCGTCTGCCGCACTGCACGGGAATGGCTGGGAGGCATAGAGTTGGCAGTAGAGGAAGCGGTGTGGTGGGGAAGGGTCAGGCATAATTTATACAAGGTGGGCGTTCGCCCATTAGGGAGCCCGAAAAAATGGCGCAAGGCAATCTAAGAGATTTCCTTGCGCCATTTGTTTTACACTTTCAACGCCTACTCAGAGGAGGCGTTAAAAGGGGGAATACCATTATTTATAATGGGCCCCTATGTACTCTGCAAGATTAGTCCCAAAATGATGGCGCTACTCTTGCAGAGTACATCAATAGCGTAAAAAATATAACGCTAATGCCCCTACCCTGTGCCATGGTGCGCCGTATTATTATATATATAGCTCACACATGGTGGCGGTACAGGGGCGTTAAGGGGTGCAAGGAACGTGGCGCTGCACCAGCAGAGCCACTTTCCTTAAATCTGCCCCTTTGTGTTTGTCTCGGAGCAACAGGTGGTTTATAATTTTGACACAAGTGAGGTCAATTTCAATAGAGTCCAGCAATTACAGGAAGATGGGCATAGCTTTGTCAGGGGTGAGCTTAAGAAAGCACACCCTGGGGCGGCTGAAGCATTTTTGGGGTGTGACAGCTCTTTTGGGCTTCGCAGCTCAGGAGGACGAACCATGCCAAAGGACGTCATGAAAAATAAGACAACAGCGGAGATGCCGGTAAAGGTCTGGGCACCTTTAAAATGCCGGTCATAAGAGAGGGTTGCATCCAGAGCGATCAACCCGACTACAAGGGAGTGGCCTGGTGAATCATTTGATTTATGGTACAATCACGGCTTCAAGATCCCAGCTATCAGTCAAGGTGCTGTCTCGTTGGCTTCGGGGCTCATTTTGCATGATGAATTGATGGATTACGATGACGACCAGGAGACTAAGGAGGGGGAGAATTGTGAGGGTGGGGATGAGACTGCGGGGAAGGAGATGCAGCAAAGAAATTAGGTGAGCTGTTCTAACAGAGGAAAGAGTTTTGGTGTGTTTCAGGATTTGCCCCCTTTGATGGTGCAGCGTAATCGGAAAGTCAAGACGAATAATCAGGTACCTGCAAGTGGTTTCATTCAAAAAAGGTGAGACACAGGCTGCTGTGGCTATGGGGTGTGAAGAGTTAAGCATGAAGGTAGTGTGTTTGGTGTCTGTAACAGTGGGTAATACCCTTTTGCGTTAGCATAAGGAAGTTTGGGTAGATTGAGTGGGAAAGATGATGCAAATAATGAAGCAGTTAAAGATGCAGACAATGTCCATTTGGGGGGGCTGTGAACAAAAAAGTCGGAGTCAATGATGGTAAGTCAGAGGCAAGTGGTGAGGAGGCTTCTAAGGCAGAGCCAGGTAAGGAAAAAGGAAACTCAGGTGAGGGTAGTGTAAAAAGTAAAAAGTTGCCATATATGGGGTTGTTCTTGCCTTTGGGGGCGCATCTCACCCAAGCCATGAAGGAAAACATTTGTAAAGGTGAGTTTGTTGATGTTTTTAAATTATTACATAGAGAAGTGTGGGCTAAGGAAGGGTCAAAGGAGGAGGAATGGGAATTAGCTAGGAGGCCGAAAGTTCCCACTACCCTTGAGAATTGGATGTCAGTATTCTTAATCATTGCTAGCGTTTATTGTGAGAGGCATCCGGAGCGTTGTATTTCTCTATTAAAATACATGCACGTTTTTAGGTGGGCTCAAATAGACTATGGTGGTTTTGGATGTTTTAGATATAATGAAGAACTTAGAGCCCAGATGGCATTATTTCCAGATAAAGAATGGTGAGATATTTATAATGAGCTTTGGATGCAATGGTTGTGTACTTCCAAGAATGCCTCAGCGTTACACACAGCTAGTGGTCTTCTGGTTCCTTACAAGCCCTTTCAGGGGCATCCCAACCAATCTAGGGTGGGTAGTTTCACAAGAGCTCAGTTCCCACAGAATGGATCTTGTTGGTCCTTCAACAGAGGGTCATGCACACGACTCCAGTGCAAGTTCATGCACAATTGCTCCAATTGCAGGGGCAAACATCCATTGGTGCAATGTTTTGGAGGGATGCAATGGGGATGGAAGGCTAATGCAGGTAGAGGTGGTGATAGGGGAAGGGGTCGGATGCAGCAGATGGTGGTAAAAGGGCCCTTCTCCTAATAAATTAGATATTTTGTTTTATTGGTTGCAGTTTTATCCGAGGCGTGAGGAGGCCAAGTTACTGTACTAGAGTTTTCTTGAGGGTTTCAAGCTATGTTATCAAGGTCATAGAAGACAGAGAAAAAATTTGAAATCTGCAGTTGAGAATCCGGAAGTGGTGAGAAAGAAATTGAGGACGGAATTGGAGGCTGGCAGAATGGTGGGTCCATGGGATTCCTGGCCGATTCATAACTTAACAATTTCACCACTGGGTGTTGTGCCTAAAACACAACAAGGTGAGTTTAGATTGATTCATCATCAATCGTGGGCTGCAGGGGAGTCAGTTAATGATTTAATTGCACATGAAGACTCCATAGTGCATTGCACATCAGTGGAAGAGGCAATTAAGTTGGTAAGGGCTTGTGGAAGGAAGGCACAAATGGCAAAGTTAGACATTCAATCTGTCTTTTGACTATTGCCGGTACATGCTGAGGATTTTTCATTGTTGGGTCTTTAATCTGAGGATTCTATATTTGTGGATATAATGTTGCCAATGGGCTGTTCTGTTTCTTGTTCCCTGTTTGAAACTTGTAGTTGTTTTTTGCAGTGGTTTTTCCAACAGAAGACTGGGCTCGGGCATGTCACGAACTACCTAGGTGTCCCAAATCATTTGATTTATGGTAGAATCACGGCTTCAAGATCCCAGCTATCAGCCAAGGTGCTGTCTCGTTGGCTTCGGGGCTCATTTTGCATGATGAATTGATGGATTACGATGACGACCAGGAGACTAAGGAGGGGGTGAATTGTGAGGGTGGGGATGAGACTGCGGGGAAGGAGATGCAGCAAAGAAATTAGGTGAGCTGTTCTAACAGAGGAAAGAGTTTTGGTGTGTTTCAGGATTTGCCCCCTTTGATGGTGCAGCGTAATCGGAAAGTCAAGACGAATAATCAGGTACCTGCAAGTGGTTTCATTCAAAAAAGGTGAGACACAGGCTGCTGTGGCTATGGGGTGTGAAGAGTTAAGCATGAAGGTAGTGTGTTTGGTGTCTGTAACAGTGGGTAATACCCTTTTGCGTTAGCATAAGGAAGTTTGGGTAGATTGAGTGGGAAAGATGATGCAAATAATGAAGCAGTTAAAGATGCAGACAATGTCCATTTGGGGGGGCTGTGAACAAAAAAGTCGGAGTCAATGATGGTAAGTCAGAGGCAAGTGGTGAGGAGGCTTCTAAGGCAGAGCCAGGTAAGGAAAAAGGAAACTCAGGAGAGCGTAGTGTAAAAAGTAAAAAGTTGCCATATATGGGGTTGTTCTTGCCCTTGGGGGCGCATCTCACCCAAGCCATGAAGGAAAACATTTGTAAAGGTGAGTTTGTTGATGTTTTTAAATTATTACATAGAGAAGTGTGGGCTAAGGAAGGGTCAAAGGAGGAGGAATGGGAATTAGCTAGGAGGCCGAAAGTTCCCACTACCCTTGAGAATTGGATGTCAGTATTCTTAATCATTGCTAGCGTTTATTGTGAGAGGCATCCGGAGCGTTGTATTTCTCTATTAAAATACATGGACGTTTTTAGGTGGGCTCAAATAGACTATGGTGGTTTTGGATGTTTTAGATATAATGAAGAACTTAGAGCCCATATGGCATTATTTCCAGATAAAGAATGGTGAGATATTTATAATGAGCTTTGGATGCAATGGTTGTGTACTTCCAAGAATGCCTCAGCGTTACACACAGCTAGTGGTCTTCTGGTTCCTTAAGAGCCCTGTCAGGGGCATCCCAACCAATCTAGGGTGGGTAGTTTCACGAGAGCTCAGTTCCCACAGAATGGATCTTGTTGGTCCTTCAACAGAGGGTCATGCACACGACTCCAGTGCAAGTTCATGCACAATTGCTCCAATTGCAGGGGCAAACATCCATTGGTGCAATGTTTTGGAGGGATGCAATGGGGATGGAAGGCTAATGCAGGTAGAGGTGGTGATAGGGGAAGGGGTCGGATGCAGCAGATGGTGGGAAAAGGGCCCTTCTCCTAATAAATTAGATATTTTGTTTTATTGGTTGCAGTTTTATCCGAGGCGTGAGGAGGCCAAGTTACTGTACTAGAGTTTTCTTGAGGGTTTCAAGCTATGTTATCAAGGTCATAGAAGACAGAGAAAAAATTTGAAATCTTCAGTTGAGAATACGGAAGTGGTGAGAAAGAAATTGAGGACGGAATTGGAGGCTGGCAGAATGGTGGGTCCATGGGATACCTGGCCAATTCATAACTTAACAATTTCACCACTGGGTGTTGTGCCTAAAACACAACAAGGTGAGTTTAGATTGATTCATCATCTATCGTGGGCTGCAGGGGAGTCAGTTAATGATTTAATTGCACATGAAGACTCCATAGTGCATTGCACATCAGTGGAAGAGGCAATTAAGTTGGTAAGGGCTTGTGGAAGGAAGGCACAAATGGCAAAGTTAGACATTCAATCTGTCTTTTGACTATTGCCGGTACATCCTGAGGATTTTTCATTGTTGGGTCTTTAATCTGAGGATTCTATATTTGTGGATATAATGTTGCCAATGGGCTGTTCTGTTTCTTGTTCCCTGTTTGAAACTTGTAGTTGTTTTTTGCAGTGGTTTTTCCAACAGAAGACTGGGCTCGGGCATGTCACGAACTACCTAGGTGACTCTTTTCTGATGGGCTTGCAGTGATCCAATGAATGTAAAAAAGGGTTAATTGAATTTCAGAAGTGTATGGAGGAGATGGAAGTACCTTTGGCTCCAGATAAGACTGAAGGCCCTGCTATATTGAACTCAGAGAAATCTGAGGTACGGTTTCCGGTGGATAAGTGCAAAAGTTGATTTCTCTGTTGGAGGAGGCTGTTTCCTCGGATAAGCTGGAGTTACAGCAGGTGCAAGCCTTATTGGGTTCTTTGAAGTTTGCGTGCCGTGTGGTGAGAGTTGGTAGAGCTCTTTGTAGGTGCCTTGGTTTTTCAGTCAAAGGTGCTGTTTTACCTCATCCCAGAATTCGGCTTAAAGAGGTCATCAATGCTGACTTCAGAATGTTGGTTTCTTTCCAGCAAAGTAATAATGGTGTTAACATGTTGACGGTTGAGGATGAATGGTAATGGCAAGTTCAAATTTTTTCAGATGATTCAGGAGCCCAATGGTTTGGTTTTCTGAGATGGTGATTGGACTGCTGAGTCATGGCCGGATTCTTGGAGAGAGGCACACCATAGCATTTCGTTTCTGGAGTTTTTTTCCATTTGATGGTTGCTTTAGTGTTGTGTGGTAACCTTTTAGCAAACAGGCGAGTGGTTTTTAATGTGGATAGCCAAACAGTTGTTAATTTAGTCAATTCACAGAAGGCTCGAGATGAAAAAGTTTTGAAGTTGTTGCGTTTATTTTTGCTTCATTGTCTGAAATTCAATATTTTGTTTAAGGGTCAGTATGTTCCAGGTGTGAATAATGATAGCACTGATGGGCTATCTCGTTCACAGTGGCAGAGATTCTGTGTACTGGTGCCGGGAGCAGATTTGCTTAAAACGGCTTTGACGGTGGACCTTTGGGAGCTGGGAATCTAAGGATGTTACAATTGATTCGTCAGTCCATTGCTCCATCTACTTTGACGTCATATGGCAAGGCCTAGGCAGAATTTATTGAGTCTGGTGCATTGAGGAGGTATGAGGGACCTTACATGTCACGGTATAGGAGGGAGGATGGAGTCCGCTTCATTATGACACATATTGACCTAGGATTGGCGGTGGTGGCTATAACAGGGAAGATGGCAGGTATTACATTTTTTGGTCAGTACTTTTGGGATTATGATACCATGGAAGGAGAAATGTGTAGGAGAATTGTTGCTGGCTGGGCGATGGAGGATGGATCCAGGTTGGATCAATGGCATCCTATTTCCATGCAAAAGCTGAGGGATATTTTGGGGGTTTTGAATTCTGCTTTTCCTGTTGGGAGGGCTGATAGTATAGATGATTCTTCTCCTGAAAAACAACTATATCATGATTGCAGGCACACCTGCACTATGTAGACCAGGGTAGCCGAGTGGTTAAGGCGTTGGACTTAAGATCCAATGGACATGTGTCTGCGTGGGTTCGAGCCCCACTCCTGGTATATCATTTTTTCTCTCCCGTGACACTGTTCATTTCAATTTCACGCACTTTTCAGTTGCTCCTGATTATTATTAAAATAAGAGCTACATATAAAATCTGCATATCGATTAACGTGTATTTTTCTACCCCCAAAAAAGTAAACGCCTTGTATTGTACATTTCTCTTTGAAACTTAGTAACCTTTTGTTGGAGGTTGTATTACAGTATGCTTTTTCGTTTATTATAGGTAACTTATTTGTTTATGATACCTGACTTAATGCTTTCCATTTGGTGCATAAGGAATTACAAAATCTCTCTACCAGGAGTGGGGCTTGAACCCACGTGGACACATGTCCATTGGATCTTAAGTCCAACGCCTTAACCACTCGGCCATCCTGGTACCTGCGCAGGAAAGGGCAACAACATGGCACTTATTATAGATATCAAGAGTGCTCACTGTGTGACATTGAGCTTTCTATATATATATATATTTTCATATCTATATATTTTATCAGGTTACGCAAAACACATTTCAGGAATACAAGGTAATGTCATGCCTCTCCTCTATAAAACGTGCATGTACTTAATAAAAAAAAAAATACAACCATACCTATCAAACATGTTTAAGATTATCAGCGTGTAGGACGAAAAAAGGTGCGCTTTTTTCACACCGTTTTTGTCACATGTCCTATTAAATATGTCTGCAAATTGACGTTAGTCTTAAGAAATATCACACTAACCCCTTTTCAAGACTCAAAACTACACTTCACACAATCTAAAACACTTTGGGACAGATTTACAAGGCCCTTGCGGCCCTTAGCGCTACATTTGCAGAATTTATTTTGCCGCAAATGTGAAGATCATAGGCCACTACCATAGCAAAATATTTACAAGGTGGCGCAAGCTAGGTTTGCGCCAACTTGTTAACACTTTGCGCCACATCATGCATAATATATGCATGATGTGTGCAAAGGCGGCGTTCCCTTGTTAGAGAGTGGGCACGCTCGTTCCTCACCTGACAGGTTGCTTTTTGAGGAAGGTGTCTCTGGGGCTGGTGTTGTAGCCAAGAGCGAACTCTTGACTCCGCGTGGGTTGCTTCGTCTGCCGCACTGCACGGGAATGGCTGGGAGGCATAGAGTTGGCAGTAGAGGAAGCGGTGTGGTGGGGAAGGGTCAGGCATAATTTATACAAGGTGGGCGTTCGCCCATTAGGGAGCCCGAAAAAATGGCGCAAGGCAATCTAAGAGATTTCCTTGCGCCATTTGTTTTACACTTTCAACGCCTACTCAGAGGAGGCGTTAAAAGGGGGAATACCATTATTTATAATGGGCCCCTATGTACTCTGCAAGATTAGTCCCAAAATGATGGCGCTACTCTTGCAGAGTACATCAATAGCGTAAAAAATATAACGCTAATGCCCCTACCCTGTGCCATGGTGCGCCGTATTATTATATATATAGCTCACACATGGTGGCGGTACAGGGGCGTTAAGGGGTGCAAGGAACGTGGCGCTGCACCAGCAGAGCCACTTTCCTTAAATCTGCCCCTTTGTGTTTGTCTCGGAGCAACAGGTGGTTTATAATTTTGACACAAGTGAGGTCAATTTCAATAGAGTCCAGCAATTACAGGAAGATGGGCATAGCTTTGTCAGGGGTGAGCTTAAGAAAGCACACCCTGGGGCGGCTGAAGCATTTTTGGGGTGTGACAGCTCTTTTGGGCTTCGCAGCTCAGGAGGACGAACCATGCCAAAGGACGTCATGAAAAATAAGACAACAGCGGAGATGCCGGTAAAGGTCTGGGCACCTTTAAAATGCCGGTCATAAGAGAGGGTTGCATCCAGAGCGATCAACCCGACTACAAGGGAGTGGCCTGGTGAATCATTTGATTTATGGTACAATCACGGCTTCAAGATCCCAGCTATCAGTCAAGGTGCTGTCTCGTTGGCTTCGGGGCTCATTTTGCATGATGAATTGATGGATTACGATGACGACCAGGAGACTAAGGAGGGGGAGAATTGTGAGGGTGGGGATGAGACTGCGGGGAAGGAGATGCAGCAAAGAAATTAGGTGAGCTGTTCTAACAGAGGAAAGAGTTTTGGTGTGTTTCAGGATTTGCCCCCTTTGATGGTGCAGCGTAATCGGAAAGTCAAGACGAATAATCAGGTACCTGCAAGTGGTTTCATTCAAAAAAGGTGAGACACAGGCTGCTGTGGCTATGGGGTGTGAAGAGTTAAGCATGAAGGTAGTGTGTTTGGTGTCTGTAACAGTGGGTAATACCCTTTTGCGTTAGCATAAGGAAGTTTGGGTAGATTGAGTGGGAAAGATGATGCAAATAATGAAGCAGTTAAAGATGCAGACAATGTCCATTTGGGGGGGCTGTGAACAAAAAAGTCGGAGTCAATGATGGTAAGTCAGAGGCAAGTGGTGAGGAGGCTTCTAAGGCAGAGCCAGGTAAGGAAAAAGGAAACTCAGGTGAGGGTAGTGTAAAAAGTAAAAAGTTGCCATATATGGGGTTGTTCTTGCCTTTGGGGGCGCATCTCACCCAAGCCATGAAGGAAAACATTTGTAAAGGTGAGTTTGTTGATGTTTTTAAATTATTACATAGAGAAGTGTGGGCTAAGGAAGGGTCAAAGGAGGAGGAATGGGAATTAGCTAGGAGGCCGAAAGTTCCCACTACCCTTGAGAATTGGATGTCAGTATTCTTAATCATTGCTAGCGTTTATTGTGAGAGGCATCCGGAGCGTTGTATTTCTCTATTAAAATACATGCACGTTTTTAGGTGGGCTCAAATAGACTATGGTGGTTTTGGATGTTTTAGATATAATGAAGAACTTAGAGCCCAGATGGCATTATTTCCAGATAAAGAATGGTGAGATATTTATAATGAGCTTTGGATGCAATGGTTGTGTACTTCCAAGAATGCCTCAGCGTTACACACAGCTAGTGGTCTTCTGGTTCCTTACAAGCCCTTTCAGGGGCATCCCAACCAATCTAGGGTGGGTAGTTTCACAAGAGCTCAGTTCCCACAGAATGGATCTTGTTGGTCCTTCAACAGAGGGTCATGCACACGACTCCAGTGCAAGTTCATGCACAATTGCTCCAATTGCAGGGGCAAACATCCATTGGTGCAATGTTTTGGAGGGATGCAATGGGGATGGAAGGCTAATGCAGGTAGAGGTGGTGATAGGGGAAGGGGTCGGATGCAGCAGATGGTGGTAAAAGGGCCCTTCTCCTAATAAATTAGATATTTTGTTTTATTGGTTGCAGTTTTATCCGAGGCGTGAGGAGGCCAAGTTACTGTACTAGAGTTTTCTTGAGGGTTTCAAGCTATGTTATCAAGGTCATAGAAGACAGAGAAAAAATTTGAAATCTGCAGTTGAGAATCCGGAAGTGGTGAGAAAGAAATTGAGGACGGAATTGGAGGCTGGCAGAATGGTGGGTCCATGGGATACCTGGCCGATTCATAACTTAACAATTTCACCACTGGGTGTTGTGCCTAAAACACAACAAGGTGAGTTTAGATTGATTCATCATCAATCGTGGGCTGCAGGGGAGTCAGTTAATGATTTAATTGCACATGAAGACTCCATAGTGCATTGCACATCAGTGGAAGAGGCAATTAAGTTGGTAAGGGCTTGTGGAAGGAAGGCACAAATGGCAAAGTTAGACATTCAATCTGTCTTTTGACTATTGCCGGTACATGCTGAGGATTTTTCATTGTTGGGTCTTTAATCTGAGGATTCTATATTTGTGGATATAATGTTGCCAATGGGCTGTTCTGTTTCTTGTTCCCTGTTTGAAACTTGTAGTTGTTTTTTGCAGTGGTTTTTCCAACAGAAGACTGGGCTCGGGCATGTCACGAACTACCTAGGTGTCCCAAATCATTTGATTTATGGTAGAATCACGGCTTCAAGATCCCAGCTATCAGCCAAGGTGCTGTCTCGTTGGCTTCGGGGCTCATTTTGCATGATGAATTGATGGATTACGATGACGACCAGGAGACTAAGGAGGGGGTGAATTGTGAGGGTGGGGATGAGACTGCGGGGAAGGAGATGCAGCAAAGAAATTAGGTGAGCTGTTCTAACAGAGGAAAGAGTTTTGGTGTGTTTCAGGATTTGCCCCCTTTGATGGTGCAGCGTAATCGGAAAGTCAAGACGAATAATCAGGTACCTGCAAGTGGTTTCATTCAAAAAAGGTGAGACACAGGCTGCTGTGGCTATGGGGTGTGAAGAGTTAAGCATGAAGGTAGTGTGTTTGGTGTCTGTAACAGTGGGTAATACCCTTTTGCGTTAGCATAAGGAAGTTTGGGTAGATTGAGTGGGAAAGATGATGCAAATAATGAAGCAGTTAAAGATGCAGACAATGTCCATTTGGGGGGGCTGTGAACAAAAAAGTCGGAGTCAATGATGGTAAGTCAGAGGCAAGTGGTGAGGAGGCTTCTAAGGCAGAGCCAGGTAAGGAAAAAGGAAACTCAGGTGAGGGTAGTGTAAAAAGTAAAAAGTTGCCATATATGGGGTTGTTCTTGCCCTTGGGGGCGCATCTCACCCAAGCCATGAAGGAAAACATTTGTAAAGGTGAGTTTGTTGATGTTTTTAAATTATTACATAGAGAAGTGTGGGCTAAGGAAGGGTCAAAGGAGGAGGAATGGGAATTAGCTAGGAGGCCGAAAGTTCCCACTACCCTTGAGAATTGGATGTCAGTATTCTTAATCATTGCTAGCGTTTATTGTGAGAGGCATCCGGAGCGTTGTATTTCTCTATTAAAATACATGGACGTTTTTAGGTGGGCTCAAATAGACTATGGTGGTTTTGGATGTTTTAGATATAATGAAGAACTTAGAGCCCATATGGCATTATTTCCAGATAAAGAATGGTGAGATATTTATAATGAGCTTTGGATGCAATGGTTGTGTACTTCCAAGAATGCCTCAGCGTTACACACAGCTAGTGGTCTTCTGGTTCCTTAAGAGCCCTGTCAGGGGCATCCCAACCAATCTAGGGTGGGTAGTTTCACGAGAGCTCAGTTCCCACAGAATGGATCTTGTTGGTCCTTCAACAGAGGGTCATGCACACGACTCCAGTGCAAGTTCATGCACAATTGCTCCAATTGCAGGGGCAAACATCCATTGGTGCAATGTTTTGGAGGGATGCAATGGGGATGGAAGGCTAATGCAGGTAGAGGTGGTGATAGGGGAAGGGGTCGGATGCAGCAGATGGTGGGAAAAGGGCCCTTCTCCTAATAAATTAGATATTTTGTTTTATTGGTTGCAGTTTTATCCGAGGCGTGAGGAGGCCAAGTTACTGTACTAGAGTTTTCTTGAGGGTTTCAAGCTATGTTATCAAGGTCATAGAAGACAGAGAAAAAATTTGAAATCTTCAGTTGAGAATACGGAAGTGGTGAGAAAGAAATTGAGGACGGAATTGGAGGCTGACAGAATGGTGGGTCCATGGGATACCTGGCCAATTCATAACTTAACAATTTCACCACTGGGTGTTGTGCCTAAAACACAACAAGGTGAGTTTAGATTGATTCATCATCTATCGTGGGCTGCAGGGGAGTCAGTTAATGATTTAATTGCACATGAAGACTCCATAGTGCATTGCACATCAGTGGAAGAGGCAATTAAGTTGGTAAGGGCTTGTGGAAGGAAGGCACAAATGGCAAAGTTAGACATTCAATCTGTCTTTTGACTATTGCCGGTACATCCTGAGGATTTTTCATTGTTGGGTCTTTAATCTGAGGATTCTATATTTGTGGATATAATGTTGCCAATGGGCTGTTCTGTTTCTTGTTCCCTGTTTGAAACTTGTAGTTGTTTTTTGCAGTGGTTTTTCCAACAGAAGACTGGGCTCGGGCATGTCACGAACTACCTAGGTGACTCTTTTCTGATGTGCTTGCAGTGATCCAATGAATGTAAAAAAGGGTTAATTGAATTTCAGAAGTGTATGGAGGAGATGGAAGTACCTTTGGCTCCAGATAAGACTGAAGGCCCTGCTATATTGAACTCAGAGAAATCTGAGGTACGGTTTCCGGTGGATAAGTGCAAAAGTTGATTTCTCTGTTGGAGGAGGCTGTTTCCTCGGATAAGCTGGAGTTACAGCAGGTGCAAGCCTTATTGGGTTCTTTGAAGTTTGCGTGCCGTGTGGTGAGAGTTGGTAGAGCTCTTTGTAGGTGCCTTGGTTTTTCAGTCAAAGGTGCTGTTTTACCTCATCCCAGAATTCGGCTTAAAGAGGTCATCAATGCTGACTTCAGAATGTTGGTTTCTTTCCAGCAAAGTAATAATGGTGTTAACATGTTGACGGTTGAGGATGAATGGTAATGGCAAGTTCAAATTTTTTCAGATGATTCAGGAGCCCAATGGTTTGGTTTTCTGAGATGGTGATTGGACTGCTGAGTCATGGCCGGATTCTTGGAGAGAGGCACACCATAGCATTTCGTTTCTGGAGTTTTTTTCCATTTGATGGTTGCTTTAGTGTTGTGTGGTAACCTTTTAGCAAACAGGCGAGTGGTTTTTAATGTGGATAGCCAAACAGTTGTTAATTTAGTCAATTCACAGAAGGCTCGAGATGAAAAAGTTTTGAAGTTGTTGCGTTTATTTTTGCTTCATTGTCTGAAATTCAATATTTTGTTTAAGGGTCAGTATGTTCCAGGTGTGAATAATGATAGCACTGATGGGCTATCTCGTTCACAGTGGCAGAGATTCTGTGTACTGGTGCCGGGAGCAGATTTGCTTAAAACGGCTTTGACGGTGGACCTTTGGGAGCTGGGAATCTAAGGATGTTACAATTGATTCGTCAGTCCATTGCTCCATCTACTTTGACGTCATATGGCAAGGCCTAGGCAGAATTTATTGAGTCTGGTGCATTGAGGAGGTATGAGGGACCTTACATGTCACGGTATAGGAGGGAGGATGGAGTCCGCTTCATTATGACACATATTGACCTAGGATTGGCGGTGGTGGCTATAACAGGGAAGATGGCAGGTATTACATTTTTTGGTCAGTACTTTTGGGATTATGATACCATGGAAGGAGAAATGTGTAGGAGAATTGTTGCTGGCTGGGCGATGGAGGATGGATCCAGGTTGGATCAATGGCATCCTATTTCCATGCAAAAGCTGAGGGATATTTTGGGGGTTTTGAATTCTGCTTTTCCTGTTGGGAGGGCTGATAGTATAGATGATTCTTCTCCTGAAAAACAACTATATCATGATTGCAGGCACACCTGCACTATGTAGACCAGGGTAGCCGAGTGGTTAAGGCGTTGGACTTAAGATCCAATGGACATGTGTCTGCGTGGGTTCGAGCCCCACTCCTGGTATATCATTTTTTCTCTCCCGTGACACTGTTCATTTCAATTTCACGCACTTTTCAGTTGCTCCTGATTATTATTAAAATAAGAGCTACATATAAAATCTGCATATCGATTAACGTGTATTTTTCTACCCCCAAAAAAGTAAACGCCTTGTATTGTACATTTCTCTTTGAAACTTAGTAACCTTTTGTTGGAGGTTGTATTACAGTATGCTTTTTCGTTTATTATAGGTAACTTATTTGTTTATGATACCTGACTTAATGCTTTCCATTTGGTGCATAAGGAATTACAAAATCTCTCTACCAGGAGTGGGGCTTGAACCCACGTGGACACATGTCCATTGGATCTTAAGTCCAACGCCTTAACCACTCGGCCATCCTGGTACCTGCGCAGGAAAGGGCAACAACATGGCACTTATTATAGATATCAAGAGTGCTCACTGTGTGACATTGAGCTTTCTATATATATATATATTTTCATATCTATATATTTTATCAGGTTACGCAAAACACATTTCAGGAATACAAGGTAATGTCATGCCTCTCCTCTATAAAACGTGCATGTACTTAATAAAAAAAAAAATACAACCATACCTATCAAACATGTTTAAGATTATCAGCGTGTAGGACGAAAAAAGGTGCGCTTTTTTCACACCGTTTTTGTCACATGTCCTATTAAATATGTCTGCAAATTGACGTTAGTCTTAAGAAATATCACACTAACCCCTTTTCAAGACTCAAAACTACACTTCACACAATCTAAAACACTTTGGGACAGATTTACAAGGCCCTTGCGGCCCTTAGCGCTACATTTGCAGAATTTATTTTGCCGCAAATGTGAAGATCATAGGCCACTACCATAGCAAAATATTTACAAGGTGGCGCAAGCTAGGTTTGCGCCAACTTGTTAACACTTTGCGCCACATCATGCATAATATATGCATGATGTGTGCAAAGGCGGCGTTCCCTTGTTAGAGAGTGGGCACGCTCGTTCCTCACCTGACAGGTTGCTTTTTGAGGAAGGTGTCTCTGGGGCTGGTGTTGTAGCCAAGAGCGAACTCTTGACTCCGCGTGGGTTGCTTCGTCTGCCGCACTGCACGGGAATGGCTGGGAGGCATAGAGTTGGCAGTAGAGGAAGCGGTGTGGTGGGGAAGGGTCAGGCATAATTTATACAAGGTGGGCGTTCGCCCATTAGGGAGCCCGAAAAAATGGCGCAAGGCAATCTAAGAGATTTCCTTGCGCCATTTGTTTTACACTTTCAACGCCTACTCAGAGGAGGCGTTAAAAGGGGGAATACCATTATTTATAATGGGCCCCTATGTACTCTGCAAGATTAGTCCCAAAATGATGGCGCTACTCTTGCAGAGTACATCAATAGCGTAAAAAATATAACGCTAATGCCCCTACCCTGTGCCATGGTGCGCCGTATTATTATATATATAGCTCACACATGGTGGCGGTACAGGGGCGTTAAGGGGTGCAAGGAACGTGGCGCTGCACCAGCAGAGCCACTTTCCTTAAATCTGCCCCTTTGTGTTTGTCTCGGAGCAACAGGTGGTTTATAATTTTGACACAAGTGAGGTCAATTTCAATAGAGTCCA
This sequence comes from Pleurodeles waltl, assembly GCF_031143425.1. Classification (NCBI taxonomy): domain Eukaryota; kingdom Metazoa; phylum Chordata; class Amphibia; order Caudata; family Salamandridae; genus Pleurodeles; species Pleurodeles waltl. Next base: position 1,051,578,677 of record NC_090444.1, on the reverse strand, counting down.
GCAATTACAGGAAGATGGGCATAGCTTTGTCAGGGGTGAGCTTAAGAAAGCACACCCTGGGGCGGCTGAAGCATTTTTGGGGTGTGACAGCTCTTTTGGGCTTCGCAGCTCAGGAGGACGAACCATGCCAAAGGACGTCATGAAAAATAAGACAACAGCGGAGATGCCGGTAAAGGTCTGGGCACCTTTAAAATGCCGGTCATAAGAGAGGGTTGCATCCAGAGCGATCAACCCGACTACAAGGGAGTGGCCTGGTGAATCATTTGATTTATGGTACAATCACGGCTTCAAGATCCCAGCTATCAGTCAAGGTGCTGTCTCGTTGGCTTCGGGGCTCATTTTGCATGATGAATTGATGGATTACGATGACGACCAGGAGACTGAGGAGGGGGAGAATTGTGAGGGTGGGGATGAGACTGCGGGGAAGGAGATGCAGCAAAGAAATTAGGTGAGCTGTTCTAACAGAGGAAAGAGTTTTGGTGTGTTTCAGGATTTGCCCCCTTTGATGGTGCAGCGTAATCGGAAAGTCAAGACGAATAATCAGGTACCTGCAAGTGGTTTCATTCAAAAAAGGTGAGACACAGGCTGCTGTGGCTATGGGGTGTGAAGAGTTAAGCATGAAGGTAGTGTGTTTGGTGTCTGTAACAGTGGGTAATACCCTTTTGCGTTAGCATAAGGAAGTTTGGGTAGATTGAGTGGGAAAGATGATGCAAATAATGAAGCAGTTAAAGATGCAGACAATGTCCATTTGGGGGGGCTGTGAACAAAAAAGTCGGAGTCAATGATGGTAAGTCAGAGGCAAGTGGTGAGGAGGCTTCTAAGGCAGAGCCAGGTAAGGAAAAAGGAAACTCAGGTGAGGGTAGTGTAAAAAGTAAAAAGTTGCCATATATGGGGTTGTTCTTGCCTTTGGGGGCGCATCTCACCCAAGCCATGAAGGAAAACATTTGTAAAGGTGAGTTTGTTGATGTTTTTAAATTATTACATAGAGAAGTGTGGGCTAAGGAAGGGTCAAAGGAGGAGGAATGGGAATTAGCTAGGAGGCCGAAAGTTCCCACTACCCTTGAGAATTGGATGTCAGTATTCTTAATCATTGCTAGCGTTTATTGTGAGAGGCATCCGGAGCGTTGTATTTCTCTATTAAAATACATGCACGTTTTTAGGTGGGCTCAAATAGACTATGGTGGTTTTGGATGTTTTAGATATAATGAAGAACTTAGAGCCCAGATGGCATTATTTCCAGATAAAGAATGGTGAGATATTTATAATGAGCTTTGGATGCAATGGTTGTGTACTTCCAAGAATGCCTCAGCGTTACACACAGCTAGTGGTCTTCTGGTTCCTTACAAGCCCTTTCAGGGGCATCCCAACCAATCTAGGGTGGGTAGTTTCACAAGAGCTCAGTTCCCACAGAATGGATCTTGTTGGTCCTTCAACAGAGGGTCATGCACACGACTCCAGTGCAAGTTCATGCACAATTGCTCCAATTGCAGGGGCAAACATCCATTGGTGCAATGTTTTGGAGGGATGCAATGGGGATGGAAGGCTAATGCAGGTAGAGGTGGTGATAGGGGAAGGGGTCGGATGCAGCAGATGGTGGGAAAAGGGCCCTTCTCCTAATAAATTAGATATTTTGTTTTATTGGTTGCAGTTTTATCCGAGGCGTGAGGAGGCCAAGTTACTGTACTAGAGTTTTCTTGAGGGTTTCAAGCTATGTTATCAAGGTCATAGAAGACAGAGAAAAAATTTGAAATCTGCAGTTGAGAATACGGAAGTGGTGAGAAAGAAATTGAGGACGGAATTGGAGGCTGGCAGAATGGTGGGTCCATGGGATACCTGGCCAATTCATAACTTAACAATTTCACCACTGGGTGTTGTGCCTAAAACACAACAAGGTGAGTTTAGATTGATTCATCATCTATCGTGGGCTGCAGGGGAGTCAGTTAATGATTTAATTGCACATGAAGACTCCATAGTGCATTGCACATCAGTGGAAGAGGCAATTAAGTTGGTAAGGGCTTGTGGAAGGAAGGCACAAATGGCAAAGTTAGACATTCAATCTGTCTTTTGACTATTGCCGGTACATCCTGAGGATTTTTCATTGTTGGGTCTTTAATCTGAGGATTCTATATTTGTGGATATAATGTTGCCAATGGGCTGTTCTGTTTCTTGTTCCCTGTTTGAAACTTGTAGTTGTTTTTTGCAGTGGTTTTTCCAACAGAAGACTGGGCTCGGGCATGTCACGAACTACCTAGGTGACTCTTTTCTGATGGGCTTGCAGTGATCCAATGAATGTAAAAAAGGGTTAATTGAATTTCAGAAGTGTATGGAGGAGATGGAAGTACCTTTGGCTCCGGATAAGACTGAAGGCCCTGCTATATTGAACTCAGAGAAATCTGAGGTACGGTTTCCGGTGGATAAGTGCAAAAGTTGATTTCTCTGTTGGAGGAGGCTGTTTCCACGGATAAGCTGGAGTTACAGCAGGTGCAAGCCTTATTGGGTTCTTTGAAGTTTGCGTGCCGTGTGGTGAAAGTTGGTAGAGCTCTTTGTAGGTGCCTTGGTTTTTCAGTCAAAGGTGCTGTTTTACCTCATCCCAGAATTCGGCTTAAAGAGGTCATCAATGCTGACTTCAGAATGTTGGTTTCTTTCCAGCAAAGTAATAATGGTGTTAACATGTTGACGGTTGAGGATGAATGGTAATGGCAAGTTCAAATTTTTTCAGATGATTCAGGAGCCCATGGTTTGGTTTTCGGAGATGGTGATTGGACTGCTGAGTCATGGCCGGATTCTTGGAGAGAGGCACACCATAGCATTTCGTTTCTGGAGTTTTTTTCCATTTGATGGTTGCTTTAGTGTTGTGTGGTAACCTTTTAGCAAACAGGCGAGTGGTTTTTAATGTGGATAGCCAAACAGTTGTTAATTTAGTCAATTCACAGAAGGCTCGAGATGAAAAAGTTTTGAAGTTGTTGCGTTTATTTTTGCTTCATTGTCTGAAATTCAATATTTTGTTTAAGGGTCAGTATGTTCCAGGTGTGAATAATGATATCACTGATGGGCTATCTCGTTCACAGTGGCAGAGATTCGGTGTACTGGTGCCGGGAGCAGATTTGCTTAAAACGGCTTTGACGGTGGACCTTTGGGAGCTGGGAATCTAAGGATGTTACAATTGATTCGTCAGTCCATTGCTCCATCTACTTTGAGGTCATATGGCAAGGCCTAGGCAGAATTTATTGAGTCTGGTGCATTGAGGAGGTATGAGGGACCTTACATGTCACGGTATAGGAGGGAGGATGGAGTCCGCTTCATTATGACACATATTGACCTAGGATTGGTGGTGGTGGCTATAACAGGGAAGATGGCAGGTATTACATTTTTTGGTCAGTACTTTTGGGATTATGATACCATGGAAGGAGAAATGTGTAGGAGAATTGTTGCTGGCTGGGCGATGGAGGATGGATCCAGGTTGGATCAATGGCATCCTATTTCCATGCAAAAGCTGAGGGATATTTTGGGGGTTTTGAATTCTGCTTTTCCCGTTGGGAGGGCTGATAGTATAGATGATTCTTCTCCTGAAAAACAACTATATCATGATTGCAGGCACACCTGCATTATGTAGACCAGGGTGGCCGAGTGGTTAAGGCGTTGGACTTAAGATCCAATGGACATGTTTCTGCGTGGGTTTGAGCCCCACTCCTGGTAGATCATTTTTTATCTCCCGTGACACTGTTCATTTCAATTTCACGCACTTTTCAGTTGCTCCTGATTATTATTAAAATAAGAGCTACATATAAAATCTTCATATCGATTAACATGTATTTTTCTACTCCCAAAAATGTAAACGCCTTGTATTGTACATTTCTCTTTGAAACTTAGTAACCTTTTGTTGCAGGTTGTATTACAGTATGCTTTTTCGTTTATTATAGGTGACTTATTTGTTTATGATACCTGACTTAATGCTTTCCATTTGGTGCATAAGGAATTACAAAATCTCTCTACCAGGAGTGGGGCTTGAACCCACGTGGACACATGTCCATTGGATCTTAAGTCCAACGCCTTAACCACTCGGCCATCCTGGTACCTGTGCAAGAAAGGGCAACAACATGGCACTTATTATAGATATCAAGAGTGCTCACTGTGTGACATTGAGCTTTCTATATATATATATATTTTCATATCTATATATTTTATCAGGTTACGCAAAACACATTTCAGGAATACAAGGTAAAGTCATGCCTCTCCTCTATAAAACGTGCATGTACTTAATAAAAAAAAAAATACAACCATACCTATCAAACATGTTTAAGATTATCAGCGTGTAGGACGAAAAAAGGTGCGCTTTTTTCACACCGTTTTTGTCACATGTCCTATTAAATATGTCTGCAAATTGACGTTAATCTTAAGAAATATCACACTAACCCCTTTTCAAGACTCAAAACTACACTTCACACAATCTAAAACACTTTGGGACAGATTTACAAGGCCCTTGCGGCCCTTAGCGCTACATTTGCAGAATTTATTTTGCCGCAAATGTGAAGATCATAGGCCATTACCATAGCAAAATATTTACAAGGTGGCGCAAGCTAGGTTTGCGCCAACTTGTTAACACTTTGCGCCACATCATGCATAATATATGCATGATGTGTGCAAAGGCGGCGTTCCCTTGTTAGAGAGTGGGCACGCTCGTTCCTAACCTGACAGGTTGCTTTTTGAGGAGGGTGTCTCTGGGGCTGGTGTTGTAGCCAAGAGCCAACTCTTGACTCCGCGTGGGTCGCTACGTTTGCCGCACTGCACGGGAATGGCTGGGAGGCATAGAGTTGGCAGTAGAGGAAGCGGTGTGGTGGGGAAGGGTCAGGCATCATTTATACAAGGTGGGCGTTCGCCCATTAGGGAGCCCGAAAAAATGGCGCAAGGCAATCTAAGAGATTTCCTTGCGCCATTTGTTTTACACTTTCAACGCCTACTCAGAGGAGGCGTTAAAAGGGGGAATACCATTATTTATAATGGGCCCCTATGTACTCTGCAAGATTAGTCCCAAAATGATGGCGCTACTCTTGCAGAGTACATCAATAGCGTAAAAAATATAACGCTAATGCCCCTACCCTGTGCCATGGTGCGCCGTATTATTATATATATAGCTCACACATGGTGGCGGTACAGGGGCGTTAAGGGGTGCAAGGAACGTGGCGCTGCACCGGCAGAGCCACTTTCCTTAAATCTGCCCCTTTGTGTTTGTCTCGGAGCAACAGGTGGTTTATAATTTTGATACAATTGAGGTCAATTTCAATAGAGTCCAGCAATTACAGGAAGATGGGCATAGCTTTGTCAGGGGTGAGCTTAAGAAAGCACACCCTGGGGCGGCAGAAGCATTTTTGGGGTGTGACAGCTCCTTTGGGCTTCGCAGCTCAGGAGGACGAGCCATGCCAAAGGACGTCATGAAAAATAAGACAACAGCGGAGATGCCGGTAAAGGTCTGGGCACCTTTAAAATGCCGGTCATAAGAGAGGGTTGCATCCAGAGCGATCAACCCGACTACAAGGGAGTGGCCTGGTGAATCATTTGATTTATGGTACAATCACGGCTTCAAGATCCCAGCTATCAGCCAAGGTGCTGTCTCATTGGCTTCGGGGCTCATTTTGCATGATGAATTGATGGATTACGATGACGACCAGGAGACTAAGGAGGGGGAGAATTGTGAGGGTGGGGATGAGACTGCGGGGAAGGAGATGCAGCAAAGAAATTAGGTGAGCTGTTCTAACAGAGGAAAGAGTTTTGGTGTGTTTCAGGATTTGCCCCCTTTGATGGTGCAGTGTAATCGGAAAGTCAAGACGAATAATCAGGTACCTGCAAGTGGTTTCATTCAAAAAAGGTGAGACACAGGCTGCTGTGGCTATGGGGTGTGAAGAGTTAAGCATGAAGGTAGTGTGTTTGGTGTCTGTAACAGTGGGTAATGCCCTTTTGCGTTAGCATAAGGAAGTTTGGGTAGATTGAGTGGGAAAGATGATGCAAATAATGAAGCAGTTAAAGATGCAGACAATGTCCATTTGGGGGGGCTGTGAACAAAAAAGTCGGAGTCAATGATGGTAAGTCAGAGGCAAGTGGTGAGGAGGCTTCTAAGGCAGAGCCAGGTAAGGAAAAAGGAAACTCAGGTGAGGGTAGTGTAAAAAGTAAAAAGTTGCCATATATGGGGTTGTTCTTGCCTTTGGGGGCGCATCTCACCCAAGCCATGAAGGAAAACATTTGTAAAGGTGAGTTTGTTGATGTTTTTAAAGTATTACATAGAGAAGTGTGGGCTAAGGAAGGGTCAAAGGAGGAGGAATGGAAATTAGCTAGGAGGCCGAAAGTTCCCACTACCCTTGAGAATTGGATGTCAGTATTCTTAATCATTGCGAGCGTTTATTGTGAGAGGCATCCGGAGCGTTGTATTTCTCTATTAAAATACATGCACGTTTTTAGGTGGGCTCAAATAGACTATGGTGGTTTTGGATGTTTTAGATATAATGAAGAACTTAGAGCCCAGATGGCATTATTTCCAGATAAAGAATAGTGAGATATTTATAATGAGCTTTGGATGCAATGGTTGTGTACTTCCAAGAATGCCTCAGCGTTACACACAGCTAGTGGTCTTCTGGTTCCTTACAAGCCCTGTCAGGGGCATCCCAACCAATCTAGGGTGGGTAGTTTCACAAGAGCTCAGTTCCCACAGAATGGATCTTGTTGGTCCTTCAACAGAGGGTCATGCACACGACTCCAGTGCAAGTTCATGCACAATTGCTCCAATTGCAGGGGCAAACATCCATTGGTGCAATGTTTTGGAGGGATGCAATGGGGATGGAAGGCTAATGCAGGTAGAGGTGGTGATAGGGGAAGGGGTCGGATGCAGCAGATGGTGGTAAAAGGGCCCTTCTCCTAATAAATTAGATATTTTGTTTTATTGGTTGCAGTTTTATCCGAGGCGTGAGGAGGCCAAGTTACTGTACTAGAGTTTTCTTGAGGGTTTCAAGCTATGTTATCAAGGTCATAGAAGACAGAGAAAAAATTTGAAATCTGCAGTTGAGAATCCGGAAGTGGTGAGAAAGAAATTGAGGACGGAATTGGAGGCTGGCAGAATGGTGGGTCCATGGGATACCTGGCCGATTCATAACTTAACAATTTCACCACTGGGTGTTGTGCCTAAAACACAACAAGGTGAGTTTAGATTGATTCATCATCTATCGTGGGCTGCAGGGGAGTCAGTTAATGATTTAATTGCACATGAAGACTCCATAGTGCATTGCACATCAGTGGAAGAGGCAATTAAGTTGGTAAGGGCTTGTGGAAGGAAGGCACAAATGGCAAAGTTAGACATTCAATCTGTCTTTTGACTATTGCCGGTACATCCTGAGGATTTTTCATTGTTGGGTCTTTAATCTGAGGATTCTATATTTGTGGATATAATGTTGCCAATGGGCTGTTCTGTTTCTTGTTCCCTGTTTGAAACTTGTAGTTGTTTTTTGCAGTGGTTTTTCCAACAGAAGACTGGGCTCGGGCATGTCACGAACTACCTAGGTGACTCTTTTCTGATGGGCTTGCAGTAATCCAATGAATGTAAAAAAGTGTTAATTGAATTTCAGAAGTGTATGGAGGAGATGGAAGTACCTTTGGCTCCGGATAAGACTGAAGGCCCTGCTATATTGAACTCAGAGAAATCTGAGGTACGGTTTCTGGTGGATAAGTGCAAAAGTTGATTTCTCTGTTGGAGGAGGCTGTTTCCACGGATTAGCTGGAGTTACAGCAGGTGCAAGCCTTATTGGGTTCTTTGAAGTTTGCGTGCCGTGTGGTGAGAGTTGGTAGAGCTCTTTGTAGGTGCCTTGGTTTTTCAGTCAAAGGTGCTGTTTTACCTCATCCCAGAATTCGGCTTAAAGAGGTCATCAATGCTGACTTCAGAATGTTGGTTTCTTTCCAGCAAAGTAATAATGGTGTTAACATGTTGACGGTTGAGGATGAATGGTTATGGCAAGTTCAATTTTTTTCTGATGATTCGGGAGCCCATGGTTTGGTTTTCTGAGATGGTGATTGGACTGCTGAGTCATGGCCGGATTCTTGGAGAGAGGCACACCATAGCATTTCGTTTCTGGAGTTTTTTTCCATTTGATGGTTGCTTTAGTGTTGTGTGGTAACCTTTTAGCAAACAGGCGAGTGGTTTTTAATGTGGATAGCCAAACAGTTGTTAATTTAGTCAATTCACAGAAGGCTCGAGATGAAAAAGTTTTGAAGTTGTTGCGTTTATTTTTGCTTCATTGTCTGAAATTCAATATTTTGTTTAAGAGTCAGTATGTTCCAGGTGTGAATAATGATATCACTGATGGGCTATCTCATTCACAGTGGCAGAGATTCGGTGTACTGGTGCCGGGAGCAGATTTGCTTAAAACGGCTTTGACGGTGGACCTTTGGGAGCTGGGAATCTAAGGATGTTACAATTGATTCGTCAGTCCATTGCTCCATCTACTTTGAGGTCATATGGCAAGGCCTAGGCAGAATTTATTGAGTCTGGTGCATTGAGGAGGTATGAGGGACCTTACATGTCACGGTATAGGAGGGAGGATGGAGAGTGCTTCATTATGACACATATTGACCTAGGATTGGCGGTGGTGGCTATAACAGGGAAGATGGCAGGTATTACATTTTTTGGTCAGTACTTTTGGGATTATGATACCATGGAAGGAGAAATGTGTAGGAGAATTGTTGCTGGCTGGGCGATGGAGGATGGATCCAGGTTGGATCAATGGCATCCTATTTCCATGCAAAAGCTGAGGGATATTTTGGGGGTTTTGAATTCTGCTTTTCCTGTTGGGAGGGCTGATAGTATAGATGATTCTTCTCCTGAAAAACAACTATATCATGATTGCAGGCACACCTGCACTATGTAGACCATGGTGGCCGAGTGGTTAAGGCGTTGGACTTAAGATCCAATGGACATGTGTCTGCGTGGGTTCGAGCCCCACTCCTGGTATATCATTTTTTCTCTCCCGTGACACTGTTCATTTCAATTTCACACACTTTTCAGTTGCTCCTGATTATTATTAAAATAAGAGCTACATATAAAATCTTCATATCGATTAACGTGTATTTTTCTACCCCCAAAAAAGTAAACGCCTTGTATTGTACATTTCTCTTTGAAACTTAGTAACCTTTTGTTGCAGGTTGTATTACAGTATGCTTTTTCGTTTATTATAGGTGACTTATTTGTTTATGATACCTGACTTAATGCTTTCCATTTGGTGCATAAGGAATTACAAAATCTCTCTACCAGGAGTGGGGCTTGAACCCACGTGGACACATGTCCATTGGATCTTAAGTCCAACGCCTTAACCACTCGGCCATCCTGGTACCTGCGCAGGAAAGGGCAACAACATGGCACTTATTATAGATATCAAGAGTGCTCACTGTGTGACATTGAGCTTTCTATATATATATATATTTTCATATCTATATATTTTATCAGGTTACGCAAAACACATTTCAGGAATACAAGGTAATGTCATGCCTCTCCTCTATAAAACGTGCATGTACTTAATAAAAAAAAAAATACAACCATACCTATCAAACATGTTTAAGATTATCAGCGTGTAGGACGAAAAAAGGTGCGCTTTTTTCACACCGTTTTTGTCACATGTCCTATTAAATATGTCTGCAAATTGACGTTAATCTTAAGAAATATCACACTAACCCCTTTTCAAGACTCAAAACTACACTTCACACAATCTAAAACACTTTGGGACAGATTTACAAGGCCCTTGCGGCCCTTAGCGCTACATTTGCAGAATTTATTTTGCCGCAAATGTGAAGATCATAGGCCACTACCATAGCAAAATATTTACAAGGTGGCGCAAGCTAGGTTTGCGCCAACTTGTTAACACTTTGCGCCACATCATGCATAATATATGCATGATGTGTGCAAAGGCGGCGTTCCCTTGTTAGAGAGTGGGCACGCTCGTTCCTCACCTGACAGGTTGCTTTTTGAGGATGGTGTCTCTGGGGCTGGTGTTGTAGCCAAGAGCGAACTCTTGACTCCGCGTGGGTCGCTTCGTTTGCCGCACTGCACGGGAATGGCTGGGAGGCATAGAGTTGGCAGTAGAGGAAGCGGTGTGGTGGGGAAGGGTCAGGCATAATTTATACAAGGTGGGCGTTCGCCCATTAGGGAGCCCGAAAAAATGGCGCAAGGCAATCTAAGAGATTTCCTTGCGCCATTTGTTTTACACTTTCAACGCCTACTCAGAGGAGGCGTTAAAAGGGGGAATACCATTATTTATAATGGGCCCCTATGTACTCTGCAGGATTAGTCCCAAAATGATGGCGCTACTCTTGCAGAGTACATCAATAGCGTAAAAAATATAACGCTAATGCCCCTACCCTGTGCCATTGTGCGCCGTATTATTATATATATAGCTCACACATGGTGGCGGTACAGGGGCGATAAGGGGTGCAAGGAACGTGGCGCTGCACCGGCAGAGCCACTTTCCTTAAATCTGCCCCTTTGTGTTTGTCTCGGAGCAACAGGTGGTTTATAATTTTGACACAAGTGAGGTCAATTTCAATAGAGTCCAGCAATTACAGGAAGATGGGCATAGCTTTGTCAGGGGTGAGCTTAAGAAAGCACACCCTGGGGCGGCTGAAGCATTTTTGGGGTGTGACAGCTCCTTTGGGCTTCGCAGCTCAGGAGGACGAGCCATGCCAAAGGACGTCATGAAAAATAAGACAACAGCGGAGACGCCGGTAAAGGTCTGGGCACCTTTAAAATGCCGGTCATAAGAGAGGGTTGCATCCAGAGCGATCAACCCGACTACAAGTGAGTGGCCTGGTGAATCATTTGATTTATGGTAGAATCACGGCTTCAAGATCCCAGCTATCAGCCAAGGTGCTGTCTCGTTGGCTTCGGGACTCATTTTGCATGATGAATTGATGGATTACGATGACGACCAGGAGACTAAGGAGGGGGTGAATTGTGAGGGTGGGGATGAGACTGCGGGGAAGGAGATGCAGCAAAGAAATTAGGTGAGCTGTTCTAACAGAGGAAAGAGTTTTGGTGTGTTTCAGGATTTGCCCCCTTTGATGGTGCAGCGTAATCGGAAAGTCAAGACGAATAATCAGGTACCTGCAAGTGGTTTCATTCAAAAAAGGTGAGACACAGGCTGCTGTGGCTATGGGGTGTGAAGAGTTAAGCATGAAGGTAGTGTGTTTGGTGTCTGTAACAGTGGGTAATACCCTTTTGCGTTAGCATAAGGAAGTTTGGGTAGATTGAGTGGGAAAGATGATGCAAATAATGAAGCAGTTAAAGATGCAGACAATGTCCATTTGGGGGGGCTGTGAACAAAAAAGTCGGAGTCAATGATGGTAAGTCAGAGGCAAGTGGTGAGGAGGCTTCTAAGGCAGAGCCAGGTAAGGAAAAAGGAAACTCAGGTGAGGGTAGTGTAAAAAGTAAAAAGTTGCCATATATGGGGTTGTTCTTGCCCTTGGGGGCGCATCTCACCCAAGCCATGAAGGAAAACATTTGTAAAGGTGAGTTTGTTGATGTTTTTAAATTATTACATAGAGAAGTGTGGGCTAAGGAAGGGTCAAAGGAGGAGGAATGGGAATTAGCTAGGAGGCCGAAAGTTCCCACTACCCTTGAGAATTGGATGTCAGTATTCTTAATCATTGCTAGCGTTTATTGTGAGAGGCATCCGGAGCGTTGTATTTCTCTATTAAAATACATGGACGTTTTTAGGTGGGCTCAAATAGACTATGGTGGTTTTGGATGTTTTAGATATAATGAAGAACTTAGAGCCCATATGGCATTATTTCCAGATAAAGAATGGTGAGATATTTATAATGAGCTTTGGATGCAATGGTTGTGTACTTCCAAGAATGCCTCAGCGTTACACACAGCTAGTGGTCTTCTGGTTCCTTACAAGCCCTGTCAGGGGCATCCCAACCAATCTAGGGTGGGTAGTTTCACGAGAGCTCAGTTCCCACAGAATGGATCTTGTTGGTCCTTCAACAGAGGGTCATGCACACGACTCCAGTGCAAGTTCATGCACAATTGCTCCAATTGCAGGGGCAAACATCCATTGGTGCAATGTTTTGGAGGGATGCAATGGGGATGGAAGGCTAATGCAGGTAGAGGTGGTGATAGGGGAAGGGGTCGGATGCAGCAGATGGTGGGAAAAGGGCCCTTCACCTAATAAATTAGATATTTTGTTTTATTGGTTGCAGTTTTATCCGAGGCGTGAGGAGGCCAAGTTACTGTACTAGAGTTTTCTTGAGGGTTTCAAGCTATGTTATCAAGGTCATAGAAGACAGAGAAAAAAATTTGAAATCTGCAGTTGAGAATACGGAAGTGGTGAGAAAGAAATTGAGGACGGAATTGGAGGCTGGCAGAATGGTGGGTCCATGGGATACCTGGCCAATTCATAACTTAACAATTTCACCACTGGGTGTTGTGCCTAAAACACAACAAGGTGAGTTTAGATTGATTCATCATCTATCGTGGGCTGCAGGGGAGTCAGTTAATGATTTAATTGCACATGAAGACTCCATAGTGCATTGCACATCAGTGGAAGAGGCAATTAAGTTGGTAAGGGCTTGTGGAAGGAAGGCACAAATGGCAAAGTTAGACATTCAATCTGTCTTTTGACTATTGCCGGTAAATCCTGAGGATTTTTCATTGTTGGGTCTTTAATCTGAGGATTCTATATTTGTGGATATAATGTTGCCAATGGGCTGTTCTGTTTCTTGTTCCCTGTTTGAAACTTGTAGTTGTTTTTTGCAGTGGTTTTTCCAACAGAAGACTGGGCTCGGGCATGTCACGAACTACCTAGGTGACTCTTTTCTGATGGGCTTGCAGTGATCCAATGAATGTAAAAAAGGGTTAATTGAATTTCAGAAGTGTATGGAGGAGATGGAAGTACCTTTGGCTCCGGATAAGACTGAAGGCCCTGCTATATTGAACTCAGAGAAATCTGAGGTACGGTTTCCGGTGGATAAGTGCAAAAGTTGATTTCTCTGTTGGAGGAGGCTGTTTCCTCGGATAAGCTGGAGTTACAGCAGGTGCAAGCCTTATTGGGTTCTTTGAAGTTTGCGTGCCGTGTGGTGAGAGTTGGTAGAGCTCTTTGTAGGTGCCTTGGTTTTTCAGTCAAAGGTGCTGTTTTACCTCATCCCAGAATTCGGCTTAAAGAGGTCATCAATGCTGACTTCAGAATGTTGGTTTCTTTCCAGCAAAGTAATAATGGTGTTAACATGTTGACGGTTGAGGATGAATGGTAATGGCAAGTTCAAATTTTTTCAGATGATTCAGGAGCCCATGGTTTGGTTTTCTGAGATGGTGATTGGACTGCTGAGTCATGGCCGGATTCTTGGAGAGAGGCACACCATAGCATTTCGTTTCTGGAGTTTTTTTCCATTTGATGGTTGCTTTAGTGTTGTGTGGTAACCTTTTAGCAAACAGGCGAGTGGTTTTTAATGTGGATAGCCAAACAGTTGTTAATTTAGTCAATTCACAGAAGGCTCGAGATGAAAAAGTTTTGAAGTTGTTGCGTTTATTTTTGCTTCATTGTCTGAAATTCAATATTTTGTTTAAGGGTCAGTATGTTCCAGGTGTGAATAATGATAGCACTGATGGGCTATCTCGTTCACAGTGGCAGAGATTCGGTGTACTGGTGCCGGGAGCAGATTTGCTTAAAACGGCTTTGACGGTGGACCTTTGGGAGCTGGGAATCTAAGGATGTTACAATTGATTCGTCAGTCCATTGCTCCATCTACTTTGACGTCATATGGCAAGGCCTAGGCAGAATTTATTGAGTCTGGTGCATTGAGGAGGTATGAGGGACCTTACATGTCACGGTATAGGAGGGAGGATGGAGTCCGCTTCATTATGACACATATTGACCTAGGATTGGCGGTGGTGGCTATAACAGGGAAGATGGCAGGTATTACATTTTTTGGTCAGTACTTTTGGGATTATGATACCATGGAAGGAGAAATGTGTAGGAGAATTGTTGCTGGCTGGGCGATGGAGGATGGATCCAGGTTGGATCAATGGCATCCTATTTCCATGCAAAAGCTGAGGGATATTTTGGGGGTTTTGAATTCTGCTTTTCCTGTTGGGAGGGCTGATAGTATAGATGATTCTTCTCCTGAAAAACAACTATATCATGATTGCAGGCACACCTGCACTATGTAGACCAGGGTGGCCGAGTGGTTAAGGCGTTGGACTTAAGATCCAATGGACATGTGTCTGCGTGGGTTCGAGCCGCACTCCTGGTATATCATTTTTTCTCTCCCGTGACACTGTTCATTTCAATTTCACGCACTTTTCAGTTGCTCCTGATTATTATTAAAATAAGAGCTACATATAAAATCTGCATATCGATTAACGTGTATTTTTCTACCCCCAAAAAAGTAAACGCCTTGTATTGTACATTTCTCTTTGAAACTTAGTAACCTTTTGTTGCAGGTTGTATTACAGTATGCTTTTTCGTTTATTATAGGTGACTTATTTGTTTATGATACCTGACTTAATGCTTTCCATTTGGTGCATAAGGAATTACAAAATCTCTCTACCAGGAGTGGGGCTTGAACCCACGTGGACACATGTCCATTGGATCTTAAGTCCAACGCCTTAACCACTCGGCCATCCTGGTACCTGCGCAGGAAAGGGCAACAACATGGCACTTATTATAGATATCAAGAGTGCTCACTGTGTGACATTGAGCTTTCTATATATATATATATTTTCATATCTATATATTTTATCAGGTTACGCAAAACACATTTCAGGAATACAAGGTAATGTCATGCCTCTCCTCTATAAAACGTGCATGTACTTAATAAAAAAAAAAATACAACCATACCTATCAAACATGTTTAAGATTATCAGCGTGTAGGACGAAAAAAGGTGCGCTTTTTTCACACCGTTTTTGTCACATGTCCTATTAAATATGTCTGCAAATTGACGTTAGTCTTAAGAAATATCACACTAACCCCTTTTCAAGACTCAAAACTACACTTCACACAATCTAACACACTTTGGGACAGATTTACAAGGCCCTTGCGGCCCTTAGCGCTACATTTGCAGAATTTATTTTGCCGCAAATGTGAAGATCATAGGCCACTACCATAGCAAAATATTTACAAGGTGGCGCAAGCTAGGTTTGCGCCAACTTGTTAACACTTTGCGCCACATCATGCATAATATATGCATGATGTGTGCAAAGGCGGCGTTCCCTTGTTAGAGAGTGGGCGCGCTCGTTCCTCACCTGACAGGTTGCTTTTTGAGGAAGGTGTCTCTGGGGCTGGTGTTGTAGCCAAGAGCGAACTCTTGACTCCGCGTGGGTTGCTTCGTCTGCCGCACTGCACGGGAATGGCTGGGAGGCATAGAGTTGGCAGTAGAGGAAGCGGTGTGGTGGGGAAGGGTCAGGCATAATTTATACAAGGTGGGCGTTCGCCCATTAGGGAGCCCGAAAAAATGGCGCAAGGCAATCTAAGAGATTTCCTTGCGCCATTTGTTTTACACTTTCAACGCCTACTCAGAGGAGGCGTTAAAAGGGGGAATACCATTATTTATAATGGGCCCCTATGTACTCTGCAAGATTAGTCCCAAAATGATGGCGCTACTCTTGCAGAGTACATCAATAGCGTAAAAAATATAACGCTAATGCCCCTACCCTGTGCCATGGTGCGCCGTATTATTATATATATAGCTCACACATGGTGGCGGTACAGGGGCGTTAAGGGGTGCAAGGAACGTGGCGCTGCACCGGCAGAGCCACTTTCCTTAAATCTGCCCCTTTGTGTTTGTCTCGGAGCAACAGGTGGTTTATAATTTTGACACAAGTGAGGTCAATTTCAATAGAGTCCAGCAATTACAGGAAGATGGGCATAGCTTTGTCAGGGGTGAGCTTAAGAAAGCACACCCTGGGGCGGCTAAAGCATTTTTGGGGTGTGACAGCTCTTTTGGGCTTCGCAGCTCAGGAGGACGAACCATGCCAAAGGACGTCATGAAAAATAAGACAACAGCGGAGATGCCGGTAAAGGTCTGGGCACCTTTAAAATGCCGGTCATAAGAGAGGGTTGCATCCAGAGCGATCAAGCCGACTACAAGGGAGTGGCCTGGTGAATCATTTGATTTATGGTACAATCACGGCTTCAAGATCCCAGCTATCAGCCAAGGTGCTGTCTCGTTGGCTTCGGGGCTCATTTTGCATGATGAATTGATGGATTACGATGACGACCAGGAGACTAAGGAGGGGGAGAATTGTGAGGGTGGGGATGAGACTGCGGGGAAGGAGATGCAGCAAAGAAATTAGGTGAGCTGTTCTAACAGAGGAAAGAGTTTTGGTGTGTTTCAGGATTTGCCCCCTTTGATGGTGCAGCGTAATCGGAAAGTCAAGACGAATAATCAGGTACCTGCAAGTGGTTTCATTCAAAAAAGGTGAGACACAGGCTGCTGTGGCTATGGGGTGTGAAGAGTTAAGCATGAAGGTAGTGTGTTTGGTGTCTGTAACAGTGGGTAATACCCTTTTGCGTTAGCATAAGGAAGTTTGGGTAGATTGAGTGGGAAAGATGATGCAAATAATGAAGCAGTTAAAGATGCAGACAATGTCCATTTGGGGGGGCTGTGAACAAAAAAGTCGGAGTCAATGATGGTAAGTCAGAGGCAAGTGGTGAGGAGGCTTCTAAGGCAGAGCCAGGTAAGGAAAAAGGAAACTCAGGTGAGGGTAGTGTAAAAAGTAAAAAGTTGCCATATATGGGGTTGTTCTTGCCTTTGGGGGCGCATCTCACCCAAGCCATGAAGGAAAACATTTGTAAAGGTGAGTTTGTAGATGTTTTTAAATTATTACATAGAGAAGTGTGGGCTAAGGAAGGGTCAAAGGAGGAGGAATGGGAATTAGCTAGGAGGCCGAAAGTTCCCACTACCCTTGAGAATTGGATGTCAGTATTCTTAATCATTGCTAGCGTTTATTGTGAGAGGCATCCGGAGCGTTGTATTTCTCTAATAAAATACATGCACGTTTTTAGGTGGGCTCAAATAGACTATGGTGGTTTTGGATGTTTTAGATATAATGAAGAACTTAGAGCCCAGATGGCATTATTTCCAGATAAAGAATGGTGAGATATTTATAATGAGCTTTGGATGCAATGGTTGTGTACTTCCAAGAATGCCTCAGCGTTACACACAGCTAGTGGTCTTCTGGTTCCTTACAAGCCCTTTCAGGGGCATCCCAACCAATCTAGGGTGGGTAGTTTCACAAGAGCTCAGTTCCCACAGAATGGATCTTGTTGGTCCTTCAACAGAGGGTCATGCACACGACTCCAGTGCAAGTTCATGCACAATTGCTCCAATTGCAGGGGCAAACATCCATTGGTGCAATGTTTTGGAGGGATGCAATGGGGATGGAAGGCTAATGCAGGTAGAGGTGGTGATAGGGGAAGGGGTCGGATGCAGCAGATGGTGGGAAAAGGGCCCTTCTCCTAATAAATTAGATATTTTGTTTTATTGGTTGCAGTTTTATCCGAGGCGTGAGGAGGCCAAGTTACTGTACTAGAGTTTTCTTGAGGGTTTCAAGCTATGTTATCAAGGTCATAGAAGACAGAGAAAAAATTTGAAATCTGCAGTTGAGAATACGGAAGTGGTGAGAAAGAAATTGAGGACGGAATTGGAGGCTGGCAGAATGGTGGGTCCATGGGATACCTGGCCAATTCATAACTTAACAATTTCACCACTGGGTGTTGTGCCTAAAACACAACAAGGTGAGTTTAGATTGATTCATCATCTATCGTGGGCTGCAGGGGAGTCAGTTAATGATTTAATTGCACATGAAGACTCCATAGTGCATTGCACATCAGTGGAAGAGGCAATTAAGTTGGTAAGGGCTTGTGGAAGGAAGGCACAAATGGCAAAGTTAGACATTCAATCTGTCTTTTGACTATTGCCGGTACATCCTGAGGATTTTTCATTGTTGGGTCTTTAATCTGAGGATTCTATATTTGTGGATATAATGTTGCCAATGGGCTGTTCTGTTTCTTGTTCCCTGTTTGAAACTTGTAGTTGTTTTTTGCAGTGGTTTTTCCAACAGAAGACTGGGCTCGGGCATGTCACGAACTACCTAGGTGACTCTTTTCTGATGGGCTTGCAGTGATCCAATGAATGTAAAAAAGGGTTAATTGAATTTCAGAAGTGTATGGAGGAGATGGAAGTACCTTTGGCTCCGGATAAGACTGAAGGCCCTGCTATATTGAACTCAGAGAAATCTGAGGTACGGTTTCCGGTGGATAAGTGCAAAAGTTGATTTCTCTGTTGGAGGAGGCTGTTTCCACGGATAAGCTGGAGTTACAGCAGGTGCAAGCCTTATTGGGTTCTTTGAAGTTTGCGTGCCGTGTGGTGAGAGTTGGTAGAGCTCTTTGTAGGTGCTTTGGTTTTTCAGTCAAAGGTGCTGTTTTACCTCATCCCAGAATTCGGCTTAAAGAGGTTATCAATGCTGACTTCAGAATGTTGGTTTCTTTCCAGCAAAGTAATAATGGTGTTAACATGTTGACGGTTGAGGATGAATGGTTATGGCAAGTTCAAATTTCTTCTGATGATTCGGGAGCCCATGGTTTGGTTTTCTGAGATGGTGATTGGACTGCTGAGTCATGGCCGGATTCTTGGAGAGAGGCACACCATAGCATTTCGTTTCTGGAGTTTTTTTCCATTTGATGGTTGCTTTAGTGTTGTGTGGTAACCTTTTAGCAAACAGGCGAGTGGTTTTTAATGTGGATAGCCAAACAGTTGTTAATTTAGTCAATTCACAGAAGGCTCGAGATGAAAAAGTTTTGAAGTTGTTGCGTTTATTTTTGCTTCATTGTCTGAAATTCAATATTTTGTTTAAGAGTCAGTATGTTCCAGGTGTGAATAATGATATCACTGATGGGCTATCTCGTTCACAGTGGCAGAGATTCGGTGTACTGGTGCCGGGAGCAGATTTGCTTAAAACGGCTTTGACGGTGGACCTTTGGGAGCTGGGAATCTAAGGATGTTACAATTGATTTGTCAGTCCATTGCTCCATCTACTTTGAGGTCATATGGCAAGGCCTAGGCAGAATTTATTGAGTCTGGTGCATTGAGGAGGTATGAGGGACCTTACATGTCACGGTATAGGAGGGAGGATGGAGTCCGCTTCATTATGACACATATTGACCTAGGATTGGCGGTGGTGGCTATAACAGGGAAGATGTCAGGTATTAAATTTTTTGGTCAGTACTTTTGGGATTATGATACCATGGAAGGAGAAATGTGTAGGAGAATTGTTGCTGGCTGGGCGATGGAGGATGGATCCAGGTTGGATCAATGGCATCCTATTTCCATGCAAAAGCTGAGGGATATTTTGGGGGTTTTGAATTCTGCTTTTCCTGTTGGGAGGGCTGATAGTATAGATGATTCTTCTCCTGAAAAACAACTATATCATGATTGCAGGCACACCTGCATTATGTAGACCAGGGTGGCCGAGTGGTTAAGGCGTTGGACTTAAGATCCAATGGACATGTTTCTGCGTGGGTTCGAGCCCCACTCCTGGTATATCATTTTTTCTCTCCCGTGACACTGTTCATTTCAATTTCACGCACTTTTCAGTTGCTCCTGATTATTATTAAAATAAGAGCTACATATAAAATCTTCATATCGATTAACGTGTATTTTTCTACCCCCAAAAAAGTAAACGCCTTGTATTGTACATTTCTCTTTGAAACTTAGTAACCTTTTGTTGCAGGTTGTATTACAGTATGCTTTTTCGTTTATTATAGGTGACTTATTTGTTTATGATACCTGACTTAATGCTTTCCATTTGGTGCATAAGGAATTACAAAATCTCTCTACCAGGAGTTGGGCTTGAACCCACGTGGACACATGTCCATTGGATCTTAAGTCCAACGCCTTAACCACTCACCCATCTTGGTACCTGTGCAGGAAAGGGCAACAACATGGCACTTATTATAGATATCAAGAGTGCTCACTGTGTGACATTGAGCTTTCTATATATATATATATTTTCATATCTATATATTTTATCAGGTTACGCAAAACACATTTCAGGAATACAAGGTAAAGTCATGCCTCTCCTCTATAAAACGTGCATGTACTTAATAAAAAAAAAAATACAACCATACCTATCAAACATGTTTAAGATTATCAGCGTGTAGGGCGAAAAAAGGTGCGCTTTTTTCACACCGTTTTTGTCACATGTCCTATTAAATATGTCTGCAAATTGACGTTAATCTTAAGAAATATCACACTAACCCCTTTTCAAGACTCAAAACTTCACTTCACACAATCTAAAACACTTTGGGACAGATTTACAAGGCCCTTGCGGCCCTTAGCGCTACATTTGCAGAATTTATTTTGCCGCAAATGTGAAGATCATAGGCCACTACCATAGCAAAATATTTACAAGGTGGCGCAAGCTAGGTTTGCGCCAACTTGTTAACACTTTGCGCCACATCATGCATAATATATGCATGATGTGTGCAAAGGCGGCGTTCCCTTGTTAGAGAGTGGGCACGCTCCTTCCTCACCTGACAGGTTGCTTTTTGAGGAGGGTGTCTCTGGGGCTGGTGTTGTAGCCAAGAGCGAACTCTTGACTCCGCGTGGGTCGCTTCGTTTGCCGCACTGCACGGGAATGGCTGGGAGGCATAGAGTTGGCAGTAGAGGAAGCGGTGTGGTGGGGAAGGGTCAGGCATAATTTATACAAGGTGGGCGTTCGCCCATTAGGGAGCCCGAAAAAATGGCGCAAGGCAATCTAAGAGATTTCCTTGCGCCATTTGTTTTACACTTTCAACGCCTACTCAGAGGAGGCGTTAAAAGGGGGAATACCATTATTTATAATGGGCCCCTATGTACTCTGCAAGATTAGTCCCAAAATGATGGCGCTACTCTTGCAGAGTACATCAATAGCGTAAAAAATATAACGCTAATGCCCCTACCCTGTGCCATGGTGCGCCGTATTATTATATATATAGCTCACACATGGTGGCGGTACAGGGGCGTTAAGGGGTGCAAGGAACGTGGCGCTGCACCGGCAGAGCCACTTTCCTTAAATCTACCCCTTTGTGTTTGTCTCGGAGCAACAGGTGGTTTATAATTTTGACACAAGTGAGGTCAATTTCAATAGAGTCCAGCAATTACAGGAAGATGGGCATAGCTTTGTCAGGGGTGAGCTTAAGAAAGCACACCCTGGGGCGGCTGAAGCATTTTTGGGGTGTGACAGCTCTTTTGGGCTTCGCAGCTCAGGAGGACGAACCATGCCAAAGGACGTCATGAAAAATAAGACAACAGCGGAGATGCCGGTAAAGGTCTGGGCACCTTTAAAATGCCGGTCATAAGAGAGGGTTGCATCCAGAGCGATCAACCCGACTACAAGGGAGTGGCCTGGTGAATCATTTGATTTATGGTACAATCACGGCTTCAAGATCCCAGCTATCAGCCAAGGTGCTGTCTCGTTGGCTTCGGGGCTCATTTTGCATGATGAATTGATGGATTACGATGACGACCAGGAGACTAAGGAGGGGGAGAATTGTGAGGGTGGGGATGAGACTGCGGGGAAGGAGATGCAGCAAAGAAATTAGGTGAGCTGTTCTAACAGAGGAAAGAGTTTTGGTGTGTTTCAGGATTTGCCCCCTTTGATGGTGCAGCGTAATCGGAAAGTCAAGACGAATAATCAGGTACCTGCAAGTGGTTTCATTCAAAAAAGGTGAGACATAGGCTGCTGTGGCTATGGGGTGTGAAGAGTTAAGCATGAAGGTAGTGTGTTTGGTGTCTGTAACAGTGGGTAATACCCTTTTGCGTTAGCATAAGGAAGTTTGGGTAGATTGAGTGGGAAAGATGATGCAAATAATGAAGCAGTTAAAGATGCAGACAATGTCCATTTGGGGGGGCTGTGAACAAAAAAGTCGGAGTCAATGATGGTAAGTCAGAGGCAAGTGGTGAGGAGGCTTCTAAGGCAGAGCCAGGTAAGGAAAAAGGAAACTCAGGTGAGGGTAGTGTAAAAAGTAAAAAGTTGCCATATATGGGGTTGTTCTTCCCTTTGGGGGCGCATCTCACCCAAGCCATGAAGGAAAACATTTGTAAAGGTGAGTTTGTTGATGTTTTTAAATTATTACATAGAGAAGTGTGGGCTAAGGAAGGGTCAAAGGAGGAGGAATGGGAATTAGCTAGGAGGCCGAAAGTTCCCACTACCCTTGAGAATTGGATGTCAGTATTCTTAATCATTGCTAGCGTTTATTGTGAGAGGCATCCGGAGCGTTGTATTTCTCTAATAAAATACATGCACGTTTTTAGGTGGGCTCAAATAGACTATGGTGGTTTTGGATGTTTTAGATATAATGAAGAACTTAGAGCCCAGATGGCATTATTTCCAGATAAAGAATGGTGAGATATTTATAATGAGCTTTGGATGCAATGGTTGTGTACTTCCAAGAATGCCTCAGCGTTACACACAGCTAGTGGTCTTCTGGTTCCTTACAAGCCCTTTCAGGGGCATCCCAACCAATCTAGGGTGGGTAGTTTCACAAGAGCTCAGTTCCCACAGAATGGATCTTGTTGGTCCTTCAACAGAGGGTCATGCACACGACTCCAGTGCAAGTTCATGCACAATTGCTCCAATTGCAGGGGCAAACATCCATTGGTGCAATGTTTTGGAGGGATGCAATGGGGATGGAAGGCTAATGCAGGTAGAGGTGGTGATAGGGGAAGGGGTCGGATGCAGCAGATGGTGGGAAAAGGGCCCTTCTCCTAATAAATTAGATATTTTGTTTTATTGGTTGCAGTTTTATCCGAGGCGTGAGGAGGCCAAGTTACTGTACTAGAGTTTTCTTGAGGGTTTCAAGCTATGTTATCAAGGTCATAGAAGACAGAGAAAAAATTTGAAATCTGCAGTTGAGAATACGGAAGTGGTGAGAAAGAAATTGAGGACGGAATTGGAGGCTGGCAGAATGGTGGGTCCATGGGATACCTGGCCAATTCATAACTTAACAATTTCACCACTGGGTGTTGTGCCTAAAACACAACAAGGTGAGTTTAGATTGATTCATCATCTATCGTGGGCTGCAGGGGAGTCAGTTAATGATTTAATTGCACATGAAGACTCCATAGTGCATTGCACATCAGTGGAAGAGGCAATTAAGTTGGTAAGGGCTTGTGGAAGGAAGGCACAAATGGCAAAGTTAGACATTCAATCTGTCTTTTGACTATTGCCGGTACATCCTGAGGATTTTTCATTGTTGGGTCTTTAATCTGAGGATTCTATATTTGTGGATATAATGTTGCCAATGGGCTGTTCTGTTTCTTGTTCCCTGTTTGAAACTTGTAGTTGTTTTTTGCAGTGGTTTTTCCAACAGAAGACTGGGCTCGGGCATGTCACGAACTACCTAGGTGACTCTTTTCTGATGGGCTTGCAGTGATCCAATGAATGTAAAAAAGGGTTAATTGAATTTCAGAAGTGTATGGAGGAGATGGAAGTACCTTTGGCTCCGGATAAGACTGAAGGCCCTGCTATATTGAACTCAGAGAAATCTGAGGTACGGTTTCCGGTGGATAAGTGCAAAAGTTGATTTCTCTGTTGGAGGAGGCTGTTTCCACGGATAAGCTGGAGTTACAGCAGGTGCAAGCCTTATTGGGTTCTTTGAAGTTTGCGTGCCGTGTGGTGAAAGTTGGTAGAGCTCTTTGTAGGTGCCTTGGTTTTTCAGTCAAAGGTGCTGTTTTACCTCATCCCAGAATTCGGCTTAAAGAGGTCATCAATGCTGACTTCAGAATGTTGGTTTCTTTCCAGCAAATTAATAATGGTGTTAACATGTTGACGGTTGAGGATGAATGGTAATGGCAAGTTCAAATTTTTTCAGATGATTCAGGAGCCTATGGTTTGGTTTTCGGAGATGGTGATTGGACTGCTGAGTCATGGCCGGATTCTTGGAGAGAGGCACACCATAGCATTTCGTTTCTGGAGTTTTTTTCCATTTGATGGTTGCTTTAGTGTTGTGTGGTAACCTTTTAGCAAACAGGCGAGTGGTTTTTAATGTGGATAGCCAAACAGTTGTTAATTTAGTCAATTCACAGAAGGCTCGAGATGAAAAAGTTTTGAAGTTGTTGCGTTTATTTTTGCTTCATTGTCTGAAATTCAATATTTTGTTTAAGGGTCAGTATGTTCCAGGTGTGAATAATGATATCACTGATGGGCTATCTCGTTCACAGTGGCAGAGATTCGGTGTACTGGTGCCGGGAGCAGATTTGCTTAAAACGGCTTTGACGGTGGACCTTTGGGAGCTGGGAATCTAAGGATGTTACAATTGATTCGTCAGTCCATTGCTCCATCTACTTTGAGGTCATATGGCAAGGCCTAGGCAGAATTTATTGAGTCTGGTGCATTGAGGAGGTATGAGGGACCTTACATGTCACGGTATAGGAGGGAGGATGGAGTCCGCTTCATTATGACACATATTGACCTAGGATTGGCGGTGGTGGCTATAACAGGGAAGATTGCAGGTATTACATTTTTTGGTCAGTACTTTTGGGATTATGATACCATGGAAGGAGAAATGTGTAGGAGAATTGTTGCTGGCTGGGCGATGGAGGATGGATCCAGGTTGGATCAATGGCATCCTATTTCCATGCAAAAGCTGAGGGATATTTTGGGGGTTTTGAATTCTGCTTTTCCTGTTGGGAGGGCTGATAGTATAGATGATTCTTCTCCTGAAAAACAACTATATCATGATTGCAGGCACACTTGCATTATGTAGACCAGGGTGGCCGAGTGGTTAAGGCGTTGGACTTAAGATCCAATGGACATGTTTCTGCGTGGGTTTAAGCCCCACTCCTGGTATATCATTTTTTATCTCCCGTGACACTGTTCATTTCAATTTCACGCACTTTTCAGTTGCTCCTGATTATTATTAAAATAAGAGCTACATATAAAATCTTCATATCGATTAACATGTATTTTTCTACCCCCAAAAAAGTAAACACCTTGTATTGTACATTTCTCTTTGAAACTTAGTAACCTTTTGTTGCAGGTTGTATTACAGTATGCTTTTTCGTTTATTATAGGTGACTTATTTGTTTATGATACCTGACTTAATGCTTTCCATTTGGTGCATAAGGAATTACAAAATCTCTCTACCAGGAGTGGGGCTTGAACCCACGTGGACACATGTCCATTGGATCTTAAGTCCAACGCCTTAACCACTCGGCCATCCTGGTACCTGTGCAGGAAAGGGCAACAACATGGCACTTATTATAGATATCAAGAGTGCTCACTGTGTGACATTGAGCTTTCTATATATATATATATTTTCATATCTATATATTTTATCAGGTTACGCAAAACACATTTCAGGAATACAAGGTAAAGTCATGCCTCTCCTCTATAAAACGTGCATGTACTTAATAAAAAAAAAAATACAACCATACCTATCAAACATGTTTAAGATTATCAGCGTGTAGGACGAAAAAAGGTGCGCTTTTTTCACACCGTTTTTGTCACATGTCCTATTAAATATGTCTGCAAATTGACGTTAATCTTAAGAAATATCACACTAACCCCTTTTCAAGACTCAAAACTACACTTCACACAATCTAAAACACTTTGGGACAGATTTACAAGGCCCTTGCGGCCCTTAGCGCTACATTTGCAGAATTTATTTTGCCGCAAATGTGAAGATCATAGGCCATTACCATAGCAAAATATTTACAAGGTGGCGCAAGCTAGGTTTGCGCCAACTTGTTAACACTTTGCGCCACATCATGCATAATATATGCATGATGTGTGCAAAGGCGGCGTTCCCTTGTTAGAGAGTGGGCACGCTCGTTCCTAACCTGACAGGTTGCTTTTTGAGGAGGGTGTCTCTGGGGCTGGTGTTGTAGCCAAGAGCCAACTCTTGACTCCGCGTGGGTCGCTACGTTTGCCGTACTGCACGGGAATGGCTGGGAGGCATAGAGTTGGCAGTAGAGGAAGCGGTGTGGTGGGGAAGGGTCAGGCATAATTTATACAAGGTGGGCGTTCGCCCATTAGGGAGCCCGAAAAAATGGCGCAAGGCAATCTAAGAGATTTCCTTGCGCCATTTGTTTTACACTTTCAACGCCTACTCAGAGGAGGCGTTAAAAGGGGGAATACCATTATTTATAATGGGCCCCTATGTACTCTGCAAGATTAGTCCCAAAATGATGGCGCTACTCTTGCAGAGTACATCAATAGCGTAAAAAATATAACGCTAATGCCCCTACCCTGTGCCATGGTGCGCCGTATTATTATATATATAGCTCACACATGGTGGCGGTACAGGGGCGTTAAGGGGTGCAAGGAACGTGGCGCTGCACCGGCAGAGCCACTTTCCTTAAATCTGCCCCTTTGTGTTTGTCTCGGAGCAACAGGTGGTTTATAATTTTGACACAAGTGAGGTCAATTTCAATAGAGTCCAGCAATTACAGGAAGATGGGCATAGCTTTGTCAGGGGTGAGCTTAAGAAAGCACACCCTGGGGCGGCTGAAGCATTTTTGGGGTGTGACAGCTCCTTTGGGCTTCGCAGCTCAGGAGGACGAACCATGCCAAAGGACGTCATGAAAAATAAGACAACAGCGGAGATGCCGGTAAAGGTCTGGGCACCTTTAAAATGCCGGTCATAAGAGAGGGTTGCATCCAGAGCGATCAACCCGACTACAAGGGAGTGGCCTGGTGAATCATTTGATTTATGGTACAATCACGGCTTCAAGATCCCAGCTATCAGCCAAGGTGCTGTCTCGTTGGCTTCGGGGCTCATTTTGCATGATGAATTGATGGATTACGATGACGACCAGGAGACTAAGGAGGGGGAGAATTGTGAGGGTGGGGATGAGACTGCGGGGAAGGAGATGCAGCAAATAAATTAGGTGAGCTGTTCTAACAGAGGAAAGAGTTTTGGTGTGTTTCAGGATTTGCCCCCTTTGATGGTGCAGCGTAATCGGAAAGTCAAGACGAATAATCAGGTACCTGCAAGTGGTTTCATTAAAAAAAGGTGAGACACAGGCTGCTGTGGCTATGGGGTGTGAAGAGTTAAGCATGAAGGTAGTGTGTTTGGTGTCTGTAACAGTGGGTAATACCCTTTTGCGTTAGCATAAGGAAGTTTGGGTAGATTGAGTGGGAAAGATGATGCAAATAATGAAGCAGTTAAAGATGCAGACAATGTCCATTTGGGGGGCTGTGAACAAAAAAGTCGGAGTCAATGATGGTAAGTCAGAGGCAAGTGGTGAGGAGGCTTCTAAGGCAGAGCCAGGTAAGGAAAAAGGAAACTCAGGTGAGGGTAGTGCAAAAAGTAAAAAGTTGCCATATATGGGGTTGTTCTTGCCTTTGGGGGCGCATCTCACCCAAGCCATGAAGGAAAACATTTGTAAAGGTGAGTTTGTTGATGTTTTTAAATTATTACATAGAGAAGTGTGGGCTAACGAAGGGTCAAAGGAGGAGGAATGGGAATTAGCTAGGAGGCCGAAAGTTCCCACTACCCTTGAGAATTGGATGTCAGTATTCTTAATCATTGCTAGCGTTTATTGTGAGAGGCATCCGGAGCGTTGTATTTCTCTATTAAAATACATGTACGTTTTTAGGTGGGCTCAAATAGACTATGGTGGTTTTGGATGTTTTAGATATAATGAAGAACTTAGAGCCCAGATGGCATTATTTCCAGATAAAGAATGGTGAGATATTTATAATGAGCTTTGGATGCAATGGTTGTGTACTTCCAAGAATGCCTCAGCGTTACACACAGCTAGTGGTCTTCTGGTTCCTTACAAGCCCTGTCAGGGGCATCCCAACCAATCTAGGGTGGGTAGTTTCACAAGAGCTCAGTTCCCACAGAATGGATCTTGTTGGTCCTTCAACAGAGGGTCATGCACACGACTCCAGTGCAAGTTCATGCACAATTGCTCCAATTGCAGGGGCAAACATCCATTGGTGCAATGTTTTGGAGGGATGCAATGGGGATGGAAGGCTAATGCAGGTAGAGGTGGTGATAGGGGAAGGGGTCGGATGCAGCAGATGGTGGGAAAAGGGCCCTTCTCCTAATAAATTAGATATTTTGTTTTATTGGTTGCAGTTTTATCCGAGGCGTGAGGAGGCCAAGTTACTGTACTAGAGTTTTCTTGAGGGTTTCAAGCTATGTTATCAAGGTCATAGAAGACAGAGAAAAAATTTGAAATCTGCAGTTGAGAATCCGGAAGTGGTGAGAAAGAAATTGAGGATGGAATTGGAGGCTGGCAGAATGGTGGGTCCATGGGATACCTGGCCGATTCATAACTTAACAATTTCACCACTGGGTGTTGTGCCTAAAACACAACAAGGTGAGTTTAGATTGATTCATCATCTATCGTGGGCTGCAGGGGAGTCAGTTAATGATTTAATTGCACATGAAGACTCCATAGTGCATTGCACATCAGTGGAAGAGGCAATTAAGTTGGTAAGGGCTTGTGGAAGGAAGGCACAAATGGCAAAGTTAGACATTCAATCTGTCTTTTGACTATTGCCGGTACATCCTGAGGATTTTTCATTGTTGGGTCTTTAATCTGAGGATTCTATATTTGTGGATATAATGTTGCCAATGGGCTGTTCTGTTTCTTGTTCCCTGTTTGAAACTTGTAGTTGTTTTTTGCAGTGGTTTTTCCAACAGAAGACTGGGCTCGGGCATGTCACGAACTACCTAGGTGACTCTTTTCTGATGGGCTTGCAGTGATCCAATGAATGTAAAAAAGGGTTAATGAATTTCAGAAGTGTATGGAGGAGATGGAAGTACCTTTGGCTCCGGATAAGACTGAAGGCCCTGCTATATTGAACTCAGAGAAATCTGAGGTACGGTTTCCGGTGGATAAGTGCAAAAGTTGATTTCTCTGTTGGAGGAGGCTGTTTCCACGGATAAGCTGGAGTTACAGCAGGTGCAAGCCTTATTGGGTTCTTTGAAGTTTGCGTGCCGTGTGGTGAGAGTTGGTAGAGCTCTTTGTAGGTGCTTTGGTTTTTCAGTCAAAGGTGCTGTTTTACCTCATCCCAGAATTCGGCTTAAAGAGGTTATCAATGCTGACTTCAGAATGTTGGTTTCTTTCCAGCAAAGTAATAATGGTGTTAACATGTTGACGGTTGAGGATGAATGGTTATGGCAAGTTCAAATTTCTTCTGATGATTCGGGAGCCCATGGTTTGGTTTTCTGAGATGGTGATTGGACTGCTGAGTCATGGCCGGATTCTTGGAGAGAGGCACACCATAGCATTTCGTTTCTGGAGTTTTTTTCCATTTGATGGTTGCTTTAGTGTTGTGTGGTAACCTTTTAGCAAACAGGCGAGTGGTTTTTAATGTGGATAGCCAAACAGTTGTTAATTTAGTCAATTCACAGAAGGCTCGAGATGAAAAAGTTTTGAAGTTGTTGCGTTTATTTTTGCTTCATTGTCTGAAATTCAATATTTTGTTTAAGAGTCAGTATGTTCCAGGTGTGAATAATGATATCACTGATGGGCTATCTCGTTCACAGTGGCAGAGATTCGGTGTACTGGTGCCGGGAGCAGATTTGCTTAAAACGGCTTTGACGGTGGACCTTTGGGAGCTGGGAATCTAAGGATGTTACAATTGATTTGTCAGTCCATTGCTCCATCTACTTTGAGGTCATATGGCAAGGCCTAGGCAGAATTTATTGAGTCTGGTGCATTGAGGAGGTATGAGGGACCTTACATGTCACGGTATAGGAGGGAGGATGGAGTCCGCTTCATTATGACACATATTGACCTAGGATTGGCGGTGGTGGCTATAACAGGGAAGATGTCAGGTATTACATTTTTTGGTCAGTACTTTTGGGATTATGATACCATGGAAGGAGAAATGTGTAGGAGAATTGTTGCTGGCTGGGCGATGGAGGATGGATCCAGGTTGGATCAATGGCATCCTATTTCCATGCAAAAGCTGAGGGATATTTTGGGGGTTTTGAATTCTGCTTTTCCTGTTGGGAGGGCTGATAGTATAGATGATTCTTCTCCTGAAAAACAACTATATCATGATTGCAGGCACACCTGCGTTATGTAGACCAGGGTGGCCGAGTGGTTAAGGCGTTGGACTTAAGATCCAATGGACATGTTTCTGCGTGGGTTCGAGCCCCACTCCTGGTATATCATTTTTTCTCTCCCGTGACACTGTTCATTTCAATTTCACGCACTTTTCAGTTGCTCCTGATTATTATTAAAATAAGAGCTACATATAAAATCTTCATATCGATTAACGTGTATTTTTCTACCCCCCAAAAAGTAAACGCCTTGTATTGTACATTTCTCTTTGAAACTTAGTAACCTTTTGTTGCAGGTTGTATTACAGTATGCTTTTTCGTTTATTATAGGTGACTTATTTGTTTAAGATACCTGACTTAATGCTTTCCATTTGGTGCATAAGGAATTACAAAATCTCTCTACCAGGAGTTGGGCTTGAACCCACGTGGACACATGTCCATTGGATCTTAAGTCCAACGCCTTAACCACTCACCCATCTTGGTACCTGTGCAGGAAAGGGCAACAACATGGCACTTATTATAGATATCAAGAGTGCTCACTGTGTGACATTGAGCTTTCTATATATATATATATTTTCATATCTATATATTTTATCAGGTTACGCAAAACACATTTCAGGAATACAAGGTAAAGTCATGCCTCTCCTCTATAAAACGTGCATGTACTTAATAAAAAAAAAAATACAACCATACCTATCAAACATGTTTAAGATTATCAGCGTGTAGGGCGAAAAAAGGTGCGCTTTTTTCACACCGTTTTTGTCACATGTCCTATTAAATATGTCTGCAAATTGACGTTAATCTTAAGAAATATCACACTAACCCCTTTTCAAGACTCAAAACTTCACTTCACACAATCTAAAACACTTTGGGACAGATTTACAAGGCCCTTGCGGCCCTTAGCGCTACATTTGCAGAATTTATTTTGCCGCAAATGTGAAGATCATAGGCCACTACCATAGCAAAATATTTACAAGGTGGCGCAAGCTAGGTTTGCGCCAACTTGTTAACACTTTGCGCCACATCATGCATAATATATGCATGATGTGTGCAAAGGCGGCGTTCCCTTGTTAGAGAGTGGGCACGCTCGTTCCTCACCTGACAGGTTGCTTTTTGAGGAGGGTGTCTCTGGGGCTGGTGTTGTAGCCAAGAGCGAACTCTTGACTCCGCGTGGGTCGCTTCGTTTGCCGCACTGCACGGGAATGGCTGGGAGGCATAGAGTTGGCAGTAGAGGAAGCGGTGTGGTGGGGAAGGGTCAGGCATAATTTATACAAGGTGGGCGTTCGCCCATTAGGGAGCCCGAAAAAATGGCGCAAGGCAATCTAAGAGATTTCCTTGCGCCATTTGTTTTACACTTTCAACGCCTACTCAGAGGAGGCGTTAAAAGGGGGAATACCATTATTTATAATGGGCCCCTATGTACTCTGCAAGATTAGTCCCAAAATGATGGCGCTACTCTTGCAGAGTACATCAATAGCGTAAAAAATATAACGCTAATGCCCCTACCCTGTGCCATGGTGCGCCGTATTATTATATATATAGCTCACACATGGTGGCGGTACAGGGGCGTTAAGGGGTGCAAGGAACGTGGCGCTGCACCGGCAGAGCCACTTTCCTTAAATCTGCCCCTTTGTGTTTGTCTCGGAGCAACAGGTGGTTTATAATTTTGACACAAGTGAGGTCAATTTCAATAGAGTCCAGCAATTACAGGAAGATGGGCATAGCTTTGTCAGGGGTGAGCTTAAGAAAGCACACCCTGGGGCGGCTGAAGCATTTTTGGGGTGTGACAGCTCCTTTGGGCTTCGCAGCTCAGGAGGACGAACCATGCCAAAGGACGTCATGAAAAATAAGACAACAGCGGAGATGCCGGTAAAGGTCTGGGCACCTTTAAAATGCCGGTCATAAGAGAGGGTTGCATCCAGAGCGATCAACCCGACTACAAGGGAGTGGCCTGGTGAATCATTTGATTTATGGTACAATCACGGCTTCAAGATCCCAGCTATCAGCCAAGGTGCTGTCTCGTTGGCTTCGGGGCTCATTTTGCATGATGAATTGATGGATTACGATGACGACCAGGAGACTAAGGAGGGGGAGAATTGTGAGGGTGGGGATGAGACTGCGGGGAAGGAGATGCAGCAAAGAAATTAGGTGAGCTGTTCTAACAGAGGAAAGAGTTTTGGTGTGTTTCAGGATTTGCCCCCTTTGATGGTGCAGCGTAATCGGAAAGTCAAGACGAATAATCAGGTACCTGCAAGTGGTTTCATTCAAAAAAGGTGAGACACAGGCTGCTGTGGCTATGGGGTGTGAAGAGTTAAGCATGAAGGTCGTGTGTTTGGTGTCTGTAACAGTGGGTAATACCCTTTTGCGTTAGCATAAGGAAGTTTGGGTAGATTGAGTGGGAAAGATGATGCAAATAATGAAGCAGTTAAAGATGCAGACAATGTCCATTTGGGGGGGCTGTGAACAAAAAAGTCGGAGTCAATGATGGTAAGTCAGAGGCAAGTGGTGAGGAGGCTTCTAAGGCAGAGCCAGGTAAGGAAAAAGGAAACTCAGGTGAGGGTAGTGTAAAAAGTAAAAAGTTGCCATATATGGGGTTGTTCTTGCCTTTGGGGGCGCATCTCACCCAAGCCATGAAGGAAAACATTTGTAAAGGTGAGTTTGTTGATGTTTTTAAATTATTACATAGAGAAGTGTGGGCTAAGGAAGGGTCAAAGGAGGAGGAATGGGAATTAGCTAGGAGGCCGAAAGTTCCCACTACCCTTGAGAATTGGATGTCAGTATTCTTAATCATTGCTAGCGTTTATTGTGAGAGGCATCCGGAGCGTTGTATTTCTCTATTAAAATACATGTACGTTTTTAGGTGGGCTCAAATAGACTATGGTGGTTTTGGATGTTTTAGATATAATGAAGAACTTAGAGCCCAGATGGCATTATTTCCAGATAAAGAATGGTGAGATATTTATAATGAGCTTTGGATGCAATGGTTGTGTACTTCCAAGAATGCCTCAGCGTTACACACAGCTAGTGGTCTTCTGGTTCCTTACAAGCCCTGTCAGGGGCATCCCAACCAATCTAGGGTGGGTAGTTTCACAAGAGCTCAGTTCCCACAGAATGGATCTTGTTGGTCCTTCAACAGAGGGTCATGCACACGACTCCAGTGCAAGTTCATGCACAATTGCTCCAATTGCAGGGGCAAACATCCATTGGTGCAATGTTTTGGAGGGATGCAATGGGGATGGAAGGCTAATGCAGGTAGAGGTGGTGATAGGGGAAGGGGTCGGATGCAGCAGATGGTGGGAAAAGGGCCCTTCTCCTAATAAATTAGATATTTTGTTTTATTGGTTGCAGTTTTATCCGAGGCGTGAGGAGGCCAAGTTACTGTACTAGAGTTTTCTTGAGGGTTTCAAGCTATGTTATCAAGGTCATAGAAGACAGAGAAAAAATTTGAAATCTGCAGTTGAGAATCCGGAAGTGGTGAGAAAGAAATTGAGGACGGAATTGGAGGCTGGCAGAATGGTGGGTCCATGGGATACCTGGCCGATTCATAACTTAACAATTTCACCACTGGGTGTTGTGCCTAAAACACAACAAGGTGAGTTTAGATTGATTCATCATCTATCGTGGGCTGCAGGGGAGTCAGTTAATGATTTAATTGCACATGAAGACTCCATAGTGCATTGCACATCAGTGGAAGAGGCAATTAAGTTGGTAAGGGCTTGTGGAAGGAAGGCACAAATGGCAAAGTTAGACATTCAATCTGTCTTTTGACTATTGCCGGTACATCCTGAGGATTTTTCATTGTTGGGTCTTTAATCTGAGGATTCTATATTTGTGGATATAATGTTGCCAATGGGCTGTTCTGTTTCTTGTTCCCTGTTTGAAACTTGTAGTTGTTTTTTGCAGTGGTTTTTCCAACAGAAGACTGGGCTCGGGCATGTCACGAACTACCTAGGTGACTCTTTTCTGATGGGCTTGCAGTGATCCAATGAATGTAAAAAAGGGTTAATGAATTTCAGAAGTGTATGGAGGAGATGGAAGTACCTTTGGCTCCGGATAAGACTGAAGGCCCTGCTATATTGAACTCAGAGAAATCTGAGGTACGGTTTCCGGTGGATAAGTGCAAAAGTTGATTTCTCTGTTGGAGGAGGCTGTTTCCACGGATAAGCTGGAGTTACAGCAGGTGCAAGCCTTATTGGGTTCTTTGAAGTTTGCGTGCCGTGTGGTGAAAGTTGGTAGAGCTCTTTGTAGGTGCCTTGGTTTTTCAGTCAAAGGTGCTGTTTTACCTCATCCCAGAATTCGGCTTAAAGAGGTCATCAATGCTGACTTCAGAATGTTGGTTTCTTTCCAGCAAAGTAATAATGGTGTTAACATGTTGACGGTTGAGGATGAATGGTAATGGCAAGTTCAAATTTTTTCAGATGATTCAGGAGCCCATGGTTTGGTTTTCTGAGATGGTGATTGGACTGCTGAGTCATGGCCGGATTCTTGGAGAGAGGCACACCATAGCATTTCGTTTCTGGAGTTTTTTTCCATTTGATGGTTGCTTTAGTGTTGTGTGGTAACCTTTTAGCAAACAGGCGAGTGGTTTTTAATGTGGATAGCCAAACAGTTGTTAATTTAGTCAATTCACAGAAGGCTCGAGATGAAAAAGTTTTGAAGTTGTTGCGTTTATTTTTGCTTCATTGTCTGAAATTCAATATTTTGTTTAAGGGTCAGTATGTTCCAGGTGTGAATAATGATATCACTGATGGGCTATCTCGTTCACAGTGGCAGAGATTCGGTGTACTGGTGCCGGGAGCAGATTTGCTTAAAACGGCTTTGACGGTGGACCTTTGGGAGCTGGGAATCTAAGGATGTTACAATTGATTCGTCAGTCCATTGCTCCATCTACTTTGAGGTCATATGGCAAGGCCCAGGCAGAATTTATTGAGTCTGGTGCATTGAGGAGGTATGAGGGACCTTACATGTCACGGTATAGGAGGGAGGATGGAGTCCGCTTCATTATGACACATATTGACCTAGGATTGGCGGTGGTGGCTATAACAGGGAAGATGTCAGGTATTACATTTTTTGGTCAGTACTTTTGGGATTATGATACCATGGAAGGAGAAATGTGTAGGAGAATTGTTGCTGGCTGGGCGATGGAGGATGGATCCAGGTTGGATCAATGGCATCCTATTTCCATGCAAAAGCTGAGGGATATTTTGGGGGTTTTGAATTCTGCTTTTCCTGTTGGGAGGGCTGATAGTATAGATGATTCTTCTCCTGAAAAACAACTATATCATGATTGCAGGCACACCTGCACTATGTAGACCAGGGTGGCCGAGTGGTTAAGGCGTTGGACTTAAGATCCAATGGACATGTGACTGTGTGGGTTCGAGCCCCACTCCTGGTATATCATTTTTTCTCTCCCGTGACACTGTTCATTTCAATTTCACGCACTTTTCAGTTGCTCCTGATTATTATTAAAATAAGAGCTACATATAAAATCTTCATATCGATTAACGTGTATTTTTCTACCCCCAAAAAAGTAAACGCCTTGTATTGTACATTTCTCTTTGAAACTTAGTAACCTTTTGTTGCAGGTTGTATTACAGTATGCTTTTTCGTTTATTATAGGTGACTTATTTGTTTATGATACCTGACTTAATGCTTTCCATTTGGTGCATAAGGAATTACAAAATCTCTCTACCAGGAGTGGGGCTTCAACCCACGTGGACACATGTCCATTGGATCTTAAGTCCAACGCCTTAACCACTCAGCCATCCTGGTACCTGTGCAAGAAAGGGCAACAACATGGCACTTATTATAGATATCAAGAGTGCTCACTGTGTGACATTGAGCTTTCTATATATATATATATTTTCATATCTATATATTTTATCAGGTTACGCAAAACACATTTCAGGAATACAAGGTAATGTCATGCCTCTCCTCTATAAAACGTGCATGTACTTAATAAAAAAAAAAATACAACCATACCTATCAAACATGTTTAAGATTATCAGCGTGTAGGACGAAAAAAGGTGCGCTTTTTTCACACCGTTTTTGTCACATGTCCTATTAAATATGTCTGCAAATTGACGTTAATCTTAAGAAATATCACACTAACCCCTTTTCAAGACTCAAAACTACACTTCACACAATCTAAAACACTTTGGGACAGATTTACAAGGCCCTTGCGGCCCTTAGCGCTACATTTGCAGAATTTATTTTGCCGCAAATGTGAAGATCATAGGCCACTACCATAGCAAAATATTTACAAGGTGGCGCAAGCTAGGTTTGCGCCAACTTGTTAACACTTTGCGCCACATCATGCATAATATATGCATGATGTGTGCAAAGGCGGCGTTCCCTTGTTAGAGAGTGGGCACGCTCGTTCCTCACCTGACAGGTTGCTTTTTGAGGAGGGTGTCTCTGGGGCTGGTGTTGTAGCCAAGAGCGAACTCTTGACTCCGCGTGGGTCGCTTCGTTTGCCGCACTGCACGGGAATGGCTGGGAGGCATAGAGTTGGCAGTAGAGGAAGCGGTGTGGTGGGGAAGGGTCAGGCATAATTTATACAAGGTGGGCGTTCGCCCATTAGGGAGCCCGAAAAAATGGCGCAAGGCAATCTAAGAGATTTCCTTGCGCCATTTGTTTTACACTTTCATCGCCTACTCAGAGGAGGCGTTAAAAGGGGGAATACCATTATTTATAATGGGCCCCTATGTACTCTGCAAGATTAGTCCCAAAATGATGGCGCTACTCTTGCAGAGTACATCAATAGCGTAAAAAATATAACGCTAATGCCCCTACCCTGTGCCATGATGCGCCGTATTATTATATATATAGCTCACACATGGTGGCGGTACAGGGGCGTTAAGGGGTGCAAGGAACGTGGCGCTGCACCGGCAGAGCCACTTTCCTTGAATCTGCCCCTTTGTGTTTGTCTCGGAGCAACAGGTGGTTTATAATTTTGACACAAGTGAGGTCAATTTCAATAGAGTCCAGCAATTACAGGAAGATGGGCATAGCTTTGTCAGGGGTGAGCTTAAGAAAGCACACCCTGGGGCGGCTGAAGCATTTTTGGGGTGTGACAGCTCTTTTGGGCTTCGCAGCTCAGGAGGACGAACCATGCCAAAGGACGTCATGAAAAATAAGACAACAGCGGAGATGCCGGTAAAGGTCTGGGCACCTTTAAAATGCCGGTCATAAGAGAGGGTTGCATCCAGAGCGATCAACCCGACTACAAGGGAGTGGCCTGGTGAATCATTTGATTTATGGTACAATCACGGCTTCAAGATCCCAGCTATCAGCCAAGGTGCTGTCTCGTTGGCTTCGGGGCTCATTTTGCATGATGAATTGATGGATTGCGATGACGACCAGGAGACTAAGGAGGGGGAGAATTGTGAGGGTGGGGATGAGACTGCGGGGAAGGAGATGCAGCAAAGAAATTAGGTGAGCTGTTCTAACAGAGGAAAGAGTTTTGGTGTGTTTCAGGATTTGCCCCCTTTGATGGTGCAGCGTAATCGGAAAGTCAAGACGAATAATCAGGTACCTGCAAGTGGTTTCATTCAAAAAAGGTGAGACACAGGCTGCTGTGGCTATGGGGTGTGAAGAGTTAAGCATGAAGGTAGTGTGTTTGGTGTCTGTAACAGTGGGTAATACCCTTTTGCGTTAGCATAAGGAAGTTTGGGTAGATTGAGTGGGAAAGATGATGCAAATAATGAAGCAGTTAAAGATGCAGACAATGTCCATTTGGGGGGGCTGTGAACAAAAAAGTCGGAGTCAATGATGGTAAGTCAGAGGCAAGTGGTGAGGAGGCTTCTAAGGCAGAGCCAGGTAAGGAAAAAGGAAACTCAGGTGAGGGTAGTGTAAAAAGTAAAAAGTTGCCATATATGGGGTTGTTCTTGCCTTTGGGGGCGCATCTCACCCAAGCCATGAAGGAAAACATTTGTAAAGGTGAGTTTGTTGATGTTTTTAAATTATTACATAGAGAAGTGTGGGCTAAGGAAGGGTCAAAGGAGGAGGAATGGGAATTAGCTAGGAGGCCGAAAGTTCCCACTACCCTTGAGAATTGGATGTCAGTATTCTTAATCATTGCTAGCGTTTATTGTGAGAGGCATCCGGAGCGTTGTATTTCTCTATTAAAATACATGCACGTTTTTAGGTGGGCTCAAATAGACTATGGTGGTTTTGGATGTTTTAGATATAATGAAGAACTTAGAGCCCAGATGGCATTATTTCCAGATAAAGAATGGTGAGATATTTATAATGAGCTTTGGATGCAATGGTTGTGTACTTCCAAGAATGCCTCAGCGTTACACACAGCTAGTGGTCTTCTGGTTCCTTACAAGCCCTTTCAGGGGCATCCCAACCAATCTAGGGTGGGTAGTTTCACAAGAGCTCAGTTCCCACAGAATGGATCTTGTTGGTCCTTCAACAGAGGGTCATGCACACGACTCCAGTGCAAGTTCATGCACAATTGCTCCAATTGCAGGGGTAAACATCCATTGGTGCAATGTTTTGGAGGGATGCAATGGGGATGGAAGGCTAATGCAGGTAGAGGTGGTGATAGGGGAAGGGGTCGGATGCAGCAGATGGTGGGAAAAGGGCCCTTCTCCTAATAAATTAGATATTTTGTTTTATTGGTTGCAGTTTTATCCGAGGCGTGAGGAGGCCAAGTTACTGTACTAGAGTTCTCTTGAGGGTTTCAAGCTCTGTTATCAAGGTCATAGAAGACAGAGAAAAAATTTGAAATCTGCAGTTGAGGATCCGGAAGTGGTGAGAAAGAAATTGAGGACGGAATTGGAGGCTGGCAGAATGGTGGGTCCATGGGATACCTGGCCGATTCATAACTTAACAATTTCACCACTGGGTGTTGTGCCTAAAACACAACAAGGTGAGTTTAGATTGATTCATCATCTATCATGGGCTGCAGGGGAGTCAGTTAATGATTTAATTGCACATGAAGACTCCATAGTGCATTGCACATCAGTGGAAGAGGCAATTAAGTTGGTAAGGGCTTGTGGAAGGAAGGCACAAATGGCAAAGTTAGACATTCAATCTGTCTTTTGACTATTGCCGGTACATCCTAAGGATTTTTCATTGTTGGGTCTTTAATCTGAGGATTCTATATTTGTGGATATAATGTTGCCAATGGGCTGTTCTGTTTCTTGTTCCCTGTTTGAAACTTGTAGTTGTTTTTTGCAGTGGTTTTTCCAACAGAAGACTGGGCTCGGGCATGTCACGAACTACCTAGGTGACTCTTTTCTGATGGGCTTGCAGTGATCCAATGAATGTAAAAAAGGGTTAATGAATTTCAGAAGTGTATGGAGGAGATGGAAGTACCTTTGGCTCCGGATAAGACTGAAGGCCCTGCTATATTGAACTCAGAGAAATCTGAGGTACGGTTTCCGGTGGATAAGTGCAAAAGTTGATTTTTCTGTTGGAGGAGGCTGTTTCCACGGATAAGCTGGAGTTACAGCAGGTGCAAGCCTTATTGGGTTCTTTGAAGTTTGCGTGCCGTGTGGTGAGAGTTGGTAGAGCTCTTTGTAGGTGCCTTGGTTTTTCAGTCAAAGGTGCTGTTTTACCTCATCCCAGAATTCGGCTTAAAGAGGTTATCAATGATCACTTCAGAATGTTGGTTTCTTTCCAGCAAAGTAATAATGGTGTTAACATGTTGACGGTTGAGGATGAATGGTTATGGCAAGTTCAAATTTTTTCTGATGATTCGGGAGCCCATGGTTTGGTTTTCTGAGATGGTGATTGGACTGCTGAGTCATGGCCGGATTCTTGGAGAGAGGCACACCATAGCATTTCGTTTCTGGACTTTTTTTCCATTTGATGGTTGCTTTAGTGTTGTGTGGTAACCTTTTAGCAAACAGGCGAGTGGTTTTTAATGTGGATAGCCAAACAGTTGTTAATTTAGTCAATTCACAGAAGGCTCGAGATGAAGAAGTTTTGAAGTTGTTGCGTTTATTTTTGCTCCATTGTCTGAAATTCAATATTTTGTTTAAGAGTCAGTATGTTCCAGGTGTGAATAATGATATCACTGATGGGCTATCTCGTTCACAGTGGCAGAGATTCGGTGTACTGGTGCCGGGAGCAGATTTGCTTAAAACGGCTTTGACGGTGGACCTTTGGGAGCTGGGAATCTAAGGATGTTACAATTGATTCGTCAGTCCATTGCTCCATCTACTTTGAGGTCATATGGCAAGGCCTAGGCAGAATTTATTGAGTCTGGTGCATTGAGGAGGTATGAGGGACCTTACATGTCACGGTATAGGAGGGAGGATGGAGTCCGCTTCATTATGACACATATTGACCTAGGATTGGCGGTGGTGGCAATAACAGGGAAGATGGCAGGTATTAAATTTTTTGGTCAGTACTTTTGGGATTATGATACCATGGAAGGAGAAATGTGTAGGAGAATTGTTGCTGGCTGGGCGATGGAGGATGGATCCAGGTTGGATCAATGGCATCCTATTTCCATGCAAAAGCTGAGGGATATTTTGGGGGTTTTGAATTCTGCTTTTCCTGTTGGGAGGGCTGATAGTATAGATGATTCTTCTCCTGAAAAACAACTATATCATGATTGCAGGCACACCTACATTATGTAGACCAGGGTGGCCGAGTGGTTAAGGCGTTGGACTTAAGATCCAATGGACATGTGTCTGCGTGGGTTCGAACCCCACTCCTGGTATATCATTTTTTCTCTCCCGTGACACTGTTCATTTCAATTTCACGCACTTTTCAGTTGCTCCTGATTATTATTAAAATAAGAGCTACATATAAAATCTGCATATCGATTAACGTGTATTTTTCTACCCCCAAAAAAGTAAACGCCTTGTATTGTACATTTCTCTTTGAAACTTAGTAACCTTTTGTTGCAGGTTGTATTACAGTATGCTTTTTCGTTTATTATAGGTGACTTATTTGTTTATGATACCTGACTTAATGCTTTCCATTTGGTGCATAAGGAATTACAAAATCTCTCTACCAGGAGTGGGGCTTGAACCCACGTGGACACATGTCCACTGGATCCTAAGTCCAACACCTTAACCACTCAGCCATCCTGGAACCTGTGCAGGAAAGGGCAACAACATGGCACTTATTATAGATATCAAGAGTGCTCACTGTGTGACATTGAGCTTTCTATATATATATATATTTTCATATCTATATATTTTATCAGGTTACGCAAAACACATTTCAGGAATACAAGGTAATGTCATGCCTCTCCTCTATAAAACGTGCATGTACTTAATAAAAAAAAAAATACAACCATACCTATCAAACATGTTTAAGATTATCAGCGTGTAGGACGAAAAAAGGTGCGCTTTTTTCACACCGTTTTTGTCACATGTCCTATTAAATATGTCTGCAAATTGACGTTAATCTTAAGAAATATCACACTAACCCCTTTTCAAGACTCAAAACTACACTTCACACAATCTAAAACACTTTGGGACAGATTTACAAGGCCCTTGCGGCCCTTAGCGCTACATTTGCAGAATTTATTTTGCCGCAAATGTGAAGATCATAGGCCACTACCATAGCAAAATATTTACAAGGTGGCGCAAGCTAGGTTTGCGCCAACTTGTTAACACTTTGCGCCACATCATGCATAATATATGCATGATGTGTGCAAAGGCGGCGTTCCCTTGTTAGAGAGTGGGCACGCTCGTTCCTCACCTGACAGGTTGCTTTTTGAGGAGGGTGTCTCTGGGGCTGGTGTTGTAGCCAAGAGCGAACTCTTGACTCCGCGTGGGTCGCTTCGTTTGCCGCACTGCACGGGAATGGCTGGGAGGCATAGAGTTGGCAGTAGAGGAAGCGGTGTGGTGGGGAAGGGTCAGGCATAATTTATACAAGGTGGGCGTTCGCCCATTAGGGAGCCCGAAAAAATGGCGCAAGGCAATCTAAGAGATTTCCTTGCGCCATTTGTTTTACACTTTCAACGCCTACTCAGAGGAGGCGTTAAAAGGGGGAATACCATTATTTATAATGGGCCCCTATGTACTCTGCAGGATTAGTCCCAAAATGATGGCGCTACTCTTGCAGAGTACATCAATAGCGTAAAAAATATAACGCTAATGCCCCTACCCTGTGCCATGGTGCGCCGTATTATTATATATATAGCTCACACATGGTGGCGGTACAGGGGCGATAAGGGGTGCAAGGAACGTGGCGCTGCACCGGCAGAGCCACTTTCCTTAAATCTGCCCCTTTGTGTTTGTCTCGGAGCAACAGGTGGTTTATAATTTTGACACAAGTGAGGTCAATTTCAATAGAGTCCAGCAATTACAGGAAGATGGGCATAGCTTTGTCAGGGGTGAGCTTAAGAAAGCACACCCTGGGGCGGCTGAATCATTTTTGGGGTGTGACAGCTCCTTTGGGCTTCGCAGCTCAGGAGGACGAGCCATGCCAAAGGACGTCATGAAAAATAAGACAACAGCGGAGACGCCGGTAAAGGTCTGGGCACCTTTAAAATGCCGGTCATAAGAGAGGGTTGCATCCAGAGCGATCAACCCGACTACAAGGGAGTGGCCTGGTGAATCATTTGATTTATGGTACAATCACGGCTTCAAGATCCCAGCTATCAGCCAAGGTGCTGTCTCGTTGGCTTCGGGGCTCATTTTGCATGATGAATTGATGGATTACGATGACGACCCGGAGACTAAGGAGGGGGTGAATTGTGAGCGTGGGGATGAGACTGCGGGGAAGGAGATGCAGCAAAGAAATTAGGTGAGCTGTTCTAACAGAGGAAAGAGTTTTGGTGTGTTTCAGGATTTGCCCCCTTTGATGGTGCAGCGTAATCGGAAAGTCAAGACGAATAATCAGGTACCTGCAAGTGGTTTCATTCAAAAAAGGTGAGACACAGGCTGCTGTGGCTATGGGGTGTGAAGAGTTAAGCATGAAGGTAGTGTGTTTGGTGTCTGTAACAGTGGGTAATACCCTTTTGGGTTAGCATAAGGAAGTTTGGGTAGATTGAGTGGGAAAGATGATGCAAATAATGAAGCAGTTAAAGATGCAGACAATGTCCATTTGGGGGGGCTGTGAACAAAAAGGTCGGAGTCAATGATGGTAAGTCAGAGGCAAGTGGTGAGGAGGCTTCTAAGGCAGAGCCAGGTAAGGAAAAAGGAAACTCAGGTGAGGGTAGTGTAAAAAGTAAAAAGTTGCCATATATGGGGTTGTTCTTGCCTTTGGGGGCGCATCTCACCCAAGCCATGAAGGAAAACATTTGTAAAGGTGAGTTTGTTGATGTTTTTAAATTATTACATAGAGAAGTGTGGGCTAAGGAAGGGTCAAAGGAGGAGGAATGGGAATTAGCTAGGAGGCCGAAAGTTCCCACTACCCTTGAGAATTGGATGTCAGTATTCTTAATCATTGCTAGCGTTTATTGTGAGAGGCATCCGGAGCGTTGTATTTCTCTATTAAAATACATGGACGTTTTTAGGTGGGCTCAAATAGACTATGGTGGTTTTGGATGTTTTAGATATAATGAAGAACTTAGAGCCCAGATGGCATTAATTCCAGATAAAGAATGGTGAGATATTTATAATGAGCTTTGGATGCAATGGTTGTGTACTTCCAAGAATGCCTCAGCGTTACACACAGCTAGTGGTCTTCTGGTTCCTTACAAGCCCTGTCAGGGGCATCCCAACCAATCTAGGGTGGGTAGTTTCACGAGAGCTCAGTTCCCACAGAATGGATCTTGTTGGTCCTTCAACAGAGGGTCATGCACACGACTCCAGTGCAAGTTCATGCACAATTGCTCCAATTGCAGGGGCAAACATCCATTGGTGCAATGTTTTGGAGGGATGCAATGGGGATGGAAGGCTAATGCAGGTAGAGGTGGTGATAGGGGAAGGGGTCGGATGCAGCAGATGGTGGGAAAAGGGCCCTTCTCCTAATAAATTAGATATTTTGTTTTATTGGTTGCAGTTTTATCCGAGGCGTGAGGAGGCCAAGTTACTGTACTATAGTTTTCTTGATGGTTTCAAGCTATGTTATCAAGGTCATAGAAGACAGAGAAAATTTTTTAAATCTGCAGTTGAGAATACGGAAGTGGTGAGAAAGAAATTGAGGACGGAATTGGAGGCTGGCAGAATGGTGGGTCCATGGGATACCTGGCCGATTCATAACTTAACAATTTCACCACTGGGTGTTGTGCCTAAAACACAACAAGGTGAGTTTAGATTGATTCATCATCTATCGTGGGCTGCAGGGGAGTCAGTTAATGATTTAATTGCACATGAAGACTCCATAGTGCATTCCACATCAGTGGAAGAGGCAATTAAGTT
Organism: Pleurodeles waltl; assembly: GCF_031143425.1. Taxonomy (NCBI): domain Eukaryota; kingdom Metazoa; phylum Chordata; class Amphibia; order Caudata; family Salamandridae; genus Pleurodeles; species Pleurodeles waltl. Next base: position 1,051,534,353 of record NC_090444.1, on the reverse strand, counting down.
GGTAAGGGCTTGTGGAAGGAAGGCACAAATGGCAAAGTTAGACATTCAATCTGTCTTTTGACTATTGCCGGTACATCCTGAGGATTTTTCATTGTTGGGTCTTTAATCTGAGGATTCTATATTTGTGGATATAATGTTGCCAATGGGCTGTTCTGTTTCTTGTTCCCTGTTTGAAACTTGCAGTTGTTTTTTGCAGTGGTTTTTCCAACAGAAGACTGGGCTCGGGCATGTCACGAACTACCTAGGTGACTCTTTTCTGATGGGCTTGCAGTGATCCAATGAATGTAAAAAAGGGTTAATGAATTTCAGAAGTGTATGGAGGAGATGGAAGTACCTTTGGCTCCGGATAAGGCTGAAGGCCCTGCTATATTGAACTCAGAGAAATCTGAGGTACGGTTTCCGGTGGATAAGTGCAAAAGTTGATTTCTCTGTTGGAGGAGGCTGTTTCCACGGATAAGCTGGAGTTACAGCAGGTGCAAGCCTTATTGGGTTCTTTGAAGTTTGCGTGCCGTGTGGTGAGAGTTGGTAGAGCTCTTTGTAGGTGCCTTGGTTTTTCAGTCAAAGGTGCTGTTTTACCTCATCCCAGAATTCGGCTTAAAGAGGTCATCAATGCTGACTTCAGAATGTTGGTTTCTTTCCAGCAAAGTAATAATGGTGTTAACATGTTGACGGTTGAGGATGAATGGTAATGGCAAGTTCAAATTTTTTCAGATGATTCAGGAGCCCATGGTTTGGTTTTCTGAGATGGTGATTGGACTGCTGAGTCATGGCCGGATTCTTGGAGAGAGGCACACCATAGCATTTCGTTTCTGGAGTTTTTTTCCATTTGATGGTTGCTTTAGTGTTGTGTGGTAACCTTTTAGCAAACAGGCGAGTGGTTTTTAATGTGGATAGCCAAACAGTTGTTAATTTAGTCAATTCACAGAAGGCTCGAGATGAAAAAGTTTTGAAGTTGTTGCGTTTATTTTTGCTTCATTGTCTGAAATTCAATATTTTGTTTAAGGGTCAGTATGTTCCAGGTGTGAATAATGATATCACTGATGGGCTATCTCGTTCACAGTGGCAGAGATTCTGTGTACTGGTGCCGGGAGCAGATTTGCTTAAAACGGCTTTGACGGTGGACCTTTGGGGGCTGGGAATCTAAGGATGTTACAATTGATTCGTCAGTCCATTGCTCCATCTACTTTGAGGTCATATGGCAAGGCCTAGGCAGAATTTATTGAGTCTGGTGCATTGAGGAGGTATGAGGGACCTTACATGTCACGGTATAGGAGGGAGGATGGAGTCCGCTTCATTATGACACATATTGACCTAGGATTGGCGGTGGTGGCTATAACAGGGAAGATGGCAGGTATTACATTTTTTGGTAAGTACTTTTGGGATTATGATACCATGGAAGGAGAAATGTGTAGGAGAATTGTTGCTGGCTGGGCGATGGAGGATGGATCCAGGTTGGATCAATGGCATCCTATTTCCATGCAAAAGCTGAGGGATATTTTGGGGGTTTTGAATTCTGCTTTTCCTGTTGGGAGGGCTGATAGTATAGATGATTCTTCTCCTGAAAAACAACTATATCATGATTGCAGGCACACCTGCGCTATGTAGACCAGGGTGGCTGAGTGGTTAAGGCTTTGGACTTAAGATCCAATGGACATGTGTCTGCGTGGGTTTGAGCCCCACTCCTGGTATATCATTTTTTCTCTCCTGTGACACTGTTCATTTCAATTTCACGCACTTTTCAGTTGCTCCTGATTATTATTAAAATAAGAGCTACATATAAAATCTTCATATCGATTAACGTGTATTTTTCTACCCCCAAAAAAGTAAACGCCTTGTATTGTACATTTCTCTTTGAAACTTAGTGACCTTTTGTTGCAGGTTGTATTACAGTATGCTTTTTCGTTTATTATAGGTGACTTATTTGTTTATGATACCTGACTTAATGCTTTCCATTTGGTGCATAAGGAATTACAAAATCTCTCTACCAGGAGTGGGGCTTCAACCCACGTGGACACATGTCCATTGGATCTTAAGTCCAACGCCTTAACCACTCGGCCATCCTGGTACCTGTCCAGGGAAGGGCAACAACATGGCACTTATTATAGATATCAAGAGTGCTCACTGTGTGACATTGAGCTTTCGATATATATATATATTTTCATATCTATATATTTTATCAGGTTACGCAAAACACATTTCAGGAATACAAGGTAATGTCATGCCTCTCCTCTATAAAACATGCATGTACTTAATAAAAAAAAAAATACAACCATACCTATCAAACATGTTTAAGATTATCAGCGTGTAGGACGAAAAAAGGTGCGCTTTTTTCACACCGTTTTAGTCACATGTCCTATTAAATATGTCTGCAAATTGACGTTAATCTTAAGAAATATCACACTAACCCCTTTTCAAGACTCAAAACTACACTTCACACAATCTGAAACACTTTGGGACAGAATCTTAAGAAATATCACACTAACCCCTTTTCAAGACTCAAAACTACACTTCACACAATCTAAAACACTTTGGGACAGATTTACAAGGCCCTTGCGGCCCTTAGCGCTACATTTGCAGAATTTATTTTGCCGCAAATGTGAAGATCATAGGCCACTACCATAGCAAAATATTTACAAGGTGGCGCAAGCTAGGTTTGCGCCAACTTGTTAACACTTTGCGCCACATCATGCATAATATATGCATGATGTGTGCAAAGGCGGCGTTCCCTTGTTAGAGAGTGGGCACGCTCGTTCCTCACCTGACAGGTTGCTTTTTGAGGAGGGTGTCTCTGGGGCTGGTGTTGTAGCCAAGAGCGAACTCTTGACTCCGCGTGGGTCGCTTCGTTTGCCGCACTGCACGGGAATGGCTGGGAGGCATAGAGTTGGCAGTAGAGGAAGCGGTGTGGTGGGGAAGGGTCAGGCATAATTTATACAAGGTGGGCGTTCGCCCATTAGGGAGCCTGAAAAAATGGCGCAAGGCAATCTAAGAGATTTCCTTGCGCCATTTGTTTTACACTTTCAACGCCTACTCAGAGGAGGCGTTAAAAGGGGGAATACCATTATTTATAATGGGCCCCTATGTACTCTGCAAGATTAGTCCCAAAATGATGGCGCTACTCTTGCAGAGTACATCAATAGCGTAAAAAATATAACGCTAATGCCCCTACCCTGTGCCATGGTGCGCCGTATTATTATATATATAGCTCACACATGGTGGCGGTACAGGGGCGTTAAGGGGTGCAAGGAACGTGGCGCTGCACCGGCAGAGCCACTTTCCTTAAATCTGCCCCTTTGTGTTTGTCTCGGAGCAACAGGTGGTTTATAATTTTGACACAAGTGAGGTCAATTTCAATAGAGTCCAGCAATTACAGGAAGATGGGCATAGCTTTGTCAGGGGTGAGCTTAAGAAAGCACACCCTGGGGCGGCTGAAGCATTTTTGGGGTGTGACAGCTCCTTTGGGCTTCGCAGCTCAGGAGGACGAACCATGCCAAAGGACGTCATGAAAAATAAGACAACAGCGGAGATGCCGGTAAAGGTCTGGGCACCTTTAAAATGCCGGTCATAAGAGAGGGTTGCATCCAGAGCGATCAACCCGACTACAAGGGAGTGGCCTGGTGAATCATTTGATTTATGGTACAATCACGGCTTCAAGATCCCAGCTATCAGCCAAGGTGCTGTCTCGTTGGCTTCGGGGCTCATTTTGCATGATGAATTGATGGATTACGATGACGACCAGGAGACTAAGGAGGGGGAGAATTGTGAGGGTGGGGATGAGACTGCGGGGAAGGAGATGCAGCAAAGAAATTAGGTGAGCTAATCTAACAGAGGAAAGAGTTTTGGTGTGTTTCAGGATTTGCCCCCTTTGATGGTGCAGCGTAATCGGAAAGTCAAGACGAATAATCAGGTACCTGCAAGTGGTTTCATTCAAAAAAGGTGAGACACAGGCTGCTGTGGCTATGGGGTGTGAAGAGTTAAGCATGAAGGTAGTGTGTTTGGTGTCTGTAACAGTGGGTAATACCCTTTTGCGTTAGCATAAGGAAGTTTGGGTAGATTGAGTGGGAAAGATGATGCAAATAATGAAGCAGTTAAAGATGCAGACAATGTCCATTTGGGGGGGCTGTGAACAAAAAAGTCGGAGTCAATGATGGTAAGTCAGAGGCAAGTGGTGAGGAGGCTTCTAAGGCAGAGCCAGGTAAGGAAAAAGGAAACTCAGGTGAGGGTAGTGTAAAAAGTAAAAAGTTGCCATATATGGGGTTGTTCTTGCCTTTGGGGGCGCATCTCACCCAAGCCATGAAGGAAAACATTTGTAAAGGTGAGTTTGTTGATGTTTTTAAATTATTACATAGAGAAGTGTGGGCTAAGGAAGGGTCAAAGGAGGAGGAATGGGAATTAGCTAGGAGGCCGAAAGTTCCCACTACCCTTGAGAATTGGATGTCAGTATTCTTAATCATTGCTAGCGTTTATTGTGAGAGGCATCCGGAGCGTTGTATTTCTCTATTAAAATACATGCACGTTTTTAGGTGGGCTCAAATAGACTATGGTGGTTTTGGATGTTTTAGATATAATGAAGAACTTAGAGCCCAGATGGCATTATTTCCAGATAAAGAATGGTGAGATATTTATAATGAGCTTTGGATGCAATGGTTGTGTACTTCCAAGAATGCCTCAGCGTTACACACAGCTAGTGGTCTTCTGGTTCCTTACAAGCCCTGTCAGGGGCATCCCAACCAATCTAGGGTGGGTAGTTTCACAAGAGCTCAGTTCCCACAGAATGGATCTTATTGGTCCTTCAACAGAGGGTCATGCACACGACTCCAGTGCAAGTTCATGCACAATTGCTCCAATTGCAGGGGCAAACATCCATTGGTGCAATGTTTTGGAGGGATGCAATGGGGATGGAAGGCTAATGCAGGTAGAGGTGGTGATAGGGGAAGGGGTCGGATGCAGCAGATGGTGGGAAAAGGGCCCTTCTCCTAATAAATTAGATATTTTGTTTTATTGGTTGCAGTTTTATCCGAGGCGTGAGGAGGCCAAGTTACTTTACTAGAGTTTTCTTGAGGGTTTCAAGCTATGTTATCAAGGTCATAGAAGACAGAGAAAAAATTTGAAATCTGCAGTTGAGAATCCGGAAGTGGTGAGAAAGAAATTGAGGACGGAATTGGAGGCTGGCAGAATGGTGGGTCCATGGGATACCTGGCCGATTCATAACTTAACAATTTCACCACTGGGTGTTGTGCCTAAAACACAACAAGGTGAGTTTAGATTGATTCATCATCTATCGTGGGCTGCAGGGGAGTCAGTAAATGATTTAATTGCACATGAAGACTCCATAGTGCATTCCACATCAGTGGAAGAGGCAATTAAGTTGGTAAGGGCTTGTGGAAGGAAGGCACAAATGGCAAAGTTAGACATTCAATCTGTCTTTTGACTATTGCCGGTACATCCTGAGGATTTTTCATTGTTGGGTCTTTAATCTGAGGATTCTATATTTGTGGATATAATGTTGCCAATGGGGTGTTCTGTTTCTTGTTCCCTGTTTGAAACTTGTAGTTGATTTTTGCAGTGGTTTTTCCAACAGAAGACTGGGCTCGGGCATGTCACGAACTACCTAGGTGACTCTTTTCTGATGGGCTTGCAGTGATCCAATGAATGTAAAAAAGGGTTAATGAATTTCAGAAGTGTATGGAGGAGATGGAAGTACCTTTGGCTCCGGATAAGACTGAAGGCCCTGCTATATTGAACTCAGAGAAATCTGAGGTACGGTTTCCGGTGGATAAGTGCAAAAGTTGATTTCTCTGTTGGAGGAGGCTGTTTCCACGGATAAGCTGGAGTTACAGCAGGTGCAAGCCTTATTGGGTTCTTTGAAGTTTGCGTGCCGTGTGGTGAGAGTTGGTAGAGCTCTTTGTAGGTGCCTTGGTTTTTCAGTCAAAGGTGCTGTTTTACCTCATCCCAGAATTCGGCTTAAAGAGGTCATCAATGCTGACTTCAGAATGTTGGTTTCTTTCCAGCAAAGTAATAATGGTGTTAACATGTTGACGGTTGAGGATGAATGGTAATGGCAAGTTCAAATTTTTTCAGATGATTCAGGAGCCCATGGTTTGGTTTTCTGAGATGGTGATTGGACTGCTGAGTCATGGCCGGATTCTTGGAGAGAGGCACACCATAGCATTTTGTTTCTGGAGTTTTTTTCCATTTGATGGTTGCTTTAGTGTTGTGTGGTAACCTTTTAGCAAACAGGCGAGTGGTTTTTAATGTGGATAGCCAAACAGTTGTTAATTTAGTCAATTCACAGAAGGCTCGAGATGAAAAAGTTTTGAAGTTGTTGCGTTTATTTTTGCTTCATTGTCTGAAATTCAATATTTTGTTTAAGGGTCAGTATGTTCCAGGTGTGAATAATGATATCACTGATGGGCTATCTCGTTCACAGTGGCAGAGATTCTGTGTACTGGTGCCGGGAGCACATTTGCTTAAAACGGCTTTGACGGTGGACCTTTGGGAGCTGGGAATCTAAGGATGTTACAATTGATTCGTCAGTCCATTGCTCCATCTACTTTGAGGTCATATGGCAAGGCCTAGGCAGAATTTATTGAGTCTGGTGCATTGAGGAGGTATGAGGGACCTTACATGTCATGGTATAGGAGGGAGGATGGAGTCCGCTTCATTATGACACATATTGACCTAGGATTGGCGGTGGTGGCTATAACAGGGAAGATGGCAGGTATTACATTTTTTGGTAAGTACTTTTGGGATTATGATACCATGGAAGGAGAAATGTGTAGGAGAATTGTTGCTGGCTGGGCGATGGAGGATGGATCCAGGTTGGATCAATGGCATCCTATTTCCATGCAAAAGCTGAGGGATATTTTGGGGGTTTTGAATTCTGCTTTTCCTGTTGGGAGGGCTGATAGTATAGATGATTCTTCTCCTGAAAAACAACTATATCATGATTGCAGGCACACCTGCAGTATGTAGACCAGGGTGGCTGAGTGGTTAAGGCTTTAGACTTAAGATCCAATGAACATGTGTCTGCGTGGGTTCGAGCCCCACTCCTGGTATATCATTTTTTCTCTCCTGTGACACTGTTCATTTCAATTTCACGCACTTTTCAGTTGCTCCTGATTATTATTAAAATAAGAGCTACATATAAAATCTTCATATCGATTAACGTGTATTTTTCTACCCCCAAAAAAGTAAACGCCTTGTATTGTACATTTCTCTTTGAAACTTAGTAACCTTTTGTTGCAGATTGTATTACAGTATGCTTTTTCGTTTATTATAGGTGACTTATTTGTTTATGATACCTGACTTAATGCTTTCCATTTGGTGCATAAGGAATTACAAAATCTCTCTACCAGGAGTGGGGCTTGAACCCACGTGGACACTTGTCCATTGGATCTTAAGTCCAACGCCTTAACCACTCACCCATCCTGGTACCTGTCCAGGGAAGGGCAACAACATGGCACTTATTATAGATATCAAGAGTGCTCACTGTGTGACATTGAGCTTTCTATATATATATATATTTTCATATCTATATATTTTATCAGGTTACGCAAAACACATTTCAGGAATACAAGGTAATGTCATGCCTCTCCTCTATAAAACATGCATGTACTTAATAAAAAAAAAAATACAACCATACCTATCAAACATGTTTAAGATTATCAGCGTGTAGGACGAAAAAAGGTGCGCTTTTTTCACACCGTTTTAGTCACATGTCCTATTAAATATGTCTGCAAATTGACGTTAATGTTAAGAAATATCACACTAACCCCTTTTCAAGACTCAAAACTACACTTCACACAATCTAAAACACTTTGGGACAGAATCTTAAGACATATCACACTAACCCCTTTTCAAGACTCAAAACTACACTTCACACAATCTAAAACACTTTGGGACAGATTTACAAGGCCCTTGCGGCCCTTAGCGCTACATTTGCAGAATTTATTTTGCCGCAAATGTGAAGATCATAGGCCACTACCATAGCAAAATATTTACAAGGTGGCGCAAGCTAGGTTTGCGCCAACTTGTTAACACTTTGCGCCACATCATGCATAATATATGCATGATGTCTGCAAAGGCGGCGTTCCCTTGTTAGAGAGTGGGCACACTCGTTCCTCACCTGACAGGTTGCTTTTTGAGGAGGGTGTCTCTGGGGCTGGTGTTGTAGCCAAGAGCGAACTCTTGACTCCGCGTGGGTCGCTTCGTTTGCCGCACTGCACGGGAATGGCTGGGAGGCATAGAGTTGGCAGTAGAGGAAGCGGTGTGGTGGGGAAGGGTCAGGCATAATTTATACAAGGTGGGCGTTCGCCCATTAGGGAGCCCGAAAAAATGGCGCAAGGCAATCTAAGAGATTTCCTTGCGCCATTTGTTTTACACTTTCAACGCCTACTCAGAGGAGGCGTTAAAAGGGGGAATACCATTATTTATAATAGGCCCCTATGTACTCTGCAAGATTAGTCCCAAAATGATGGCGCTACTCTTGCAGAGTACATCAATAGCGTAAAAAATATAACGCTAATGCCCCTACCCAGTGCCATGGTGCGCCGTATTATTATATATATAGCTCACACATGGTGGCGGTACAGGGTCGTTAAGGGGTGCAAGGAACGTGGCGCTGCACCGGCAGAGCCACTTTCCTTAAATCTGCCCCTTTGTGTTTGTCTCGGAGCAACAGGTGGTTTATAATTTTGACACAAGTGAGGTCAATTTCAATAGAGTCCAGCAATTACAGGAAGATGGGCATAGCTTTGTCAGGGGTGAGCTTAAGAAAGCACACCCTGGGGCGGCTGAAGCATTTTTGGGGTGTGACAGCTCCTTTGGGCTTCGCAGCTCAGGAGGACGAACCATGCCAAAGGACGTCATGAAAAATAAGACAACAGCGGAGATGCCGGTAAAGGTCTGGGCACCTTTAAAATGCCGGTCATAAGAGAGGGTTGCATCCAGAGCGATCAACCCGACTACAAGGGAGTGGCCTGGTGAATCATTTGATTTATGGTACAATCACGGCTTCAAGATCCCAGCTATCAGCCAAGGTGCTGTCTCGTTGGCTTCGGGGCTCATTTTGCATGATGAATTGATGGATTACGATGACGACCAGGAGACTAAGGAGGGGGAGAATTGTGAGGGTGGGGATGAGACTGCGGGGAAGGAGATGCAGCAAAGAAATTAGGTGAGCTGTTCTAACAGAGGAAAGAGTTTTGGTGTGTTTCAGGATTTGCCCCCTTTGATGGTGCAGCGTAATCGGAAAGTCAAGACGAATAATCAGGTACCTGCAAGTGGTTTCATTCAAAAAAGGTGAGACACAGGCTGCTGTGGCTATGGGGTGTGAAGAGTTAAGCATGAAGGTAGTGTGTTTGGTGTCTGTAACAGTCGGTAATACCCTTTTGCGTTAGCATAAGGAAGTTTGGGTAGATTGAGTGGGAAAGATGATGCAAATAATGAAGCAGTTAAAGATGCAGACAATGTTCATTTGGGGGGGCTGTGAACAAAAAAGTCGGAGTCAATGATGGTAAGTCAGAGGCAAGTGGTGAGGAGGCTTCTAAGGCAGAGCCAGGTAAGGAAAAAGGAAACTCAGGTGAGGGTAGTGTAAAAAGTAAAAAGTTGCCATATCTGGGGTTGTTCTTGCCTTTGGGGGCGCATCTCACCCAAGCCATGAAGGAAAACATTTGTAAAGGTGAGTTTGTTGATGTTTTTAAATTATTACATAGAGAAGTGTGGGCTAAGGAAGGGTCAAAGGAGGAGGAATGGGAATTAGCTAGGAGGCCGAAAGTTCCCACTACCCTTGAGAATTGGATGTCAGTATTCTTAATCATTGCTAGCGTTTATTGTGAGAGGCATCCGGAGCGTTGTATTTCTCTATTAAAATACATGCACGTTTTTAGGTGGGCTCAAATAGACTATGGTGGTTTTGGATGTTTTAGATATAATGAAGAACTTAGAGCCCAGATGGCATTATTTCCAGATAAAGAATGGTGAGATATTTATAATGAGCTTTGGATGCAATGGTTGTGTACTTCCAAGAATGCCTCAGCGTTACACACAGCTAGTGGTCTTCTGGTTCCTTACAAGCCCTGTCAGGGGCATCCCAACCAATCTAGGGTGGGTAGTTTCACAAGAGCTCAGTTCCCACAGAATGGATCTTGTTGGTCCTTCAACAGAGGGTCATGCACACGACTCCAGTGCAAGTTCATGCACAATTGCTCCAATTGCAGGGGCAAACATCCATTGGTGCAATGTTTTGGAGGGATGCAATGGGGATGGAAGGCTAATGCAGGTAGAGGTGGTGATAGGGGAAGGGGTCGGATGCAGCAGATGGTGGGAAAAGGGCCCTTCTCCTAATAAATTAGATATTTTGTTTTATTGGTTGCAGTTTTATCCGAGGCGTGAGGAGGCCAAGTTACTTTACTAGAGTTTTCTTGAGGGTTTCAAGCTATGTTATCAAGGTCATAGAAGACAGAGAAAAAATTTGAAATCTGCAGTTGAGAATCCGGAAGTGGTGAGAAAGAAATTGAGGACGGAATTGGAGGCTGGCAGAATGGTGGGTCCATGGGATACCTGGCCGATTCATAACTTAACAATTTCACCACTGGGTGTTGTGCCTAAAACACAACAAGGTGAGTTTAGATTGATTCATCATCTATCGTGGGCTGTAGGGGAGTCAGTTAATGATTTAATTGCACATGAAGACTCCATAGTGCATTCCACATCAGTGGAAGAGGCAATTAAGTTGGTAAGGGCTTGTGGAAGGAAGGCACAAATGGCAAAGTTAGACATTCAATCTGTCTTTTGACTATTGCCGGTACATCCTGGGGATTTTTCATTGTTGGGTCTTTAATCTGAGGATTCTATATTTGTGGATATAATGTTGCCAATGGGCTGTTCTGTTTCTTGTTCCCTGTTTGAAACTTGTAGTTGTTTTTTGCAGTGGTTTTTCCAACAGAAGACTGGGCTCGGGCATGTCACGAACCACCTAGGTGACTCTTTTCTGATGGGCTTGCAGTGATCCAATGAATGTAAAAAAGGGTTAATGAATTTCAAAAGTGTATGGAGGAGATGGAAGTACCTTTGGCTCCGGATAAGACTGAAGGCCCTGCTATATTGAACTCAGAGAAATCTGAGGTACGGTTTCCGGTGGATAAGTGCAAAAGTTGATTTCTCTGTTGCAGGAGGCTGTTTCCACGGATAAGCTGGAGTTACAGCAGGTGCAAGCCTTATTGGGTTCTTTGAAGTTTGCGTGCCGTGTGGTGAGAGTTGGTAGAGCTCTTTGTAGGTGCCTTGGTTTTTCAGTCAAAGGTGCTGTTTTACCTCATCCCAGAATTCGGCTTAAAGAGGTCATCAATGCTGACTTCAGAATGTTGGTTTCTTTCCAGCAAAGTAATAATGGTGTTAACATGTTGACGGTTGAGGATGAATGGTAATGGCAAGTTCAAATTTTTTCTGATGATTCAGGAGCCCATGGTTTGGTTTTCTGAGATGGTGATTGGACTGCTGAGTCATGGCCGGATTCTTGGAGAGAGGCACACCATAGCATTTTGTTTCTGGAGTTTTTTTCCATTTGATGGTTGCTTTAGTGTTGTGTGGTAACCTTTTAGCAAACAGGCGAGTGGTTTTTAATGTGGATAGCCAAACAGTTGTTAATTTAGTCAATTCACAGAAGGCTCTGTTAGAATCCATTTTGAATTGCTTCGTTTCTTTTACACGTGTAAGTTTGAGCTTTTGTTGTCTCTCAACGCACTGTCTATCACATATGTTATCTTATGTATATTTGTTTAGGTAAAATAAGCCTGGTTCCACGCCATAGGCTTGCAGCTGGTTTCTTTCCCTAACTGGGGCACTGTACTCATTATAATTGTGTGTTCAAATATCTAACTGACCTCGGCTGTGGTATTTTGGGGAGGGAAAGGCTGATATCTATACCTTTGAACCACGTAATCCTTTGAAGGGTCTCAAGAATGTGGGGAGTCAGGCAGCTGCAGAAGGGAGGCAAGGACAAAGCTGGGAATGGAACCAGTGTGTGGAAACTGATTAACTCCTTAAAATATCTGTATGACGTATATCATTATTTACACATTTTATGTATCCTTTGATGTATGAGTATAAATATCACTGTTAAACGCTTTATGCTAGCACACTTTACTTCGGGCCTGGGATGCCAGTGGTAAACCTGTCCTCTTTGCTGCAGCAAAAATAAACAGACCTTTGGTCATTGATTTTTCACTCCGGCTCTCCGTGTCAAAAACTCCTTTGTAAATGCATTTGTAAGTATCTGCAAATATGTGCATTTGACAATTTGGCGCCCGAACAGGGACCTTCCAGTGGATATCTTCAGTAGCTCTGTCACGAGACGTGCTGCCAGTGGGGGGACGCCGTTCCGGAGGTGTAGATTCCAGGGGCCCCTGCACAAAGACTTAGTTTCAAAAGCAGCTGCATCTTATCCACCGGGCAGGCCTCTCCCCGCTTTCTCATGATGTCCCAGCGAAGTCCCTGAAAACATCGGTGTTTATCTTGACTGATTAGTCTGACACGGGCGGCCGGAGAGAAATCCAGGAAAAAGCAGATAGTCAGGTAAGACTGTTCCTCGCTGGCTACTTGTCTGCTTTAACTTGCATTTGAGAGAATAATTGTTTTTGGATAACTTATCATTTTTGGGAATGATTAGTTCTTGGTAAATTTGCATTTGTACAAGGTACCATTTGACAATTTGTATTACACGTGTTTTTCTTGTTTGAGTAATTTGCCCAGGCCTGGAGCAATTTGTAAGTTGGTAAATATTTGAAAAAGGGTTTTTTTTTCTTCTTTGGTGCACATTTGAAAAAGGTTTTCTTTGGTGCACATTTGAAAAAGGGTTTCTTTGGTGCATGTTACATTTTGAAATTTGGTGTGTGTTGTCCTTTGAAAATTTAAAAGGTTAGATATGGGAAATAAGAAATGTTGGCAAGGGTTATGTCTTTGTTTTCGCCGAAATCATGTGCCACGTTTAGATAAAAAGCAACCGATCCCAAAAGAGGGAACACCAGGGTGGGACATGTTAAAGGATTATGGTTTAGAGAATAATTTGTATAATAGTATATGGCGCAGGTATACTAGACATTGTCCTGACCTCCAGTGGCCAGAGGATGGGTCTTTTGATTTAAAGAAACTAACCTACCTACAGGAATGTTTGTTTCATAAAAAGGCTAGACAACATATGTTTGAGGTATACAGAAAATGGGAAATGGAGGCCAATAAAAGAAAAATTAAATCAGATAAACTGATAGAGAGGGAAAATAGGAGAACCATCATGCAGAAGGCCGCCCTTTATCACCAGTCCCAAACCCAGAAAGGGATTGAATCTGAAGATAGAGTCCATAGGGCTCAGGTGGAGGGAAGTTATGTATCAAAGCCAACAGAAACCAAACATGCATTAGAGGAAGATGAGGTAATGCTACAGCTATTAGATAATAGCCCTACTGCACCTCCACCTTACACACCCCCTGCAGTAGCCCAACCTATCATGGGGGCACAGCAACAGCAGCAAGGGCAAGGACACAATTTGGGAAATCCAGGTGCACCACTACAGCAGCATGTGCCACAACCACCACAGCCTCTAGCCCAAGCTACCCCAATAGCCCAAGTCCTAATCCCTCCACCACCTGCCCCACCACTACCAGCCAGCACTGCAAGGTTACAAATAATGTTCCCTGCCCCTAATACCCCAAATGGACAACGCCGACAGTGCACAGCCATACACTCACTTTCACCCATATGGAGCACACCTATTAAGTCGATTTCGCCCCCTAGTACCCGCTCCACTATTGGGGATGGGGAAAAACGGGTTATCAAGAATCAGTCAGAGAACTGGATGTCACATCCTATTTACACCCACACCGATATTATGGACACAATACAACAGATGTCACATTTTGGACAGCAATTAGCACTGCTGTATATGATTGAAAAATTGTAGAGGGATTGGAAGTCTTGTATTACAGATTCTACCCCTCTCCCTTATGAACAAGAATTACACCAATTATGGCGGGACAGTGTGGCTTGTATTCTTGATAGTAACAGCATAAATGAGGGAGTACGCATTTGTGTCATAGCCAGGGAAGATGTTCTAAATAGATATGACAAGGGGTACCCAATGAGGGAAGTGCACCCTGATATGCCCACTGCAGCTGCAGTTGCAGCAGCAGCTGCCGCCGGACAACCAGCTCCCGGGCCGGTGGCCCAATTTGTCCATATACCATGGAAAAGGGAGGAGGTAATGGCTATAAAGAAAGACTTGCCAGACCCTCGAAAGAATCCAGCTGGATTCTATCGGGACCTTAGAATTGCCATTTCCACCACAACCATGACACTCAAAGACATTGACTATTTTTTTGGTGTTTTATTGGGTCCTGAAGTTTGGCATAAAATTAGAAGAGTAGATGATGCACCTACTTTGGGAAATACATGGGGGGGTTTAGAAGCACGAGAAGCACAAAGGGCACCAGGAACCCTGCCGCATCAGGATATTTTAGATTTACCTAACCGGATATTGACTAAGTTAGAAACTGTTATACCTCTTCAGACTGTGGATTGGGGAAAACTTGCCACTTATAAACAGAAAATAGGTGAAGATGTCCCAGATTATTTTACTAGAATTGAACAAGCTTTCATAGATTTTAGCGGTCAAGACCTCGCCACCGTAACAGGTGTCACACTATTTGTAGAACGCTTTGTTAATGGCCTTCTACCTGAAATATCACAAAAATTAAAAGCAACAGAGAGTTCGTGGATGACGAAGGGACAGGCAGAGATTTTGCAGATGGCGCAATACTATGAGAGCAGGTACAAGGAAGAATTAGAAAAGAACGAGAAGTCAGTAAAAGAATTGAAGAAAAAGGTATTATTACAGCAGGCATACCCTCAGCGGGATACAACCCCTCAGCAAAGGGGTGGCCCACCAAGGGGACGGGGAAGGGGTCGAGGCCGAGGTGCATCTGCACCACCCCAAGACCGCCGATTAAATATCAACCAATGTGCCTACTGTAAGCAGGATGGACATTGGCGTGATACTTGCCCATTACTGGAAGGAAGACAAAGTATGTCACTTCATAGAGGGAACGCGGCAGGTAATGCACGAGGACGAGGAAGAGGTAGAACTGATCAGAATTCGCAGAATGAGAATCAGGTTCCGCGTAACACTAATATTTTTGACAATGCATTTGAACGACAATATTATGCTGATGATTTCTTTTCTGAATCCTACAATTATTAGGACAGCCACAGACAGGGCCAGGGGCGAGTAAGTATTCCTGTAGATCAAAATGGTCCCTACATTGATGTAAAAATCGAAGGAGAGGGCCATAAGTTTCTTCTAGATACTGGTGCCACCAGAACATCTATTGCACATTCTGCAGTCCCCGGGGCTCCCCTGTCTGGGCTTCATACCACATCAATTGGGATTTCTGGAATCCCCGTGGTGAGCCCCATCTCAACACCTATGAGAGTAACTGTAGGCCCATTTACAGTACACACGCCACTCTCTTTAACATCAGGTTGCAAAGAAAACTTGTTTGCATTAGATTTGTTAAAGAAATTAAATGCAGTTATTCACTGTTCAATGGATGGTGTCTATGTAACTATGGATAGTGTTTCCCCAACTCGGTGCATGTTTTCACAGGAATACGACTTACCCCCAGAGCTAAAGGAAATAGACCCTCGCTTATGGGCCAAAGGCAAGAATGATGTAGGCATTATGGATATCGACCCTATTGTAATAAAAATCAAACCAGGTGCCCGGTTACCTCGTGTTCCTCAATACAAATTACCTAAATCAAGCGAAAAAGGGCTCAAGGCAGTCATATCTGATCTTGTGCATGCAGGTGTCATAAAGGAAATAGTGAGCAGCCCATGTAACAGTCCAATCCTTCCTGTTGTAAAGAAACAAAATGATGCTAATAGATTAGATGGTGAGCAATCATTTACTGAGAACACAGTATATCGATTAGTTATTGATCTCCGAGAAATTAATAAAATAGTAATTCCCCAGTTTCCCGTGGTCCCAGACATGAATAGTCTTTTCACCATGATTCCACCCTCTGCGTGTTTTTTCACCGTAATCGATTTGAAGAATGCGTTCTTCAGCATTCCAATTGCCGAAGAATCTCAATATTTGTTTAGCTTCGCGATTTTTGGTAGATCATTCGCGATGACAAGAATTCCTCAGGGATTTGTTGAGTCCCCGAGCATATATAGTCAATGTCTTAAACGTCAATTAGACCATTTCAATCCACCTTCAGGCTCTGCATTGTTGCAGTACATTGATGATATTTTAATTGCCTCAGATTCCATGACACAATGTAAGACTGATACTGTTGCATTATTACATCATTTAGCACCTCTGGGCCATAAGGTGTCCCTTCCAAAATTGCAGTATTGTAGAGAGGAGGTCACCTATCTAGGACACCTCCTCTCTAAGGAGGGAAGGAGATTACATCCAGACAGAATTAAACTGGTTCATACAATGACTGCACCACGCACCCCTTCTTAAGTCCGAGCATTTTTGGGATTTACATCCTTTTGCAGACAGTGGATTCCAAATTTTTCACTTATAGCAAAACCATTGACTGCTCTGACACTTTCAGATGTGCCCTCTCCTGTACCTTGGACTGACAAATGTGAGAAGGCTTTTCAAGATTTAAAAAAGGCGATGTGCTCTGCTCCTGTATTGGGTAATCCGGATTACAGCAAACCATTTGTTTTATTTGTGCATGAAAAGCATGGCTGTACATTGTCTGTTTTGACACAGGATCAAGGTGGGAGACAACGCCCTTGTGCATACTTCTCTTCCACCTTGGACACTGTGGCGCAAGCTTTGCCTACTTGTCTTAGAGGAGTGGCTTCTGCAGCAGCTGCGGTGAAACAAAGTGAAGGGTTTGTTGGTGGCAATCCGCTCACTGTGATGGTTCCTCATGCCGTTGATATTTTGTTAAACAAGACACAGACGCAGCACCTCACCAGTGCTCGTCTAACGGGTTACAAATTAACATTGTTCAGTCCAAATATTACTTTGAAGCGGTGCAATGTCTTGAACCCAGCTACGTTACTACCCCTCCCTCAGGACAATGTGGAATTTGATCATAATTGCATTTTTGCCACTGAGGAAGAAACCAAGGGACGGGTAGACTTAACAGACACTCCCCTATCTGACCCACAGGGAGAGCTGTTTGTAGATGGGTCTTGCTTCAAGTTACCAGATGGTACGACCACTGCAGCCTATGCCGTCACCACAGTCAAAACAGTGGGTGAATCTCATAGAATCCCGCAAAATTCGGCACAGGCTTCAGAATTAATTGCCCTCACCAGAGCTTGTGAAATAAGTGAACATCTTAGTGTTAACATCTACACTGATAGCCAATATGCGTTTGGAGTAGCTCATAATTTTGGGCGACTCTGGGCGAATAGAGGCTTTATCACGTCACATGGCACTACCATTCAGCATGGCAACTTGATTGTGACACTTTTGACTGCTCTCAGCCTGCCCCGTCAGGTCGCAATCATTAATTGTAGTGCCCACAAAAAAATTACTGATGATATAGGACGAGGAAATGCTTTTGCAGATGCTACAGCGAAAGCAACAGCACGAGCACCATTTGACAATGCATATGTTGAGAGTAGCATCAAGGGAGAGCCCCAGTACGAAGTATTAGAAAATACCATGCAGTGTGTGAGAGATATTCAAGCAGAAGCAACAGCAGAGGAAAGGGAACAGTGGGAGAAAAACGGTAGACTAGACAGTGAGGGTTGTTACACAGATGACACAGACAGAAGAAGATGGATGTTACCTAATTGTTATGTACACGCTATGGTTACTATGGCCCACAGTCCTGCACACATCAGTGCCCAAGGCATCAAGACAACTTTGGACCATGTTTGGAGTAATCCTCTGATATCCAAAGCTGCTAATAACCTGGTTAAAAGTTGTATGGTGTGTGCAGTGCACAATGCAGGAAAAGGGACCCCTACGCCCCCTGGCCACTTTGCCCCTCCTGATCTCCCCTTTGAAGCTATACAGATGGATTTTATCCACATGGAACCGTGTAACAAACTGAAATACGTGTTAGTGGTAGTATGCATGTTTTCAAAATGGATAGAGACCTACCCATTAAAAGACAATGGTGCCCTCTCTACCGCCAAAATATTACTAAAAGAATATTTTCCTAGATACGCCTTGCCACGATTAGTCTGGAGTGACAATGGCAGTCATTTTTCTAATGAGGTAATGGAGAAGGTCTGTACCGCCCTTAACATCAAACATCGATTTCATGCTGCAAATCACCCACAATCAGCGGGCCTTGTAGAAAGGTATAATTACACCTTGAAGAGCAAAATAGCTAAGATTTGTGCTGAGACCAACTTAAAATGGCCAGATGCTTTGCCCCTAGCATTAATGTCCATCAGGATGACTGCCAGTAGCAAGTCACGATTATCCCCCTATGAAGTTGTCATGGGGAGGCCAGCCAATATCTGGGGGGTACCACGACCAAAGAAGCTTTCTGAAGTGCAATATCCTTTGTTTGTAGATTACTGTAAACAATTGACTAAAGATTTGCGTTTGATCCACCAACAGGTCAAGGCCAGCCTACCGACTCCTCTTGAAGGCCCTGGTCACCCTTTTAAGCCAGGGGATTGGCTTATGACAAAGAATTTTCAAAGAACCAACAGTCTTCAGCCCAGGTGGCGGGGGCCAGCCCAGGTACTGCTTGCAACACAGACAGCGGTGAAAGTGGAAGGAAGGAAAAACTGGATACATGCTAGCCACTGTAAGCGTGCACCAATTCCACTACAAAGTACTCTAACAGCAGAATTACCATTGTCTCCTGATTACAGAGAAGTAGGGAGACAGGAAACACCTCCACAGGTTTCAAGTGCTACTTCTGCTCCTGAGGTGACACAGCAGCCCAGTGACGAAGAGTTGCTGTTTGAAGATCAACAAACTCATCGATACAACCTGCGTCCTCGCCCATCCAAATGAACAGAATTTTGAAGGTGCGTAAGGTGGTGACCCCTACGAAAAGCTACATTTACATCACCCTGATAGCTCCTAGCTTGGAATTGCAAACTGAGGTCTCTTCTGAATGGCCAAGGAATCCTTTGCTCAGCAGAATACGGCACGCCTGCCTTCGTGAAATACAGTTCCCCGCTTTCACCGCCACCGGCATTTCCGATGCCATTGATGTACCAGCATTAAAACGAGCTATCCTCACTGTTGTTACGCACACTTTGGGCGACGAGGTTGTAAATGACTGTGATGACTAAATTTCCAGCATGAACAGGAACACGGGTGACTAGCCTGTGCAACGACACCAGAACATTGGTCAGAACAATTGTCTCAACAAGAACACAAGCATAGTGGGATGCAGCTTGTGCAACGCTATTCAAGCAGTGGGTAAATGGAGTTAACAGTTCTGTGACTGGCGAAAAAAAAAAACAAGTACCAGTTCTACGGAAGCGGCCAGCCATTAGGGTTGGTGCGGTTTGTAGTCCCAGCGGTAAAAAAAAAAAAAAAGGTGCCCTTTTCTGTTTAATACCCAAGCACATCACTGATCTGGTTGAAAATTGCTGGCCTCCGCCCTCATTTTTGCTGAGACACTGAACGAAACTGACAAACTATACTGAAGACGAACTTTGAAGTATCGCGACTTACTCACTGGGAGTTGAGACTCACCAGGAGTTAAAACTCGAAAAGGAAAAGATAAGGGACCTAGGATCAAGCCAACATCTATTGTCCTGTATTTGAAAAAAAAAACTTGTTCATGGACCAACCAGTGCAGCCTAACTGCTAGAGTGGAAAGCACGGCGGTGCTGAACCCTACTGGGTGTGAACATTGAAGTAAAATTTACTTATCAGTATCTCTACGTATATGATTATTAGTATAGTGATATCAATATTTTGCATTTACATATTTGGTAATTGTGTGGATATATTTTTGAACACACATAGGCGGTTGAGACGAGTAAAACGGTATCATAGAAAGGTTGTAGGACCAAGGAGGAGAGCACAATAAAATTATGAAAATATATCCATTTGGCAGGACAAATATCCCTCTAGAGAATAGGGAAGAGTGGCCTTATAACTATTTCTACAAAACAATAATGAAGTACCTAGTGACCCTCATGTTAATATGTATAACGTCCAGTGGTGTTGCATCATTGTTGCAAAATCCTACCTTACATCCATTGATAAAGGTTCATGGAAAATTAGCGGAGACATTAAGTCTCACTGACTGCTGGATTTGCCGGCACTTGTCTAGACACCCCGAGGATCCTATAGGCCTTTATGAAGTACCAGTATCACCAAGCGAATATGAAAGAGGGGAAGTGTGTCTTGTACCAAATACCACTTGGAGATGTGACCAACAAGAATATCAATGGTACCCTAGGTGTGCGGTGCTTCCTAATACCCAGGCAGAATACAAGCTCTCCCCGATGCCTGGAGAGAATGCCACACTTAAAATGTTTCCCATATGTTTTGGTACCTATTTTTATGGGCAAAACCCAGAGGCAAAATACATGGGAAAGATCCCTCCTGAACAGTGTGTTTACACTTTGTTATTTGATATAAAAACAGGGAATTGGGATCTTGAAGGAGAGGAGAAAATAGACAGAAATTGGACAGCGTTAATTAATGGGACTCATCAAAATTACACTGTAAATTATTGGAACCTGACTGTGGGAGAAAATGAGATTCTGGTAGATCCAGAAGGATTGTTATATGATCCCTCCAGAGAACAAGATAGAAATGGGAAAAATTCACCTGTAATATTGTCCCGGGTTTTCCTTGGCCCCCTCTGGACGGCTAGATGTTCATATGTTGCACCCTGGGCAAATGTATCATTGCTAAATACAATCTGGGAAGATTACAAGTATTGCAATAATTCTGAGCATGACACCCCAGAGGGTGTAGGATTGCCCCGAATAAAATACAGCATTATAAATTCACAAATCCAGGGAGGCATGTACTTCGTATGTGGAAGAACTGCATATAAAGTACTACCTCTAAACTGGGAAGGGATATGTTCACTGGCATATTTGGCACCCAACATTACTGTGATATCAAATATATCATCTTCCCAGCCCCTTAACATGGGGAGTTTTGCACATAGGTACAAACGAGGGACACCCATACTGGAGGAGCGAAAGAACTGGGTATTTCAAGTATTACATGTTCTTATTCCAGGATTTGGAATTTTCGATTTACAACTGGCAATGATGAATATGTCAGCTGAATTAGCCATTGCATTTAATGCCACCAGGGAGGCCATAGGAAGTATACAGATAGAGATAAACTCTGCAGCCCAATTGGCGATACAAAATCGGCTTGCCCTAGACTTGATTACAGTACAACAAGGAGGAGTATGTGTTTTAATCCAACATCAGTACCAGCAGAAGTGCTGTTATTTTGTCAACAAGTCATCAGAGATAGAATTGGATATTGGGAAAATAAAAGAAGCAGTACAGGTATTTGAAAAGGGGGGCCAATATGAAGGAGGCGATTGGAGTTTATCATGGTTATGGTCTTGGTTTGGGGGGTGGGGCTGGTTGTTTAAAGACATACTTTTTATAATAATAGCTATTGTATTAAGTTGTTTATTAGAACAGTGCTTACCTGCTCTCTGTTCCTGTTTAAAATTGTGTAAACTTCCGCCAGTGAAAATACTAGAAACCAATCGAGCTATGATGCAGAGAGAAGAGATAAATTCCCTAATGGCTATTGACCCCACTGTCCTCACTACAGATACTGGTTGCTCATACCCATCGGTTGTTTATGTCCCCATGAATGCAAATTTCAATGAAGTAGGAGTAAAATTCAACATATATGAGGAAATTTAGAACTATTCAAAACGTTGATTATGTTCAGAAGAAAAAAAAACTCAAAAAGGGTCGATTGTTAGAATCCATTTTGAATTGCTTCGTTTCTTTTACACGTGTAAGTTTGAGCTTTTGTTGTCTCTGAACGCACTGTCTATCACATATGTTATCTTATGTATATTTGTTTAGGTAAAATAAGCCTGGTTCCACGCCATAGGCTTGCAGCTGGTTTCTTTCCCTAACTGGGGCACTGTACTCATTATAATTGTGTGTTCAAATATCTAACTGACCTCGGCTGTGGTATTTTGGGGAGGGAAAGGCTGATATCTATACCTTTGAACCACGTAATCCTTTGAAGGGTCTCAAGAATGTGGGGAGTCAGGCAGCTGCAGAAGGGAGGCAAGGACAAAGCTGGGAATGGAACCAGTGTGTGGAAACTGATTAACTCCTTAAAATATCTGTATGACGTATATCATTATTTACACATTTTATGTATCCTTTGATGTATGAGTATAAATATCACTGTTAAACGCTTTATGCTAGCACACTTTACTTCGGGCCTGGGATGCCAGTGGTAAACCTGTCCTCTTTGCTGCAGCAAAAATAAACAGACCTTTGGTCATTGATTTTTCACTCCGGCTCTCCGTGTCAAAAACTCCTTTGTAAATGCATTTGTAAGTATCTGCAAATATGTGCATTTGACAGCTCGAGATGAAAAAGTTTTGAAGTTGTTGCGTTTATTTTTGCTTCATTGTCTGAAATTCAATATTTTGTTTAAGGGTCAGTATGTTCCAGGTGTGAATAATGATATCACTGATGGGCTATCTCGTTCACAGTGGCAGAGATTCTGTGTACTGGTGCCGGGAGCAGATTTGCTTAAAACGGCTTTGACGGTGGACCTTTGGGAGCTGGGAATCTAAGGATGTTACAAATGATTCGTCAGTCCATTGCTCCATCTACTTTGAGGTCATATGGCAAGGCCTAGGCAGAATTTATTGAGTCTGGTGCATTGAGGAGGTATGAGGGACCTTACATGTCACGGTATAGGAGGGAGGATGGAGTCCGCTTCATTATGACACATATTGACCTAGGATTGGCGGTGGTGGCTATAACAGGGAAGATGGCAGGTATTACATTTTTTGGTAAGTACTTTTGGGATTATGATACCATGGAAGGAGAAATGTGTAGGAGAATTGTTGCTGGCTGGGCGATGGAGGATGGATCCAGGTTGGATCAATGGCATCCTATTTCCATGCAAAAGCTGAGGGATATTTTGGGGGTTTTGAATTCTGCTTTTCCTGTTGGGAGGGCTGATAGTATAGATGATTCTTCTCCTGAAAAACAACTATATCATGATTGCAGGCACACCTGCACTATGTAGACCAGGGTGGCTGAGTGGTTAAGGCTTTGGACTTAAGATCCAATGGACATGTGTCTGTGTGGGTTCGAGCCCCACTCCTGGTATATCATTTTTTCTCTCCTGTGACACTGTTCATTTCAATTTCACGCACTTTTCAGTTGCTCCTGATTATTATTAAAATAAGAGCTACATATAAAATCTTCATATCGATTAACGTGTATTTTTCTACCCCCAAAAAAGTAAACGCCTTGTATTGTACATTTCTCTTTGAAACTTAGTGACCTTTTGTTGCAGGTTGTATTACAGTATGCTTTTTCGTTTATTATAGGTGACTTATTTGTTTATGATACCTGACTTAATGCTTTCCATTTGGTGCATAAGGAATTACAAAATCTCTCTACCAGGAGAGGGGCTTCAACCCACGTGGACACATGTCCATTGGATCTTAAGTCCAACGCCTTAACCACTCGGCCATCCTGGTACCTGTCCAGGGAAGGGCAACAACATGGCACTTATTATAGATATCAAGAGTGCTCACTGTGTGACATTGAGCTTTCTATATATATATATATTTTCATATCTATATTTTTTATCAGGTTACGCAAAACACATTTCAGGAATACAAGGTAATGTCATGCCTCTCCTCTATAAAACATGCATGTACTTAATAAAAAAAAAAATACAACCATACCTATCAAACATGTTTAAGATTATCAGCGTGTAGGACGAAAAAAGGTGCGCTTTTTTCACACCGTTTTAGTCACATGTCCTATTAAATATGTCTGCAAATTGACGTTAATCTTAAGAAATATCACACTAACCCCTTTTCAAGACTCAAAACTACACTTCACACAATCTAAAACACTTTGGGACAGAATCTTAAGAAATATCACACTAACCCCTTTTCAAGACTCAAAACTACACTTCACACAATCTAAAACACTTTGGGACAGATTTACAAGGCCCTTGCGGCCCTTAGCGCTACATTTGCAGAATTTATTTTGCCGCAAATGTGAAGATCATAGGCCACTACCATAGCAAAATATTTACAAGGTGGCGCAAGCTAGGTTTGCGCCAACTTGTTAACACTTTGCGCCACATCATGCATAATATATGCATGATGTGTGCAAAGGCGGCGTTCCCTTGTTAGAGAGTGGGCACGCTCGTTCCTCACCTGACAGGTTGCTTTTTGAGGATGGTGTCTCTGGGGCTGGTGTTGTAGCCAAGAGCGAACTCTTGACTCCGCGTGGGTCGCTTCGTTTGCCGCACTGCACGGGAATGGCTGGGAGGCATAGAGTTGGCAGTAGAGGAAGCGGTGTGGTGGGGAAGGGTCAGGCATAATTTATACAAGGTGGGCGTTCGCCCATTAGGGAGCCCGAAAAAATGGCGCAAGGCAATCTAAGAGATTTCCTTGCGCCATTTGTTTTACACTTTCAACGCCTACTCAGAGGAGGCGTTAAAAGGGGGAATACCATTATTTATAATGGGCCCCTATGTACTCTGCAGGATTAGTCCCAAAATGATGGCGCTACTCTTGCAGAGTACATCAATAGCGTAAAAAATATAACGCTAATGCCCCTACCCTGTGCCATGGTGCGCCGTATTATTATATATATAGCTCACACATGGTGGCGGTACAGGGGCGATAAGGGGTGCAAGGAACGTGGCGCTGCACCGGCAGAGCCACTTTCCTTAAATCTGCCCCTTTGTGTTTGTCTCGGAGCAACAGGTGGTTTATAATTTTGACACAAGTGAGGTCAATTTCAATAGAGTCCAGCAATTACAGGAAGATGGGCATAGCTTTGTCAGGGGTGAGCTTAAGAAAGCACACCCTGGGGCGGCTGAATCATTTTTGGGGTGTGACAGCTCCTTTGGGCTTCGCAGCTCAGGAGGACGAGCCATGCCAAAGGACGTCATGAAAAATAAGACAACAGCGGAGACGCCGGTAAAGGTCTGGGCACCTTTAAAATGCCGGTCATAAGAGAGGGTTGCATCCAGAGCGATCAACCCGATTACAAGGGAGTGGCCTGGTGAATCATTTGATTTATAGTACAATCACGGCTTCAAGATCCCAGCTATCAGCCAAGGTGCTGTCTCGTTGGCTTTGGGGCTCATTTTGCATGATGAATTGATGGATTACGATGACGACCAGGAGACTAAGGAGGGGGTGAATTGTGAGCATGGGGATGAGACTGCGGGGAAGGAGATGCAGCAAAGAAATTAGGTGAGCTGTTCTAACAGAGGAAAGAGTTTTGGTGTATTTCAGGATTTGCCCCCTTTGATGGTGCAGCGTAATCGGAAAGTCAAGACGAATAATCAGGTACCTGCAAGTGGTTTCATTCAAAAAAGGTGAGACACAGGCTGCTGTGGCTATGGGGTGTGAAGAGTTAAGCATGAAGGTAGTGTGTTTGGTGTCTGTAACAGTGGGTAATACCCTTTTGCGTTAGCATAAGGAAGTTTGGGTAGATTGAGTGGGAAAGATGATGCAAATAATGAAGCAGTTAAAGATGCAGACAATGTCCATTTGGGGGGGCTGTGAACAAAAAAGTCGGAGTCAATGATGGTAAGTCAGAGGCAAGTGGTGAGGAGGCTTCTAAGGCAGAGCCAGGTAAGGAAAAAGGAAACTCGTGTGAGGGTAGTGTAAAAAGTAAAAAGTTGCCATATATGGGGTTGTTCTTGCCTTTGGGGGCGCATCTCACCCAAGCCATGAAGGAGAACATTTGTAAAGGTGAGTTTGTTGATGTTTTTAAATTATTACATAGAGAAGTGTGGGCTAAGGAAGGGTCAAAGGAGGAGGAATGGGAATTAGCTAGGAGGCCGAAAGTTCCCACTACCCTTGAGAATTGGATGTCAGTATTCTTAATCATTGCTAGCGTTTATTGTGAGAGGCATCCGGAGCATTGTATTTCTCTATTAAAATACATGGACGTTTTTAGGTGGGCTCAAATAGACTATGGTGGTTTTGGATGTTTTAGATATAATGAAGAACTTAGAGCCCATATGGCATTATTTCCAGCTAAAGAATGGTGAGATATTTATAATGAGCTTTGGATGCAATGGTTGTGTACTTCCAAGAATGCCTCAGCGTTACACACAGCTAGTGGTCTTCTGGTTCCTTACAAGCCCTGTCAGGGGCATCCCAACCAATCTAGGGTGGGTAGTTTCACGAGAGCTCAGTTCCCACAGAATGGATCTTGTTGGTCCTTCAACAGAGGGTCATGCACACGACTCCAGTGCAAGTTCATGCACAATTGCTCCAATTGCAGGGGCAAACATCCATTGGTGCAATGTTTTGGAGGGATGCAATGGGGATGGAAGGCTAATGCAGGTAGAGGTGGTGATAGGGGAAGGGGTCGGATGCAGCAGATGGTGGGAAAAGGGCCCTTCTCCTAATAAATTTGATATTTTGTTTTATTGGTTGCAGTTTTATCCGAGGCGTGAGGAGGCCAAGTTACTGTACTAGAGTTTTCTTGAGGGTTTCAAGCTATGTTATCAAGGTCATAGAAGACAGAGAAAAAATTTGAAATCTGCAGTTGAGAATCCGGAAGTGGTGAGAAAGAAATTGAGGACGGAATTGGAGGCTGGCAGAATGGTGGGTCTATGGGATACCTGGCCGATTCATAACTTAACAATTTCACCACTGGGTGTTGAGCCTAAAACACAACAAGGTGAGTTTAGATTGATTCATCATCTATCGTGGGCTGCAGGGGAGTCAGTTAATGATTTAATTGCACATGAAGACTCCATAGTGCATTGCACATCAGTGGAAGAGGCAATTAAGTTGGTAAGGGCTTGTGGAAGGAAGGCACAAATGGCAAAGTTAGACATTCAATCTGTCTTTTGACTATTGCCGGTACATCCTGAGGATTTTTCATTGTTGGGTCTTTAATCTGAGGATTCTATATTTGTGGATATAATGTTGCCAATGGGCTGTTCTGTTTCTTGTTCCCTGTTTGAAACTTGTAGTTGTTTTTTGCAGTGGTTTTTCCAACAGAAGACTGGGCTCGGGCATGTCACGAACTACCTCGGTGACTCTTTTCTGATGGGCTTGCAGTGATCCAATGAATGTAAAAAAGGGTTAATTGAATTTCAGAAGTGTATGGAGGAGATGGAAGTACCTTTGGCTCCGGATAAGACTGAAGGCCCTGCTATATTGAACTCAGAGAAATCTGAGGTACGGTTTCCGGTGGATAAGTGCAAAAGTTGATTTCTCTGTTGGAGGAGGCTGTTTCCACGGATAAGCTGGAGTTACAGCAGGTGCAAGCCTTATTGGGTTCTTGGAAGTTTGCGTGCCGTGTGGTGAGAGTTGGTAGAGCTCTTTGTAGGTGCCTTGGTTTTTCAGTCAAAGGTGCTGTTTTACCTCATCCCAGAATTCGGCTTAAAGAGGTCATCAATGCTGACTTCAGAATGTTGGTTTCTTTCCAGCAAAGTAATAATGGTGTTAACATGTTGACGGTTGAGGATGAATGGTAATGGCAAGTTCAAATTTTTTCAGATGATTCAGGAGCCCATGGTTTGGTTTTCTGAGATGGTGATTGGACTGCTGAGTCATGGCCGGATTCTTGGAGAGAGGCACACCATAGCATTTCGTTTCTGGAGTTTTTTTCCATTTGATGGTTGCTTTAGTGTTGTGTGGTAACCTTTTAGCAAACAGGCGAGTGGTTTTTAATGTGGATAGCCAAACAGTTGTTAATTTAGTCAATTCACAGAAGGCTCGAGATGAAAAAGTTTTGAAGTTGTTGCGTTTATTTTTGCTTCATTGTCTGAAATTCAATATTTTGTTTAAGGGTCAGTATGTTCCAGGTGTGAATAATGATATCACTGATGGGCTATGTCGTTCACAGTGGCAGAGATTCGGTGTACTGGTGCCGGGAGCAGATTTGCTTAAAACGGCTTTGACGGTGGACCTTTGGGAGCTGGGAATCTAAGGATGTTACAATTGATTCGTCAGTCCATTGCTCCATCTACTTTGAGGTCATATGGCAAGGCCTAGGCAGAATTTATTGAGTCTGGTGCATTGAGGAGGTATGAGGGACCTTACATGTCACGGTATAGGAGGGAGGATGGAGTCCGCTTCATTATGACACATATTGACCTAGGATTGGCGGTTGTGGCTATAACAGGGAAGATGGCAGGTATTACATTTTTTGGTCAGTACTTTTGGGATTATGATACCATGGAAGGAGAAATGTGTAGGAGAATTGTTGCTGGCTGGGCGATGGAGGATGGATCCAGGTTGGATCAATGGCATCCTATTTCCATGCAAAAGCTGAGGGATATTTTGGGGGTTTTGAATTCTGCTTTTCCTGTTGGGAGGGCTGATAGTATAGATGATTCTTCTCCTGAAAAACAACTATATCATGATTGCAGGCACACCTGCACTATGTAGACCAGGGTGGCTGAGTGGTTAAGGCGTTTGACTTAAGATCCAATGGACATGTGTCTGCGTGGGTTCGAGCCCCACTCCTGGTATATCATTTTTTCTCTCCCGTGACACTGTTCATTTCAATTTCACGCACTTTTCAGTTGCTCCTGATTATTATTAAAATAAGAGCTACATATCTTCATATGGATTAACGTGTATTTTTCTACCCCCAAAAAAGTAAACGCCTTGTATTGTACATTTCTCTTTGAAACTTAGTAACCTTTTGCTGCAGGTTGTATTACAGTATGCTTTTTCGTTTATTATAGGTGACTTATTTGTTTATGATACCTGACTTAATGCTTTCCATTTGGTGCATAAGGAATTACAAAATCTCTCTACCAGGAGTGGGGCTTGAACCCACGTGGACACATGTCCATTGGAGCTTAAGTCCAACGCCTTAACCACTCGGCCATCCTGGTACCTGTGCAGTAAAGGGCAACAACATGGCACTTATTATAGATATCAAGAGTGCTCACTGTGTGACATTGAGCTTTCTATATATATATATATTTTCATATCTATATATTTTATCAGGTTACGCAAAACACATTTCAGGAATACAAGGTAATGTCATGCCTCTCCTCTATAAAACGTGCATGTACTTAATAAAAAAAAAAATACAACCATACCTATCAAACATGTTTAAGATTATCAGCGTGTAGGACGAAAAAAGGTGCGCTTTTTTCACACCGTTTTTGTCACATGTCCTATTAAATATGTCTGCAAATTGACGTTAATCTTAAGAAATATCACACTAACCCCTTTTCAAGACTCAAAACTACACTTCACACAATCTAAAACACTTTGGGACAGATTTACAAGGCCCTTGCGGCCCTTAGCGCTACATTTGCAGAATTTATTTTGCCGCAAATGTGAAGATCATAGGCCACTACCATAGCAAAATATTTACAAGGTGGCGCAAGCTAGGTTTGCGCCAACTTGTTAACACTTTGCGCCACATCATGCATAATATATGCATGATGTGTGCAAAGGCGGCTTTCCCTTGTTAGAGAGTGGGCACGCTCGTTCCTCACCTGACAGGTTGCTTTTTGAGGAGGGTGTCTCTGGGGCTGGTGTTGTAGCCAAGAGCGAACTCTTGACTCCGCGTGGGTCGCTTCGTTTGCCGCACTGCACGGGAATGGCTGGGAGGCATAGAGTTGGCAGTAGAGGAAGCGGTGTGGTGGGGAAGGGTCAGGCATAATTTATACAAGGTGGGCGTTCGCCCATTAGGGAGCCCGAAAAAATGGCGCAAGGCAATCTAAGAGATTTCCTTGCGCCATTTGTTTTACACTTTCAACGCCTACTCAGAGGAGGCGTTAAAAGGGGGAATACCATTATTTATAATGGGCCCCTATGTACTCTGCAGGATTAGTCCCAAAATGATGGCGCTACTCTTGCAGAGTACATCAATAGCGTAAAAAATATAACGCTAATGCCCCTACCCTGTGCCATGGTGCGCCGTATTATTATATATATAGCTCACACATGGTGGCGGTACAGGGGCGATAAGGGGTGCAAGGAACGTGGCGCTGCACCGGCAGAGCCACTTTCCTTAAATCTGCCCCTTTGTGTTTGTCTCGGAGCAACAGGTGGTTTATAATTTTGACACAAGTGAGGTCAATTTCAATAGAGTCCAGCAATTACAGGAAGATGGGCATAGCTTTGTCAGGGGTGAGCTTAAGAAAGCACACCCTGGGGCGGCTGAATCATTTTTGGGGTGTGACAGCTCCTTTGGGCTTCGCAGCTCAGGAGGACGAGCCATGCCAAAGGACGTCATGAAAAATAAGACAACAGCGGAGACGCCGGTAAAGGTCTGGGCACCTTTAAAATGCCGGTCATAAGAGAGGGTTGCATCCAGAGCGATCAACCCGATTACAAGGGAGTGGCCTGGTGAATCATTTGATTTATGGTACAATCACGGCTTCAAGATCCCAGCTATCAGCCAAGGTGCTGTCTCGTTGGCTTTGGGGCTCATTTTGCATGATGAATTGATGGATTACGATGACGACCAGGAGACTAAGGAGGGGGTGAATTGTGAGCATGGGGATGAGACTGCGGGGAAGGAGATGCAGCAAAGAAATTAGGTGAGCTGTTCTAACAGAGGAAAGAGTTTTGGTGTATTTCAGGATTTGCCCCCTTTGATGGTGCAGCGTAATCGGAAAGTCAAGACGAATAATCAGGTACCTGCAAGTGGTTTCATTCAAAAAAGGTGAGACACAGGCTGCTGTGGCTATGGGGTGTGAAGAGTTAAGCATGAAGGTAGTGTGTTTGGTGTCTGTAACAGTGGGTAATACCCTTTTGCGTTAGCATAAGGAAGTTTGGGTAGATTGAGTGGGAAAGATGATGCAAATAATGAAGCAGTTAAAGATGCAGACAATGTCCATTTGGGGGGGCTGTGAACAAAAAAGTCGGAGTCAATGATGGTAAGTCAGAGGCAAGTGGTGAGGAGGCTTCTAAGGCAGAGCCAGGTAAGGAAAAAGGAAACTCGT
Source organism: Pleurodeles waltl (assembly GCF_031143425.1). Taxonomy (NCBI): domain Eukaryota; kingdom Metazoa; phylum Chordata; class Amphibia; order Caudata; family Salamandridae; genus Pleurodeles; species Pleurodeles waltl. The sequence continues at coordinate 1,051,503,236 of NC_090444.1, read as the reverse complement.
GTGAGGGTAGTGTAAAAAGTAAAAAGTTGCCATATATGGGGTTGTTCTTGCCTTTGGGGGCGCATCTCACCCAAGCCATGAAGGAGAACATTTGTAAAGGTGAGTTTGTTGATGTTTTTAAATTATTACATAGAGAAGTGTGGGCTAAGGAAGGGTCAAAGGAGGAGGAATGGGAATTAGCTAGGAGGCCGAAAGTTCCCACTACCCTTGAGAATTGGATGTCAGTATTCTTAATCATTGCTAGCGTTTATTGTGAGAGGCATCCGGAGCATTGTATTTCTCTATTAAAATACATGGACGTTTTTAGGTGGGCTCAAATAGACTATGGTGGTTTTGGATGTTTTAGATATAATGAAGAACTTAGAGCCCATATGGCATTATTTCCAGCTAAAGAATGGTGAGATATTTATAATGAGCTTTGGATGCAATGGTTGTGTACTTCCAAGAATGCCTCAGCGTTACACACAGCTAGTGGTCTTCTGGTTCCTTACAAGCCCTGTCAGGGGCATCCCAACCAATCTAGGGTGGGTAGTTTCACGAGAGCTCAGTTCCCACAGAATGGATCTTGTTGGTCCTTCAACAGAGGGTCATGCACACAACTCCAGTGCAAGTTCATGCACAATTGCTCCAATTGCAGGGGCAAACATCCATTGGTGCAATGTTTTGGAGGGATGCAATGGGGATGGAAGGCTAATGCAGGTAGAGGTGGTGATAGGGGAAGGGGTCGGATGCAGCAGATGGTGGGAAAAGGGCCCTTCTCCTAATAAATTTGATATTTTGTTTTATTGGTTGCAGTTTTATCCGAGGCGTGAGGAGGCCAAGTTACTGTACTAGAGTTTTCTTGAGGGTTTCAAGCTATGTTATCAAGGTCATAGAAGACAGAGAAAAAATTTGAAATCTGCAGTTGAGAATCCGGAAGTGGTGAGAAAGAAATTGAGGACGGAATTGGAGGCTGGCAGAATGGTGGGTCTATGGGATACCTGGCCGATTCATAACTTAACAATTTCACCACTGGGTGTTGTGCCTAAAACACAACAAGGTGAGTTTAGATTGATTCATCATCTATCGTGGGCTGCAGGGGAGTCAGTTAATGATTTAATTGCACATGAAGACTCCATAGTGCATTGCACATCAGTGGAAGAGGCAATTAAGTTGGTAAGGGCTTGTGGAAGGAAGGCACAAATGGCAAAGTTAGACATTCAATCTGTCTTTTGACTATTGCCGGTACATCCTGAGGATTTTTCATTGTTGGGTCTTTAATCTGAGGATTCTATATTTGTTGATATAATGTTGCCAATGGGCTGTTCTGTTTCTTGTTCCCTGTTTGAAACTTGTAGTTGTTTTTTGCAGTGGTTTTTCCAACAGAAGACTGGGCTCGGGCATGTCACGAACTACCTCGGTGACTCTTTTCTGATGGGCTTGCAGTGATCCAATGAATGTAAAAAAGGGTTAATTGAATTTCAGAAGTGTATGGAGGAGATGGAAGTACCTTTGGCTCCGGATAAGACTGAAGGCCCTGCTATATTGAACTCAGAGAAATCTGAGGTACGGTTTCCGGTGGATAAGTGCAAAAGTTGATTTCTCTGTTGGAGGAGGCTGTTTCCACGGATAAGCTGGAGTTACAGCAGGTGCAAGCCTTATTGGGTTCTTGGAAGTTTGCGTGCCGTGTGGTGAGAGTTGGTAGAGCTCTTTGTAGGTGCCTTGGTTTTTCAGTCAAAGGTGCTGTTTTACCTCATCCCAGAATTCGGCTTAAAGAGGTCATCAATGCTGACTTCAGAATGTTGGTTTCTTTCCAGCAAAGTAATAATGGTGTTAACATGTTGACGGTTGAGGATGAATGGTAATGGCAAGTTCAAATTTTTTCAGATGATTCAGGAGCCCATGGTTTGGTTTTCTGAGATGGTGATTGGACTGCTGAGTCATGGCCGGATTCTTGGAGAGAGGCACACCATAGCATTTTGTTTCTGGATTTTTTTTCCATTTGATGGTTGCTTTAGTGTTGTGTGGTAACCTTTTAGCAAACAGGCGAGTGGTTTTTAATGTGGATAGCCAAACAGTTGTTAATTTAGTCAATTCACAGAAGGCTCGAGATGAAAAAGTTTTGAAGTTGTTGCGTTTATTTTTGCTTCATTGTCTGAAATTCAATATTTTGTTTAAGGGTCAGTATGTTCCAGGTGTGAATAATGATATCACTGATGGGCTATCTCGTTCACAGTGGCAGAGATTCGGTGTACTGGTGCCGGGAGCAGATTTGCTTAAAACGGCTTTGACGGTGGACCTTTGGGAGCTGGGAATCTAAGGATGTTACAATTGATTCGTCAGTCCATTGCTCCATCTACTTTGAGGTCATATGGCAAGGCCTAGGCAGAATTTATTGAGTCTGGTGCATTGAGGAGGTATGAGGGACCTTACATGTCACGGTATAGGAGGGAGGATGGAGTCCGCTTCATTATGACACATATTGACCTAGGATTGGCGGTTATGGCTATAACAGGGAAGATGGCAGGTATTACATTTTTTGGTCAGTACTTTTGGGATTATGATACCATGGAAGGAGAAATGTGTAGGAGAATTGTTGCTGGCTGGGCGATGGAGGATGGATCCAGGTTGGATCAATGGCATCCTATTTCCATGCAAAAGCTGAGGGATATTTTGGGGGTTTTGAATTCTGCTTTTCCTGTTGGGAGGGCTGATAGTATAGATGATTCTTCTCCTGAAAAACAACTATATCATGATTGCAGGCACACCTGCACTATGTAGACCAGGGTGGCTGAGTGGTTAAGGCGTTTGACTTAAGATCCAATGGACATGTGTCTGTGTGGGTTCGAGCCCCACTCCTGGTATATCATTTTTTCTCTCCCGTGACACTGTTCATTTCAATTTCACGCACTTTTCAGTTGCTCCTGATTATTATTAAAATAAGAGCTACATATCTTCATATCGATTAACGTGTATTTTTCTACCCCCAAAAAAGTAAACGCCTTGTATTGTACATTTCTCTTTGAAACTTAGTAACCTTTTGCTGCAGGTTGTATTACAGTATGCTTTTTCGTTTATTATAGGTGACTTATTTGTTTATGATACCTGACTTAATGCTTTCCATTTGGTGCATAAGGAATTACAAAATCTCTCTACCAGGAGTGGGGCTTGAACCCACGTGGACACATGTCCATTGTAGCTTAAGTCCAACGCCTTAACCACTCGGCCATCCTGGTACCTGTGCAGGAAAGGGCAACAACATGGCACTTATTATAGATATCAAGAGTGCTCACTGTGTGACATTGAGCTTTCTATATATATATATTTTCATATCTATATATTTTATCAGGTTACGCAAAACACATTTCAGGAATACAAGGTAATGTCATGCCTCTCCTCTATAAAACGTGCATGTACTTAATAAAAAAAAAAATACAACCATACCTATCAAACATGTTTAAGATTATCAGCGTGTAGGACGAAAAAAGGTGCGCTTTTTTCACACCGTTTTTGTCACATGTCCTATTAAATATGTCTGCAAATTGACGTTAATCTTAAGAAATATCACACTAACCCCTTTTCAAGACTCAAAACTACACTTCACACAATCTAAAACACTTTGGGACAGATTTACAAGGCCCTTGCGGCCCTTAGCGCTACATTTGCAGAATTTATTTTGCCGCAAATGTGAAGATCATAGGCCACTACCATAGCAAAATATTTACAAGGTGGCGCAAGCTAGGTTTGCGCCAACTTGTTAACACTTTGCGCCACATCATGCATAATATATGCATGATGTGTGCAAAGGCGGCTTTCCCTTGTTAGAGAGTGGGCACGCTCGTTCCTCACCTGACAGGTTGCTTTTTGAGGAGGGTGTCTCTGGGGCTGGTGTTGTAGCCAAGAGCGAACTCTTGACTCCGCGTGGGTCGCTTCGTTTGCCGCACTGCACGGGAATGGCTGGGAGGCATAGAGTTGGCAGTAGAGGAAGCGGTGTGGTGGGGAAGGGTCAGGCATAATTTATACAAGGTGGGCGTTCGCCCATTAGGGAGCCCGAAAAAATGGCGCAAGGCAATCTAAGAGATTTCCTTGCGCCATTTGTTTTACACTTTCAACGCCTACTCAGAGGAGGCGTTAAAAGGGGGAATACCATTATTTATAATGGGCCCCTATGTACTCTGCAGGATTAGTCCCAAAATGATGGCGCTACTCTTGCAGAGTACATCAATAGCGTAAAAAATATAACGCTAATGCCCCTACCCTGTGCCATGGTGCGCCGTATTATTATATATATAGCTCACACATGGTGGCGGTACAGGGGCGATAAGGGGTGCAAGGAACGTGGCGCTGCACCGGCAGAGCCACTTTCCTTAAATCTGCCCCTTTGTGTTTGTCTCGGAGCAACAGGTGGTTTATAATTTTGACACAAGTGAGGTCAATTTCAATAGAGTCCAGCAATTACAGGAAGATGGGCATAGCTTTGTCAGGGGTGAGCTTAAGAAAGCACACCCTGGGGCGGCTGAATCATTTTTGGGGTGTGACAGCTCCTTTGGGCTTCGCAGCTCAGGAGGACGAGCCATGCCAAAGGACGTCATGAAAAATAAGACAACAGCGGAGACGCCGGTAAAGGTCTGGGCACCTTTAAAATGCCGGTCATAAGAGAGGGTTGCATCCAGAGCGATCAACCCGATTACAAGGGAGTGGCCTGGTGAATCATTTGATTTATGGTACAATCACGGCTTCAAGATCCCAGCTATCAGCCAAGGTGCTGTCTCGTTGGCTTTGGGGCTCATTTTGCATGATGAATTGATGGATTACGATGACGACCAGGAGACTAAGGAGGGGGTGAATTGTGAGCATGGGGATGAGACTGCGGGGAAGGAGATGCAGCAAAGAAATTAGGTGAGCTGTTCTAACAGAGGAAAGAGTTTTGGTGTATTTCAGGATTTGCCCCCTTTGATGGTGCAGCGTAATCGGAAAGTCAAGACGAATAATCAGGTACCTGCAAGTGGTTTCATTCAAAAAAGGTGAGACACAGGCTGCTGTGGCTATGGGGTGTGAAGAGTTAAGCATGAAGGTAGTGTGTTTGGTGTCTGTAACAGTGGGTAATACCCTTTTGCGTTAGCATAAGGAAGTTTGGGTAGATTGAGTGGGAAAGATGATGCAAATAATGAAGCAGTTAAAGATGCAGACAATGTCCATTTGGGGGGGCTGTGAACAAAAAAGTCGGAGTCAATGATGGTAAGTCAGAGGCAAGTGGTGAGGAGGCTTCTAAGGCAGAGCCAGGTAAGGAAAAAGGAAACTCGTGTGAGGGTAGTGTAAAAAGTAAAAAGTTGCCATATATGGGGTTGTTCTTGCCTTTGGGGGCGCATCTCACCCAAGCCATGAAGGAGAACATTTGTAAAGGTGAGTTTGTTGATGTTTTTAAATTATTACATAGAGAAGTGTGGGCTAAGGAAGGGTCAAAGGAGGAGGAATGGGAATTAGCTAGGAGGCCGAAAGTTCCCACTACCCTTGAGAATTGGATGTCAGTATTCTTAATCATTGCTAGCGTTTATTGTGAGAGGCATCCGGAGCATTGTATTTCTCTATTAAAATACATGGACGTTTTTAGGTGGGCTCAAATAGACTATGGTGGTTTTGGATGTTTTAGATATAATGAAGAACTTAGAGCCCATATGGCATTATTTCCAGCTAAAGAATGGTGAGATATTTATAATGAGCTTTGGATGCAATGGTTGTGTACTTCCAAGAATGCCTCAGCGTTACACACAGCTAGTGGTCTTCTGGTTCCTTACAAGCCCTGTCAGGGGCATCCCAACCAATCTAGGGTGGGTAGTTTCACGAGAGCTCAGTTCCCACAGAATGGATCTTGTTGGTCCTTCAACAGAGGGTCATGCACACAACTCCAGTGCAAGTTCATGCACAATTGCTCCAATTGCAGGGGCAAACATCCATTGGTGCAATGTTTTGGAGGGATGCAATGGGGATGGAAGGCTAATGCAGGTAGAGGTGGTGATAGGGGAAGGGGTCGGATGCAGCAGATGGTGGGAAAAGGGCCCTTCTCCTAATAAATTTGATATTTTGTTTTATTGGTTGCAGTTTTATCCGAGGCGTGAGGAGGCCAAGTTACTGTACTAGAGTTTTCTTGAGGGTTTCAAGCTATGTTATCAAGGTCATAGAAGACAGAGAAAAAATTTGAAATCTGCAGTTGAGAATCCGGAAGTGGTGAGAAAGAAATTGAGGACGGAATTGGAGGCTGGCAGAATGGTGGGTCTATGGGATACCTGGCCGATTCATAACTTAACAATTTCACCACTGGGTGTTGTGCCTAAAACACAACAAGGTGAGTTTAGATTGATTCATCATCTATCGTGGGCTGCAGGGGAGTCAGTTAATGATTTAATTGCACATGAAGACTCCATAGTGCATTGCACATCAGTGGAAGAGGCAATTAAGTTGGTAAGGGCTTGTGGAAGGAAGGCACAAATGGCAAAGTTAGACATTCAATCTGTCTTTTGACTATTGCCGGTACATCCTGAGGATTTTTCATTGTTGGGTCTTTAATCTGAGGATTCTATATTTGTTGATATAATGTTGCCAATGGGCTGTTCTGTTTCTTGTTCCCTGTTTGAAACTTGTAGTTGTTTTTTGCAGTGGTTTTTCCAACAGAAGACTGGGCTCGGGCATGTCACGAACTACCTCGGTGACTCTTTTCTGATGGGCTTGCAGTGATCCAATGAATGTAAAAAAGGGTTAATTGAATTTCAGAAGTGTATGGAGGAGATGGAAGTACCTTTGGCTCCGGATAAGACTGAAGGCCCTGCTATATTGAACTCAGAGAAATCTGAGGTACGGTTTCCGGTGGATAAGTGCAAAAGTTGATTTCTCTGTTGGAGGAGGCTGTTTCCACGGATAAGCTGGAGTTACAGCAGGTGCAAGCCTTATTGGGTTCTTGGAAGTTTGCGTGCCGTGTGGTGAGAGTTGGTAGAGCTCTTTGTAGGTGCCTTGGTTTTTCAGTCAAAGGTGCTGTTTTACCTCATCCCAGAATTCGGCTTAAAGAGGTCATCAATGCTGACTTCAGAATGTTGGTTTCTTTCCAGCAAAGTAATAATGGTGTTAACATGTTGACGGTTGAGGATGAATGGTAATGGCAAGTTCAAATTTTTTCAGATGATTCAGGAGCCCATGGTTTGGTTTTCTGAGATGGTGATTGGACTGCTGAGTCATGGCCGGATTCTTGGAGAGAGGCACACCATAGCATTTCGTTTCTGGATTTTTTTTCCATTTGATGGTTGCTTTAGTGTTGTGTGGTAACCTTTTAGCAAACAGGCGAGTGGTTTTTAATGTGGATAGCCAAACAGTTGTTAATTTAGTCAATTCACAGAAGGCTCGAGATGAAAAAGTTTTGAAGTTGTTGCCTTTATTTTTGCTTCATTGTCTGAAATTCAATATTTTGTTTAAGGGTCAGTATGTTCCAGGTGTGAATAATGATATCACTGATGGGCTATCTCGTTCACAGTGGCAGAGATTCGGTGTACTGGTGCCGGGAGCAGATTTGCTTAAAACGGCTTTGACGGTGGACCTTTGGGAGCTGGGAATCTAAGGATGTTACAATTGATTCGTCAGTCCATTGCTCCATCTACTTTGAGGTCATATGGCAAGGCCTAGGCAGAATTTATTGAGTCTGGTGCATTGAGGAGGTATGAGGGACCTTACATGTCACGGTATAGGAGGGAGGATGGAGTCCGCTTCATTATGACACATATTGACCTAGGATTGGCGGTTATGGCTATAACAGGGAAGATGGCAGGTATTACATTTTTTGGTCAGTACTTTTGGGATTATGATACCATGGAAGGAGAAATGTGTAGGAGAATTGTTGCTGGCTGGGCGATGGAGGATGGATCCAGGTTGGATCAATGGCATCCTATTTCCATGCAAAAGCTGAGGGATATTTTGGGGGTTTTGAATTCTGCTTTTCCTGTTGGGAGGGCTGATAGTATAGATGATTCTTCTCCTGAAAAACAACTATATCATGATTGCAGGCACACCTGCACTATGTAGACCAGGGTGGCTGAGTGGTTAAGGCGTTTGACTTAAGATCCAATGGACATGTGTCTGTGTGGGTTCGAGCCCCACTCCTGGTATATCATTTTTTCTCTCCCGTGACACTGTTCATTTCAATTTCACGCACTTTTCAGTTGCTCCTGATTATTATTAAAATAAGAGCTACATATCTTCATATGGATTAACGTGTATTTTTCTACCCCCAAAAAAGTAAACGCCTTGTATTGTACATTTCTCTTTGAAACTTAGTAACCTTTTGCTGCAGGTTGTATTACAGTATGCTTTTTCGTTTATTATAGGTGACTTATTTGTTTATGATACCTGACTTAATGCTTTCCATTTGGTGCATAAGGAATTACAAAATCTCTCTACCAGGAGTGGGGCTTGAACCCACGTGGACACATGTCCATTGTAGCTTAAGTCCAACGCCTTAACCACTCGGCCATCCTGGTACCTGTGCAGGAAAGGGCAACAACATGGCACTTATTATAGATATCAAGAGTGCTCACTGTGTGACATTGAGCTTTCTATATATATATATTTTCATATCTATATATTTTATCAGGTTACGCAAAACACATTTCAGGAATACAAGGTAATGTCATGCCTCTCCTCTATAAAACGTGCATGTACTTAATAAAAAAAAAAATACAACCATACCTATCAAACATGTTTAAGATTATCAGCGTGTAGGACGAAAAAAGGTGCGCTTTTTTCACACCGTTTTTGTCACATGTCCTATTAAATATGTCTGCAAATTGACGTTAATCTTAAGAAATATCACACTAACCCCTTTTCAAGACTCAAAACTACACTTCACACAATCTAAAACACTTTGGGACAGATTTACAAGGCCCTTGCGGCCCTTAGCGCTACATTTGCAGAATTTATTTTGCCGCAAATGTGAAGATCATAGGCCACTACCATAGCAAAATATTTACAAGGTGGCGCAAGCTAGGTTTGCGCCAACTTGTTAACACTTTGCGCCACATCATGCATAATATATGCATGATGTGTGCAAAGGCGGCTTTCCCTTGTTAGAGAGTGGGCACGCTCGTTCCTCACCTGACAGGTTGCTTTTTGAGGAGGGTGTCTCTGGGGCTGGTGTTGTAGCCAAGAGCGAACTCTTGACTCCGCGTGGGTCGCTTCGTTTGCCGCACTGCACGGGAATGGCTGGGAGGCATAGAGTTGGCAGTAGAGGAAGCGGTGTGGTGGGGAAGGGTCAGGCATAATTTATACAAGGTGGGCGTTCGCCCATTAGGGAGCCCGAAAAAATGGCGCAAGGCAATCTAAGAGATTTCCTTGCGCCATTTGTTTTACACTTTCAACGCCTACTCAGAGGAGGCGTTAAAAGGGGGAATACCATTATTTATAATGGGCCCCTATGTACTCTGCAGGATTAGTCCCAAAATGATGGCGCTACTCTTGCAGAGTACATCAATAGCGTAAAAAATATAACGCTAATGCCCCTACCCTGTGCCATGGTGCGCCGTATTATTATATATATAGCTCACACATGGTGGCGGTACAGGGGCGATAAGGGGTGCAAGGAACGTGGCGCTGCACCGGCAGAGCCACTTTCCTTAAATCTGCCCCTTTGTGTTTGTCTCGGAGCAACAGGTGGTTTATAATTTTGACACAAGTGAGGTCAATTTCAATAGAGTCCAGCAATTACAGGAAGATGGGCATAGCTTTGTCAGGGGTGAGCTTAAGAAAGCACACCCTGGGGCGGCTGAATCATTTTTGGGGTGTGACAGCTCCTTTGGGCTTCGCAGCTCAGGAGGACGAGCCATGCCAAAGGACGTCATGAAAAATAAGACAACAGCGGAGACGCCGGTAAAGGTCTGGGCACCTTTAAAATGCCGGTCATAAGAGAGGGTTGCATCCAGAGCGATCAACCCGATTACAAGGGAGTGGCCTGGTGAATCATTTGATTTATGGTACAATCACGGCTTCAAGATCCCAGCTATCAGCCAAGGTGCTGTCTCGTTGGCTTTGGGGCTCATTTTGCATGATGAATTGATGGATTACGATGACGACCAGGAGACTAAGGAGGGGGTGAATTGTGAGCATGGGGATGAGACTGCGGGGAAGGAGATGCAGCAAAGAAATTAGGTGAGCTGTTCTAACAGAGGAAAGAGTTTTGGTGTATTTCAGGATTTGCCCCCTTTGATGGTGCAGCGTAATCGGAAAGTCAAGACGAATAATCAGGTACCTGCAAGTGGTTTCATTCAAAAAAGGTGAGACACAGGCTGCTGTGGCTATGGGGTGTGAAGAGTTAAGCATGAAGGTAGTGTGTTTGGTGTCTGTAACAGTGGGTAATACCCTTTTGCGTTAGCATAAGGAAGTTTGGGTAGATTGAGTGGGAAAGATGATGCAAATAATGAAGCAGTTAAAGATGCAGACAATGTCCATTTGGGGGGGCTGTGAACAAAAAAGTCGGAGTCAATGATGGTAAGTCAGAGGCAAGTGGTGAGGAGGCTTCTAAGGCAGAGCCAGGTAAGGAAAAAGGAAACTCGTGTGAGGGTAGTGTAAAAAGTAAAAAGTTGCCATATATGGGGTTGTTCTTGCCTTTGGGGGCGCATCTCACCCAAGCCATGAAGGAGAACATTTGTAAAGGTGAGTTTGTTGATGTTTTTAAATTATTACATAGAGAAGTGTGGGCTAAGGAAGGGTCAAAGGAGGAGGAATGGGAATTAGCTAGGAGGCCGAAAGTTCCCACTACCCTTGAGAATTGGATGTCAGTATTCTTAATCATTGCTAGCGTTTATTGTGAGAGGCATCCGGAGCATTGTATTTCTCTATTAAAATACATGGACGTTTTTAGGTGGGCTCAAATAGACTATGGTGGTTTTGGATGTTTTAGATATAATGAAGAACTTAGAGCCCATATGGCATTATTTCCAGCTAAAGAATGGTGAGATATTTATAATGAGCTTTGGATGCAATGGTTGTGTACTTCCAAGAATGCCTCAGCGTTACACACAGCTAGTGGTCTTCTGGTTCCTTACAAGCCCTGTCAGGGGCATCCCAACCAATCTAGGGTGGGTAGTTTCACGAGAGCTCAGTTCCCACAGAATGGATCTTGTTGGTCCTTCAACAGAGGGTCATGCACACAACTCCAGTGCAAGTTCATGCACAATTGCTCCAATTGCAGGGGCAAACATCCATTGGTGCAATGTTTTGGAGGGATGCAATGGGGATGGAAGGCTAATGCAGGTAGAGGTGGTGATAGGGGAAGGGGTCGGATGCAGCAGATGGTGGGAAAAGGGCCCTTCTCCTAATAAATTTGATATTTTGTTTTATTGGTTGCAGTTTTATCCGAGGCGTGAGGAGGCCAAGTTACTGTACTAGAGTTTTCTTGAGGGTTTCAAGCTATGTTATCAAGGTCATAGAAGACAGAGAAAAAATTTGAAATCTGCAGTTGAGAATCCGGAAGTGGTGAGAAAGAAATTGAGGACGGAATTGGAGGCTGGCAGAATGGTGGGTCTATGGGATACCTGGCCGATTCATAACTTAACAATTTCACCACTGGGTGTTGTGCCTAAAACACAACAAGGTGAGTTTAGATTGATTCATCATCTATCGTGGGCTGCAGGGGAGTCAGTTAATGATTTAATTGCACATGAAGACTCCATAGTGCATTGCACATCAGTGGAAGAGGCAATTAAGTTGGTAAGGGCTTGTGGAAGGAAGGCACAAATGGCAAAGTTAGACATTCAATCTGTCTTTTGACTATTGCCGGTACATCCTGAGGATTTTTCATTGTTGGGTCTTTAATCTGAGGATTCTATATTTGTTGATATAATGTTGCCAATGGGCTGTTCTGTTTCTTGTTCCCTGTTTGAAACTTGTAGTTGTTTTTTGCAGTGGTTTTTCCAACAGAAGACTGGGCTCGGGCATGTCACGAACTACCTCGGTGACTCTTTTCTGATGGGCTTGCAGTGATCCAATGAATGTAAAAAAGGGTTAATTGAATTTCAGAAGTGTATGGAGGAGATGGAAGTACCTTTGGCTCCGGATAAGACTGAAGGCCCTGCTATATTGAACTCAGAGAAATCTGAGGTACGGTTTCCGGTGGATAAGTGCAAAAGTTGATTTCTCTGTTGGAGGAGGCTGTTTCCACGGATAAGCTGGAGTTACAGCAGGTGCAAGCCTTATTGGGTTCTTGGAAGTTTGCGTGCCGTGTGGTGAGAGTTGGTAGAGCTCTTTGTAGGTGCCTTGGTTTTTCAGTCAAAGGTGCTGTTTTACCTCATCCCAGAATTCGGCTTAAAGAGGTCATCAATGCTGACTTCAGAATGTTGGTTTCTTTCCAGCAAAGTAATAATGGTGTTAACATGTTGACGGTTGAGGATGAATGGTAATGGCAAGTTCAAATTTTTTCAGATGATTCAGGAGCCCATGGTTTGGTTTTCTGAGATGGTGATTGGACTGCTGAGTCATGGCCGGATTCTTGGAGAGAGGCACACCATAGCATTTCGTTTCTGGATTTTTTTTCCATTTGATGGTTGCTTTAGTGTTGTGTGGTAACCTTTTAGCAAACAGGCGAGTGGTTTTTAATGTGGATAGCCAAACAGTTGTTAATTTAGTCAATTCACAGAAGGCTCGAGATGAAAAAGTTTTGAAGTTGTTGCCTTTATTTTTGCTTCATTGTCTGAAATTCAATATTTTGTTTAAGGGTCAGTATGTTCCAGGTGTGAATAATGATATCACTGATGGGCTATCTCGTTCACAGTGGCAGAGATTCGGTGTACTGGTGCCGGGAGCAGATTTGCTTAAAACGGCTTTGACGGTGGACCTTTGGGAGCTGGGAATCTAAGGATGTTACAATTGATTCGTCAGTCCATTGCTCCATCTACTTTGAGGTCATATGGCAAGGCCTAGGCAGAATTTATTGAGTCTGGTGCACTGAGGAGGTATGAGGGACCTTACAAGTCACGGTATAGGAGGGAGGATGGAGTCCGCTTCATCATGACACATATTGACCTAGGATTGGCGGTTATGGCTATAACAGGGAAGATGGCAGGTATTACATTTTTTGGTCAGTACTTTTGGGATTATGATACCATGGAAGGAGAAATGTGTAGGAGAATTGTTGCTGGCTGGGCGATGGAGGATGGATCCAGGTTGGATCAATGGCATCCTATTTCCATGCAAAAGCTGAGGGATATTTTGGGGGTTTTGAATTCTGCTTTTCCTGTTGGGAGGGCTGATAGTATAGATGATTCTTCTCCTGAAAAACAACTATATCATGATTGCAGGCACACCTGCACTATGTAGACCAGGGTGGCTGAGTGGTTAAGGCGTTTGACTTAAGATCCAATGGACATGTGTCTGCGTGGGTTCGAGCCCCACTCCTGGTATATCATTTTTTCTCTCCCGTGACACTGTTCATTTCAATTTCACGCACTTTTCAGTTGCTCCTGATTATTATTAAAATAAGAGCTACATATCTTCATATGGATTAACGTGTATTTTTCTACCCCCAAAAAAGTAAACGCCTTGTATTGTACATTTCTCTTTGAAACTTAGTAACCTTTTGCTGCAGGTTGTATTACAGTATGCTTTTTCGTTTATTATAGGTGACTTATTTGTTTATGATACCTGACTTAATGCTTTCCATTTGGTGCATAAGGAATTACAAAATCTCTCTACCAGGAGTGGGGCTTGAACCCACGTGGACACATGTCCATTGGAGCTTAAGTCCAACGCCTTAACCACTCGGCCATCCTGGTACCTGTGCAGGAAAGGGCAACAACATGGCACTTATTATAGATATCAAGAGTGCTCACTGTGTGACATTGAGCTTTCTATATATATATATATTTTCATATCTATATATTTTATCAGGTTACGCAAAACACATTTCAGGAATACAAGGTAATGTCATGCCTCTCCTCTATAAAACGTGCATGTACTTAATAAAAAAAAAAATACAACCATACCTATCAAACATGTTTAAGATTATCAGCGTGTAGGACGAAAAAAGGTGCGCTTTTTTCACACCGTTTTTGTCACATGTCCTATTAAATATGTCTGCAAATTGACGTTAATCTTAAGAAATATCACACTAACCCCTTTTCAAGACTCAAAACTACACTTCACACAATCTAAAACACTTTGGGACAGATTTACAAGGCCCTTGCGGCCCTTAGCGCTACATTTGCAGAATTTATTTTGCCGCAAATGTGAAGATCATAGGCCACTACCATAGCAAAATATTTACAAGGTGGCGCAAGCTAGGTTTGCGCCAACTTGTTAACACTTTGCGCCACATCATGCATAATATATGCATGATGTGTGCAAAGGCGGCTTTCCCTTGTTAGAGAGTGGGCACGCTCGTTCCTCACCTGACAGGTTGCTTTTTGAGGAGGGTGTCTCTGGGGCTGGTGTTGTAGCCAAGAGCGAACTCTTGACTCCGCGTGGGTCGCTTCGTTTGCCGCACTGCACGGGAATGGCTGGGAGGCATAGAGTTGGCAGTAGAGGAAGCGGTGTGGTGGGGAAGGGTCAGGCATAATTTATACAAGGTGGGCGTTCGCCCATTAGGGAGCCCGAAAAAATGGCGCAAGGCAATCTAAGAGATTTCCTTGCGCCATTTGTTTTACACTTTCAACGCCTACTCAGAGGAGGCGTTAAAAGGGGGAATACCATTATTTATAATGGGCCCCTATGTACTCTGCAGGATTAGTCCCAAAATGATGGCGCTACTCTTGCAGAGTACATCAATAGCGTAAAAAATATAACGCTAATGCCCCTACCCTGTGCCATGGTGCGCCGTATTATTATATATATAGCTCACACATGGTGGCGGTACAGGGGCGATAAGGGGTGCAAGGAACGTGGCGCTGCACCGGCAGAGCCACTTTCCTTAAATCTGCCCCTTTGTGTTTGTCTCGGAGCAACAGGTGGTTTATAATTTTGACACAAGTGAGGTCAATTTCAATAGAGTCCAGCAATTACAGGAAGATGGGCATAGCTTTGTCAGGGGTGAGCTTAAGAAAGCACACCCTGGGGCGGCTGAATCATTTTTGGGGTGTGACAGCTCCTTTGGGCTTCGCAGCTCAGGAGGACGAGCCATGCCAAAGGACGTCATGAAAAATAAGACAACAGCGGAGACGCCGGTAAAGGTCTGGGCACCTTTAAAATGCCGGTCATAAGAGAGGGTTGCATCCAGAGCGATCAACCCGATTACAAGGGAGTGGCCTGGTGAATCATTTGATTTATGGTACAATCACGGCTTCAAGATCCCAGCTATCAGCCAAGGTGCTGTCTCGTTGGCTTTGGGGCTCATTTTGCATGATGAATTGATGGATTACGATGACGACCAGGAGACTAAGGAGGGGGTGAATTGTGAGCATGGGGATGAGACTGCGGGGAAGGAGATGCAGCAAAGAAATTAGGTGAGCTGTTCTAACAGAGGAAAGAGTTTTGGTGTATTTCAGGATTTGCCCCCTTTGATGGTGCAGCGTAATCGGAAAGTCAAGACGAATAATCAGGTACCTGCAAGTGGTTTCATTCAAAAAAGGTGAGACACAGGCTGCTGTGGCTATGGGGTGTGAAGAGTTAAGCATGAAGGTAGTGTGTTTGGTGTCTGTAACAGTGGGTAATACCCTTTTGCGTTAGCATAAGGAAGTTTGGGTAGATTGAGTGGGAAAGATGATGCAAATAATGAAGCAGTTAAAGATGCAGACAATGTCCATTTGGGGGGGCTGTGAACAAAAAAGTCGGAGTCAATGATGGTAAGTCAGAGGCAAGTGGTGAGGAGGCTTCTAAGGCAGAGCCAGGTAAGGAAAAAGGAAACTCGTGTGAGGGTAGTGTAAAAAGTAAAAAGTTGCCATATATGGGGTTGTTCTTGCCTTTGGGGGCGCATCTCACCCAAGCCATGAAGGAGAACATTTGTAAAGGTGAGTTTGTTGATGTTTTTAAATTATTACATAGAGAAGTGTGGGCTAAGGAAGGGTCAAAGGAGGAGGAATGGGAATTAGCTAGGAGGCCAAAAGTTCCCACTACCCTTGAGAATTGGATGTCAGTATTCTTAATCATTGCTAGCGTTTATTGTGAGAGGCATCCGGAGCATTGTATTTCTCTATTAAAATACATGGACGTTTTTAGGTGGGCTCAAATAGACTATGGTGGTTT
This sequence comes from Pleurodeles waltl, assembly GCF_031143425.1. Taxonomy (NCBI): domain Eukaryota; kingdom Metazoa; phylum Chordata; class Amphibia; order Caudata; family Salamandridae; genus Pleurodeles; species Pleurodeles waltl. The sequence goes on along the minus strand of NC_090444.1, from coordinate 1,051,487,051 downwards.
TGGATGTTTTAGATATAATGAAGAACTTAGAGCCCAGATGGCATTATTTCCAGATAAAGAATGGTGAGATATTTATAATGAGCTTTGGATGCAATGGTTGTGTACTTCCAAGAATGCCTCAGCGTTACACACAGCTAGTGGTCTTCTGGTTCCTTACAAGCCCTGTCAGGGGCATCCCAACCAATCTAGGGTGGGTAGTTTCACGAGAGCTCAGTTCCCACAGAATGGATCTTGTTGGTCCTTCAACAGAGGGTCATGCACACAACTCCAGTGCAAGTTCATGCACAATTGCTCCAATTGCAGGGGCAAACATCCATTGGTGCAATGTTTTGGAGGGATGCAATGGGGATGGAAGGCTAATGCAGGTAGAGGTGGTGATAGGGGAAGGGGTCGGATGCAGCAGATGGTGGGAAAAGGGCCCTTCTCCTAATAAATTTGATATTTTGTTTTATTGGTTGCAGTTTTATCCGAGGCGTGAGGAGGCCAAGTTACTGTACTAGAGTTTTCTTGAGGGTTTCAAGCTATGTTATCAAGGTCATAGAAGACAGAGAAAAAATTTGAAATCTGCAGTTGAGAATCCGGAAGTGGTGAGAAAGAAATTGAGGACGGAATTGGAGGCTGGCAGAATGGTGGGTCTATGGGATACCTGGCCGATTCATAACTTAACAATTTCACCACTGGGTGTTGTGCCTAAAACACAACAAGGTGAGTTTAGATTGATTCATCATCTATCGTGGGCTGCAGGGGAGTCAGTTAATGATTTAATTGCACATGAAGACTCCATAGTGCATTGCACATCAGTGGAAGAGGCAATTAAGTTGGTAAGGGCTTGTGGAAGGAAGGCACAAATGGCAAAGTTAGACATTCAATCTGTCTTTTGACTATTGCCGGTACATCCTGAGGATTTTTCATTGTTGGGTCTTTAATCTGAGGATTCTATATTTGTGGATATAATGTTGCCAATGGGCTGTTCTGTTTCTTGTTCCCTGTTTGAAACTTGTAGTTGTTTTTTGCAGTGGTTTTTCCAACAGAAGACTGGGCTCGGGCATGTCACGAACTACCTCGGTGACTCTTTTCTGATGGGCTTGCAGTGATCCAATGAATGTAAAAAAGGGTTAATTGAATTTCAGAAGTGTATGGAGGAGATGGAAGTACCTTTGGCTCCGGATAAGACTGAAGGCCCTGCTATATTGAACTCAGAGAAATCTGAGGTACGGTTTCCGGTGGATAAGTGCAAAAGTTGATTTCTCTGTTGGAGGAGGCTGTTTCCACGGATAAGCTGGAGTTACAGCAGGTGCAAGCCTTATTGGGTTCTTGGAAGTTTGCGTGCTGTGTGGTGAGAGTTGGTAGAGCTCTTTGTAGGTGCCTTGGTTTTTCAGTCAAAGGTGCTGTTTTACCTCATCCCAGAATTCGGCTTAAAGAGGTCATCAATGCTGACTTCAGAATGTTGGTTTCTTTCCAGCAAAGTAATAATGGTGTTAACATGTTGACGGTTGAGGATGAATGGTAATGGCAAGTTCAAATTTTTTCAGATGATTCAGGAGCCCATGGTTTGGTTTTCTGAGATGGTGATTGGACTGCTGAGTCATGGCCGGATTCTTGGAGAGAGGCACACCATAGCATTTCGTTTCTGGAGTTTTTTTCCATTTGATGGTTGCTTTAGTCTTGTGTGGTAACCTTTTAGCAAACAGGCGAGTGGTTTTTAATGTGGATAGCCAAACAGTTGTTAATTTAGTCAATTCACAGAAGGCTCGAGATGAAAAAGTTTTGAAGTTGTTGCGTTTATTTTTGCTTCATTGTCTGAAATTCAATATTTTGTTTAAGGGTCAGTATGTTCCAGGTGTGAATAATGATATCACTGATGGGCTATCTCGTTCACAGTGGCAGAGATTCGGTGTACTGGTGCCGGGAGCAGATTTGCTTAAAACGGCTTTGACGGTGGACCTTTGGGAGCTGGGAATCTAAGGATGTTACAATTGATTCGTCAGTCCATTGCTCCATCTACTTTGAGGTCATATGGCAAGGCCTAGGCAGAATTTATTGAGTCTGGTGCATTGAGGAGGTATGAGGGACCTTACATGTCACGGTATAGGAGGGAGGATGGAGTCCGCTTCATTATGACACATATTGACCTAGGATTGGCGGTTATGGCTATAACAGGGAAGATGGCAGGTATTACATTTTTTGGTCAGTACTTTTGGGATTATGATACCATGGAAGGAGAAATGTGTAGGAGAATTGTTGCTGGCTGGGCGATGGAGGATGGATCCAGGTTGGATCAATGGCATCCTATTTCCATGCAAAAGCTGAGGGATATTTTGGGGGTTTTGAATTCTGCTTTTCCTGTTGGGAGGGCTGATAGTATAGATGATTCTTCTCCTGAAAAACAACTATATCATGATTGCAGGCACACCTGCACTATGTAGACCAGGGTGGCTGAGTGGTTAAGGCGTTTGACTTAAGATCCAATGGACATGTGTCTGCGTGGGTTCGAGCCCCACTCCTGGTATATCATTTTTTCTCTCCCGTGACACTGTTCATTTCAATTTCACGCACTTTTCAGTTGCTCCTGATTATTATTAAAATAAGAGCTACATATCTTCATATCGATTAACGTGTATTTTTCTACCCCCAAAAAAGTAAACGCCTTGTATTGTACATTTCTCTTTGAAACTTAGTAACCTTTTGCTGCAGGTTGTATTACAGTATGCTTTTTCGTTTATTATAGGTGACTTATTTGTTTATGATACCTGACTTAATGCTTTCCATTTGGTGCATAAGGAATTACAAAATCTCTCTACCAGGAGTGGGGCTTGAACCCACGTGGACACATGTCCATTGTAGCTTAAGTCCAACGCCTTAACCACTCGGCCATCCTGGTACCTGTGCAGGAAAGGGCAACAACATGGCACTTATTATAGATATCAAGAGTGCTCACTGTGTGACATTGAGCTTTCTATATATATATATTTTCATATCTATATATTTTATCAGGTTACGCAAAACACATTTCAGGAATACAAGGTAATGTCATGCCTCTCCTCTATAAAACGTGCATGTACTTAATAAAAAAAAAAATACAACCATACCTATCAAACATGGTTAAGATTATCAGCGTGTAGGACGAAAAAAGGTGCGCTTTTTTCACACCGTTTTTGTCACATGTCCTATTAAATATGTCTGCAAATTGACGTTAATCTTAAGAAATATCACACTAACCCCTTTTCAAGACTCAAAACTACACTTCACACAATCTAAAACACTTTGGGACAGATTTACAAGGCCCTTGCGGCCCTTAGCGCTACATTTGCAGAATTTATTTTGCCGCAAATGTGAAGATCATAGGCCACTACCATAGCAAAATATTTACAAGGTGGCGCAAGCTAGGTTTGCGCCAACTTGTTAACACTTTGCGCCACATCATGCATAATATATGCATGATGTGTGCAAAGGCGGCTTTCCCTTGTTAGAGATTGGGCACGCTCGTTCCTCACCTGACAGGTTGCTTTTTGAGGAGGGTGTCTCTGGGGCTGGTGTTGTAGCCAAGAGCGAACTCTTGACTCCGCGTGGGTCGCTTCGTTTGCCGCACTGCACGGGAATGGCTGGGAGGCATAGAGTTGGCAGTAGAGGAAGCGGTGTGGTGGGGAAGGGTCAGGCATAATTTATACAAGGTGGGCATTCGCCCATTAGGGAGCCCGAAAAAATGGCGCAAGGCAATCTAAGAGATTTCCTTGCGCCATTTGTTTTACACTTTCAACGCCTACTCAGAGGAGGCGTTAAAAGGGGGAATACCATTATTTATAATGGGCCCCTATGTACTCTGCAGGATTAGTCCCAAAATGATGGCGCTACTCTTGCAGAGTACATCAATAGCGTAAAAAATATAACGCTAATGCCCCTACCCTGTGCCATGGTGCGCCGTATTATTATATATATAGCTCACACATGGTGGCGGTACAGGGGCGATAAGGGGTGCAAGGAACGTGGCGCTGCACCGGCAGAGCCACTTTCCTTAAATCTGCCCCTTTGTGTTTGTCTCGGAGCAACAGGTGGTTTATAATTTTGACACAAGTGAGGTCAATTTCAATAGAGTCCAGCAATTACAGGAAGATGGGCATAGCTTTGTCAGGGGTGAGCTTAAGAAAGCACACCCTGGGGCGGCTGAATCATTTTTGGGGTGTGACAGCTCCTTTGGGCTTCGCAGCTCAGGAGGACGAGCCATGCCAAAGGACGTCATGAAAAATAAGACAACAGCGGAGACGCCGGTAAAGGTCTGGGCACCTTTAAAATGCCGGTCATAAGAGAGGGTTGCATCCAGAGCGATCAACCCGACTACAAGGGAGTGGCCTGGTGAATCATTTGATTTATGGTACAATCACGGCTTCAAGATCCCAGCTATCAGCCAAGGTGCTGTCTCGTTGGCTTTGGGGCTCATTTTGCATGATGAATTGATGGATTACGATGACGACCAGGAGACTAAGGAGGGGGTGAATTGTGAGCGTGGGGATGAGACTGCGGGGAAGGAGATGCAGCAAAGAAATTAGGTGAGCTGTTCTAACAGAGGAAAGAGTTTTGGTGTATTTCAGGATTTGCCCCCTTTGATGGTGCAGCGTAATCGGAAAGTCAAGACGAATAATCAGGTACCTGCAAGTGGTTTCATTCAAAAAAGGTGAGACACAGGCTGCTGTGGCTATGGGGTGTGAAGAGTTAAGCATGAAGGTAGTGTGTTTGGTGTCTGTAACAGTGGGTAATACCCTTTTGCGTTAGCATAAGGAAGTTTGGGTAGATTGAGTGGGAAAGATGATGCAAATAATGAAGCAGTTAAAGATGCAGACAATGTCCATTTGGGGGGGCTGTGAACAAAAAAGTCGGAGTCAATGATGGTAAGTCAGAGGCAAGTGGTGAGGAGGCTTCTAAGGCAGAGCCAGGTAAGGAAAAAGGAAACTCGTGTGAGGGTAGTGTAAAAAGTAAAAAGTTGCCATATATGGGGTTGTTCTTGCCTTTGGGGGCGCATCTCACCCAAGCCATGAAGGAGAACATTTGTAAAGGTGAGTTTGTTGATGTTTTTTAATTATTACATAGAGAAGTGTGGGCTAAGGAAGGGTCAAAGGAGGAGGAATGGGAATTAGCTAGGAGGCCGAAAGTTCCCACTACCCTTGAGAATTGGATGTCAGTATTCTTAATCATTGCTAGCGTTTATTGTGAGAGGCATCCGGAGCGTTGTATTTCTCTATTAAAATACATGGACGTTTTTAGGTGGGCTCAAATAGACTATGGTGGTTTTGGATGTTTTAGATATAATGAAGAACTTAGAGCCCATATGGCATTATTTCCAGCTAAAGAATGGTGAGATATTTATAATGAGCTTTGGATGCAATGGTTGTGTACTTCCAAGAATGCCTCAGCGTTACACACAGCTAGTGGTCTTCTGGTTCCTTACAAGCCCTGTCAGGGGCATCCCAACCAATCTAGGGTGGGTAGTTTCACGAGAGCTCAGTTCCCACAGAATGGATCTTGTTGGTCCTTCAACAGAGGGTCATGCACACGACTCCAGTGCAAGTTCATGCACAATTGCTCCAATTGCAGGGGCAAACATCCATTGGTGCAATGTTTTGGAGGGATGCAATGGGGATGGAAGGCTAATGCAGGTAGAGGTGGTGATAGGGTAAGGGGTCGGATGCAGCAGATGGTGGGAAAAGGGCCCTTCTCCTAATAAATTTGATATTTTGTTTTATTGGTTGCAGTTTTATCCGAGGCGTGAGGAGGCCAAGTTACTGTACTAGAGTTTTCTTGAGGGTTTCAAGCTATGTTATCAAGGTAATAGAAGACAGAGAAAAAATTTGAAATCTGCAGTTGAGAATCCGGAAGTGGTGAGAAAGAATTTGAGGACGGAATTGGAGGCTGGCAGAATGGTGGGTCTATGGGATACCTGGCCGATTCATAACTTAACAATTTCACCACTGGGTGTTGTGCCTAAAACACAACAAGGTGAGTTTAGATTGATTCATCATCTATCGTGGGCTGCAGGGGAGTCAGTTAATGATTTAATTGCACATGAAGACTCCATAGTGCATTGCACATCAGTGGAAGAGGCAATTAAGTTGGTAAGGGCTTGTGGAAGGAAGGCACAAATGGCAAAGTTAGACATTCAATCTGTCTTTTGACTATTGCCGGTACATCCTGAGGATTTTTCATTGTTGGGTCTTTAATCTGAGGATTCTATATTTGTGGATATAATGTTGCCAATGGGCTGTTCTGTTTCTTGTTCCCTGTTTGAAACTTGTAGTTGTTTTTTGCAGTGGTTTTTCCAACAGAAGACTGGGCTCGGGCATGTCACGAACTACCTAGGTGACTCTTTTCTGATGGGCTTGCAGTGATCCAATGAATGTAAAAAAGGGTTAATTGAATTTCAGAAGTGTATGGAGGAGATGGAAGTACCTTTGGCTCCGGATAAGACTGAAGGCCCTGCTATATTGAACTCAGAGAAATCTGAGGTACGGTTTCCGGTGAATAAGTGCAAAAGTTGATTTCTCTGGTGGAGGAGGCTGTTTCCACGGATAAGCTGGAGTTACAGCAGGTGCAAGCCTTATTGGGTTCTTTGAAGTTTGCGTGCCGTGTGGTGAGAGTTGGTAGAGCTCTTTGTAGGTGCCTTGGTTTTTCAGTCAAAGGTGCTGTTTTACCTCATCCCAGAATTCGGCTTAAAGAGGTCATCAATGCTGACTTCAGAATGTTGGTTTCTTTCCAGCAAAGTAATAATGGTGTTAACATGTTGACGGTTGAGGATGAATGGTTATGGCAAGTTCAAATTTTTTCTGATGATTCGGGAGCCCATAGTTTGGTTTTCTGAGATGGTGATTGGACTGCTGAGTCATGGCCGGATTCTTGGAGAGAGGCACACCATAGCATTTCGTTTCTGGAGTTTTTTTCCATTTGATGGTTGCTTTAGTGTTGTGTGGTAACCTTTTAGCAAACAGGAGAGTGGTTTTTAATGTGGATAGCCAAACAGTTGTTAATTTAGTCAATTCACAGAAGGCTCGAGATGAAAAAGTTTTGAAGTTGTTGCGTTTATTTTTGCTTCATTGTCTGAAATTCAATATTTTGTTTAAGGGTCAGTATGTTCCAGGTGTGAATAATGATATCACTGATGGGCTATCTCGTTCACAGTGGCAGAGATTCGGTGTACTGGTGCCGGGAGCAGATTTGCTTAAAACGGCTTTGACGGTGGACCTTTGGTAGCTGGGAATCTAAGGATGTTACAATTGATTCGTCAGTCCATTGCTCCATCTACTTTGAGGTCATATGGCAAGGCCTAGGCAGAATTTATTGAGTCTGGTGCACTGAGGAGGTATGAGGGACCTTACAAGTCACGGTATAGGAGGGAGGATGGAGTCCGCTTCATTATGACACATATTGACCTAGGATTGGCGGTGGTGGCTATAACAGGGAAGATGGCAGGTATTACATTTTTTGGTCAGTACTTTTGGGATTATGATACCATGGAAGGAGAAATGTGTAGGAGAATTGTTGCTGGCTGGGCGATGGAGGATGGATCCAGGTTGGATCAATGGCATCCTATTTCCATGCAAAAGCTGAGGGATATTTTGGGGGTTTTGAATTCTGCTTTTCCTGTTGGGAGGGCTGATAGTATAGATGATTCTTCTCCTGAAAAACAACTATATCATGATTGCAGGCACACCTGCAGTATGTAGACCAGGGTGGCCGAGTGGTTAAGGTGTTGGACTTAAGATCCAATGGACATGTGTCTGCGTGGGTTCGAGCCCCACTCCTGGTATATCATTTTTTCTCTCCCGTGACACTGTTCATTTCAATTTCACGCACTTTTCAGTTGCTCCTGATTAATATTAAAATAAGAGCTACATATAAAATCTTCATATCGATTAACGTGTATTTTTCTACCCCCAAAAAAGAAAACGCCTTGTATTGTACATTTCTCTTTGAAACTTAGTAACCTTTTGTTGCAGGTTGTATTACAGTATGCTTTTTCGTTTATTATAGGTGACTTATTTGTTTATGATACCTGACTTAATGCTTTCCATTTGGTGCATAATGAATTACAAAATCTCTCTACCAGGAGTGGGGCTTGAACCCACGTGGACACATGTCCATTGGATCTTAAGTCCAACGCCTTAACCACTCGGCCATCCTGGTACCTGTGCAGGAAAGGGCAACAACATGGCACTTATTATAGATATCAAGAGTGCTCACTGTGTGACATTGAGCTTTCTATATATATATATATTTTCATATCTATATATTTTATCAGGTTACGCAAAACACATTTCAGGAATACAAGGTAATGTCATGCCTCTCCTCTATAAAATGTGCATGTACTTAATAAAAAAAAAAATACAACCATACCTATCAAACATGTTTAAGATTATCAGCGTGTAGGACGAAAAAAGGTGTGCTTTTTTCACACCGTTTTTGTCACATGTCCTATTAAATATGTCTGCAAATTGACGTTAATCTTAAGAAATATCACACTAACCCCTTTTCAAGACTCAAAACTACACTTCACACAATCTAAAACACTTTGGGACAGATTTACAAGGCCCTTGCGGCCCTTAGCGCTACATTTGCAGAATTTATTTTGCCGCAAATGTGAAGATCATAGGCCACTACCATAGCAAAATATTTACAAGGTGGCGCAAGCTAGGTTTGCGCCAACTTGGTAACACATTTTGCGCCACATCATGCATAATATATGCATGATGTGTGCAAAGGGGGCGTTCCCTTGTTAGAGAGTGGGCACGCTCGTTCCTCACCTGACAGGTTGCTTTTTGAGGAGGGTGTCTCTGGGGCTGGTGTTGTAGCCAAGAGCGAACTCTTGACTCCGCGTGGGTCGCTTCGTTTGCCGCACTGCACGGGAATGGCTGGGAGGCATAGAGTTGGCAGTAGAGGAAGCGGTGTGGTGGGGAAGGGTCAGGCATAATTTATACAAGGTGTGCGTTCGCCCATTAGGGAGCCCGAAAAAATGGCGCAAGGCAATCTAAGAGATTTCCTTGCGCCATTTGTTTTACACTTTCAACGCCTACTCAGAGGAGGCGTTAAAAGGGGGAATACCATTATTTATAATGGGCCCCTATGTACTCTGCAGGATTAGTCCCAAAATGATGGCGCTACTCTTGCAGAGTACATCAATAGCGTAAAAAATATAACGCTAATGCCCCTACCCTGTGCCATGGTGCGCCGTATTATTATATATATAGCTCACACATGGTGGCGGTACAAGGGCGTTAAGGGGTGCAAGGAACGTGGCGCTGCACCGGCAGAGCCACTTTCCTTAAATCTGCCCCTTTGTGTTTGTCTCGGAGCAACAGGTGGTTTATAATTTTGACACAAGTGAGGTCAATTTCAATAGAGTCCAGCAATTACAGGAAGATGGGCATAGCTTTGTCAGGGGTGAGCTTAAGAAAGCACACCCTGGGGTGGCTGAAGCATTTTTGGGGTGTGACAGCTCCTTTGGGCTTCGCAGCTCAGGAGGACAAGCCATGCCAAAGGACGTCATGAAAAATAAGACAACAGCGGAGACGCCGGTAAAGGTCTGGGCACCTTTAAAATGCCGGTCATAAGAGAGGGTTGCATCCAGAGCGATCACCCCGATTACAAGGGAGTGGCCTGGAGAATCATTTGATTTATGGTACAATCACGGCTTCAAGATCCCAGCTATCAGCCAAGGTGCTGTCTCGTTGGCTTCGGGGCTCATTTTGCATGATGAATTGATGGATTACGATGAAGACCAGGAGACTAAGGAGGGGGAGAATTGTGAGGGTGGGGATGAGACTGCGGGGAAGGAGATGCAGCAAAGAAATTAGGTGAGCTGTTCTAACAGAGGAAAGAGTTTTGGTGTGTTTCAGGATTTGCCCCCTTTGATGGTGCAGCGTAATCGGAAAGTCAAGACGAATAATCAGGTACCTGCAAGTGGTTTCATTCAAAAAAGGTGAGACACAGGCTGCTGTGGCTATGGGGTGTGAAGAGTTAAGCATGAAGGTAGTGTGTTTGGTGTCTGTAACAGTGGGTAATACCCTTTTGCGTTAGCATAAGGAAGTTTGGGTAGATTGAGTGGGAAAGATGATGCAAATAATGAAGCAGTTAAAGATGCAGACAATGTCCATTTGGGGGGGCTGTGAACAAAAAAGTCGGAGTCAATGATGGTAAGTCAGAGGCAAGTGGTGAGGAGGCTTCTAAGGCAGAGCCAGGTAAGGAAAAAGGAAACTCAGGTGAGGGTAGTGTAAAAAGTAAAAAGATGCCATATATGGGGTTGTTCTTGCCTTTGTGGGCGCATCTCACCCAAGGCATGAAGAAAAACGTTTGTAAAGGTGAGTTTGTTGATGTTTTTAAATTATTACATAGAGAAGTGTGGGCTAAGGAAGGGTCAAAGGAGGAGGAATGGGAATTAGCTAGGAGGCCGAAAGTTCCCACTACCCTTGAGAATTGGATGTCAGTATTCTTAATCATTGCTAGCGTTTATTGTGAGAGGCATCCGGAGCGTTGTATTTCTCTATTACAATACATGGAAGTTTTTAGGTGGGCTCAAATAGACTATGGTGGTTTTGGATGTTTTAGATATAATGAAGAACTTAGAGCCCAGATGGCATTATTTCCAGATAAAGAATGGTGAGATATTTATAATGAGCTTTGGATGCAATGGTTGTGTACTTCCAAGAATGCCTCAGCGTTACACACAGCTAGTGGTCTTCTGGTTCCTTACAAGCCCTGTCAGGGGCATCCCAACCAATCTAGGGTGGGTAGTTTCACGAGAGCTCAGTTCCCACAGAATGGATCTTGTTGGTCCTTCAACAGAGGGTCATGCACACGACTCCAGTGCAAGTGCATGCACAATTGCTCCAATTGCAGGGGCAAACATCCATTGGTGCAATGTTTTGGAGGGATGCAATGGGGATGGAAGGCTAATGCAGGTAGAGGTGGTGATAGGGGAAGGGGTCGGATGCAGCAGATGGTGGGAAAAGGGCCCTTCTCCTAATAAATTTGATATTTTGTTTTATTGGTTGCAGTTTTATCCGAGGCGTGAGGAGGCCAAGTTACTGTACTAGAGTTTTCTTGAGGGTTTCAAGCTATGTTATCAAGGTCATAGAAGACAGAGAAAAAATGTGAAATCTGCAGTTGAGAATCCGGAAGTGGTGAGAAAGAAATTGAGGACGGAATTGGAGGCTGGCAGAATGGTGGGTCCATGGGATACCTGGCCGATTCATAACTTAACAATTTCACCACTGGGTGTTGTGCCTAAAACACAACAAGGTGAGTTTAGATTGATTCATCATCTATCGTGGGCTGCAGGGGAGTCAGTTAATGATTTAATTGCACATGAAGACTCCATAGTGCATTGCACATCAGTGGAAGAGGCAATTAAGTTGGTAAGGGCTTGTGGAAGGAAGGCACAAATGGCAAAGTTAGACATTCAATCTGTCTTTTGACTATTGTCGGTAAATCCTGAGGATTTTTCATTGTTGGGTCTTTAATCTGAGGATTCTATATTTGTGGATATAATGTTGCCAATGGGCTGTTCTGTTTCTTGTTCCCTGTTTGAAACTTGTAGTTGTTTTTTGCAGTGGTTTTTCCAACAGAAGACTGGGCTCGGGCATGTCACGAACTACCTAGGTGACTCTTTTCTGATGGGCTTGCAGTGGTCCAATGAATGTAAAAAAGGGTTAATTGAATTTCAGAAGTGTATGGAGGAGATGGAAGTACCTTTGGCTCCGGATAAGACTGAAGGCCCTGCTATATTGAACTCAGAGAAATCTGAGGTACGGTTTCCGGTGGATAAGTTCAAAAGTTGATTTCTCTGTTGGAGGAGGCTGTTTCCACGGATAAGCTGGAGTTACAGCAGGTGCAAGCCTTATTGGGTTCTTTGAAGTTTGCGTGCCGTGTGGTGAGAGTTGGTAGAGCTCTTTGTAGGTGCCTTGGTTTTTCAGTCAAAGGTGCTGTTTTACCTCATCCCAGAATTCGGCTTAAAGAAGTCATCAATGCTGACTTCAGAATGTTGGTTTCTTTCCAGCAAAGTAATAATGGTGTTAACATGTTGACGGTTGAGGATGAATGGTTATGGCAAGTTCAAATTTTTTCTGATGATTCGGGAGCCCATGGTTTGGTTTTCTGAGATGGTGATTGGACTGCTGAGTCATGGCCGGATTCTTGGAGAGAGGCACACCATAGCATTTCGTTTCTGGAGTTTTTTTCCATTTGATGGTTGCTTTAGTGTTGTGTGGTAACCTTTTAGCAAACAGGCGAGTGGTTTTTAATGTGGATAGCCAAACAGTTGTTAATTTAGTCAATTCACAGAAGGCTCGAGATGAAAAAGTTTTGAAGTTGTTGCCTTTATTTTTGCTTCATTGTCTGAAATTCAATATTTTGTTTAAGGGTCAGTATGTTCCAGGTGTGAATAATGATATCACTGATGGGCTATCTCGTTCACAGTGGCAGAGATTCGGTGTACTGGTGCCGGGAGCAGATTTGCTTAAAACGGCTTTGACGGTGGACCTTTGGGAGCTGGGAATCTAAGGATGTTACAATTGATTCGTCAGTCCATTGCTCCATCTACTTTGAGGTCATATGGCAAGGCCTAGGCAGAATTTATTGAGTCTGGTGCATTGAGGAGGTATGAGGGACCTTACATGTCACGGTATAGGAGGGAGGATGGAGTCCGCTTCATTATGACACATATTGACCTAGGATTGGCGGTGGTGGCTATAACAGGGAAGATGGCAGGTATTACATTTTTTGGTAAGTACTTTTGGGATTATGATACCATGGAAGGAGAAATGTGTAGGAGAATTGTTGCTGGCTGGGCGATGGAGGATGGATCCAGGTTGGATCAATGGCATCCTATTTCCATGCAAAAGCTGAGGGATATTTTGGGGGTTTTGAATTCTGCTTTTCCTGTTGGGAGGGCTGATTGAAAAGATAATTCTTCTCCTGAAAAACAACTATATCATGATTGCAGGCACACCTGCACTATGTAGACCAGGTTGGCAGAGTGGTTAAGGTGTTGGACTTAAGATCCAATGGACATGTGTCTGCGTGGGTTCGAGCCCCACTCCTGGTATATCATTTTTTCTCTCCCGTGACACTGTTCATTTCAATTTCACGCACTTTTCAGTTGCTCCTGATTAATATTAAAATAAGAGCTACATATAAAATCTTCATATCGATTAACGTGTATTTTTCTACCCCCAAAAAAGTAAACGCCTTGTATTGTACATTTCTCTTTGAAACTTAGTAACCTTTTGTTGCAGGTTGTATTACAGTATGCTTTTTCGTTTATTATAGGTGACTTATTTGTTTAAGATACCTGACTCAATGCTTTCCATTTGGTGCATAATGAATTACAAAATCTCTCTACCAGGAGTGGGGCTTGAACCCACGTGGACACATGTCCATTGGATCTTAAGTCCAACGCCTTAACCACTCGGCCATCCTGGTACCTGTGCAGGAAAGGGCAACAACATGGCACTTATTATAGATATCAAGAGTGCTCACTGTGTGACATTGAGCTTTCTATATATATATATATTTTCATATCTATATATTTTATCAGGTTACGCAAAACACATTTCAGGAATACAAGGTAATGTCATGCCTCTCCTCTATAAAATGTGCATGTACTTAATAAAAAAAAAAATACAACCATACCTATCAAACATGTTTAAGATTATCAGCGTGTAGGACGAAAAAAGGTGCGCTTTTTTCACACCGTTTTTGTCACATGTCCTATTAAATATGTCTGCAAATTGACGTTAATCTTAAGAAATATCACACTAACCCCTTTTCAAGACTCAAAACTACACTTCACACAATCTAAAACACTTTGGGACAGATTTACAAGGCCCTTGCGGCCCTTAGCGCTACATTTGCAGAATTTATTTTGCCGCAAATGTGAAGATCATAGGCCACTACCATAGCAAAATATTTACAAGGTGGCGCAAGCTAGGTTTGCGCCAACTTGGTAACACATTTTGCGCCACATCATGCATAATATATGCATGATGTGTGCAAAGGGGGCGTTCCCTTGTTAGAGAGTGGGCACGCTCGTTCCTCACCTGACAGGTTGCTTTTTGAGGAGGGTGTCTCTGGGGCTGGTGTTGTAGCCAAGAGCGAACTCTTGACTCCGCGTGGGTCGCTTCGTTTGCCGCACTGCACGGGAATGGCTGGGAGGCATAGAGTTGGCAGTAGAGGAAGCGGTGTGGTGGGGAAGGGTCAGACATAATTTATACAAGGTGTGCGTTCGCCCATTAGGGAGCCCGAAAAAATGGCGCAAGGCAATCTAAGAGATTTCCTTGCGCCATTTGTTTTACACTTTCAACGCCTACTCAGAGGAGGCGTTAAAAGGGGGAATACCATTATTTATAATGGGCCCCTATGTACTCTGCAGGATTAGTCCCAAAATGATGGCGCTACTCTTGCAGAGTACATCAATAGCGTAAAAAATATAACGCTAATGCCCCTACCCTGTGCCATGGTGCGCCGTATTATTATATATATAGCTCACACATGGTGGCGGTACAGGGGCGTTAAGGGGTGCAAGGAACGTGGCGCTGCACCGGCAGAGCCACTTTCCTTAAATCTGCCCCTTTGTGTTTGTCTCGGAGCAACAGGTGGTTTATAATTTTGACACAAGTGAGGTCAATTTCAATAGAGTCCAGCAATTACAGGAAGATGGGCATAGCTTTGTCAGGGGTGAGCTTAAGAAAGCACACCCTGGGGTGGCTGAAGCATTTTTGGGGTGTGACAGCTCCTTTGGGCTTCGCAGCTCAGGAGGACGAGCCATGCCAAAGGACGTCATGAAAAATAAGACAACAGCGGAGACGCCGGTAAAGGTCTGGGCACCTTTAAAATGCCGGTCATTAGAGAGGGTTGCATCCAGAGCGATCACCCCGATTACAAGGGAGTGGCCTGGTGAATCATTTGATTTATGGTACAATCACGGCTTCAAGATCCCAGCTATCAGCCAAGGTGCTGTCTCGTTGGCTTCGGGGCTCATTTTGCATGATGAATTGATGGATTACGATGAAGACCAGGAGACTAAGGAGGGGGAGAATTGTGAGGGTGGGGATGAGACTGCGGGGAAGGAGATGCAGCAAAGAAATTAGGTGAGCTGTTCTAACAGAGGAAAGAGTTTTGGTGTGTTTCAGGATTTGCCCCCTTTGATGGTGCAGCGTAATCGGAAAGTCAAGACGAATAATCAGGTACCTGCAAGTGGTTTCATTCAAAAAAGGTGAGACACAGGCTGCTGTGGCTATGGGGTGTGAAGAGTTAAGCATGAAGGTAGTGTGTTTGGTGTCTGTAACAGTGGGTAATACCCTTTTGCGTTAGCATAAGGAAGTTTGGGTAGATTGAGTGGGAAAGATGATGCAAATAATGAAGCAGTTAAAGATGCAGACAATGTCCATTTGGGGGGGCTGTGAACAAAAAAGTCGGAGTCAATGATGGTAAGTCAGAGGCAAGTGGTGAGGAGGCTTCTAAGGCAGAGCCAGGTAAGGAAAAAGGAAACTCAGGTGAGGGTAGTGTAAAAAGTAAAAAGTTGCCATATATGGGGTTGTTCTTGCCTTTGGGGGCGCATCTCACCCAAGGCATGAAGGAAAACGTTTGTAAAGGTGAGTTTGTTGATGTTTTTAAATTATTACATAGAGAAGTGTGGGCTAAGGAAGGGTCAAAGGAGGAGGAATGGGAATTAGCTAGGAGGCCGAAAGTTCCCACTACCCTTGAGAATTGGATGTCAGTATTCTTAATCATTGCTAGCGTTTATTGTGAGAGGCATCCAGAGCGTTGTATTTCTCTATTACAATACATGGAAGTTTTTAGGTGGGCTCAAATAGACTATGGTGGTTTTGGATGTTTTAGATATAATGAAGAACTTAGAGCCCAGATGGCATTATTTCCAGATAAAGAATGGTGAGATATTTATAATGAGCTTTGGATGCAATGGTTGTGTACTTCCAAGAATGCCTCAGCGTTACACACAGCTAGTGGTCTTCTGGTTCCTTACAAGCCCTGTCAGGGGCATCCCAACCAATCTAGGGTGGGTAGTTTCACGAGAGCTCAGTTCCCACAGAATGGATCTTGTTGGTCCTTCAACAGAGGGTCATGCACACGACTCCAGTGCAAGTTCATGCACAATTGCTCCAATTGCAGGGGCAAACATCCATTGGTGCAATGTTTTGGAGGGATGCAATGGGGATGGAAGGCTAATGCAGGTAGAGGTGGTGATAGGGGAAGGGGTCGGATGCAGCAGATGGTGGGAAAAGGGCCCTTCTCCTAATAAATTTGATATTTTGTTTTATTGGTTGCAGTTTTATCCGAGGCGTGAGGAGGCCAAGTTACTGTACTAGAGTTTTCTTGAGGGTTTCAAGCTATGTTATCAAGGTCATAGAAGACAGAGAAAAAATTTGAAATCTGCAGTTGAGAATCCGGAAGTGGTGAGAAAGAAATTGAGGACGGAATTGGAGGCTGGCAGAATGGTGGGTCCATGGGATACCTGGCCGATTCATAACTTAACAATTTCACCACTGGGTGTTGTGCCTAAAACACAACAAGGTGAGTTTAGATTGATTCATCATCTATCGTGGGCTGCAGGGGAGTCAGTTAATGATTTAATTGCACATGAAGACTCCATAGTGCATTGCACATCAGTGGAAGAGGCAATTAAGTTGGTAAGGGCTTGTGGAAGGAAGGCACAAATGGCAAAGTTAGACATTCAATCTGTCTTTTGACTATTGCCGGTACATCCTGAGGATTTTTCATTGTTGGGTCTTTAATCTGAGGATTCTATATTTGTGGATATAATGTTGCCAATGGGCTGTTCTGTTTCTTGTTCCCTGTTTGAAACTTGTAGTTGTTTTTTGCAGTGGTTTTTCCAACAGAAGACTGGGCTCGGGCATGTCACGAACTACCTAGGTGACTCTTTTCTGATGGGCTTGCAGTGGTCCAATGAATGTAAAAAAGGGTTAATTGAATTTCAGAAGTGTATGGAGGAGATGGAAGTACCTTTGGCTCCGGATAAGACTGAAGGCCCTGCTATATTGAACTCAGAGAAATCTGAGGTACGGTTTCCGGTGGATAAGTTCAAAAGTTGATTTCTCTGTTGGAGGAGGCTGTTTCCACGGATAAGCTGGAGTTACAGCAGGTGCAAGCCTTATTGGGTTCTTTGAAGTTTGCGTGCCGTGTGGTGAGAGTTGGTAGAGCTCTTTGTAGGTGCCTTGGTTTTTCAGTCAAAGGTGCTGTTTTACCTCATCCCAGAATTCGGCTTAAAGAAGTCATCAATGCTGACTTCAGAATGTTGGTTTCTTTCCAGCAAAGTAATAATGGTGTTAACATGTTGACGGTTGAGGATGAATGGTTATGGCAAGTTCAAATTTTTTCTGATGATTCGGGAGCCCATTATTTGGTTTTCTGAGATGGTGATTGGACTGCTGAGTCATGGCCGGTTTCTTGGAGAGAGGCACACCATAGCATTTCGTTTCTGGAGTTTTTTTCCATTTGATGGTTGCTTTAGTGTTGTGTGGTAACCTTTTAGCAAACAGGCGAGTGGTTTTTAATGTGGATAGCCAAACAGTTGTTAATTTAGTCAATTCACAGAAGGCTCGAGATGAAAAAGTTTTGAAGTTGTTGCCTTTATTTTTGCTTCATTGTCTGAAATTCAATATTTTGTTTAAGGGTCACTATGTTCCAGGTGTGAATAATGATATCACTGATGGGCTATCTCGTTCACAGTGGCAGAGATTCGGTGTACTGGTGCCGGGAGCAGATTTGCTTAAAACGGCTTTGACGGTGGACCTTTGGGAGCTGGGAATCTAAGGATGTTACAATTGATTCGTCAGTCCATTGCTCCATCTACTTTGAGGTCATATGGGAAGGCCTAGGCAGAATTTATTGAGTCTGGTGCATTGAGGAGGTATGAGGGACCTTACATGTCACGGTATAGGAGGGAGGATGGAGTCCGCTTCATTATGACACATATTGACCTAGGATTGGCGGTGGTGGCTATAACAGGGAAGATGGCAGGTATTACATTTTTTGGTAAGTACTTTTGGGATTATGATACCATGGAAGGAGAAATGTGTAGGAGAATTGTTGCTGGCTGGGCGATGGAGGATGGATCCAGGTTGGATCAATGGCATCCTATTTCCATGCAAAAGCTGAGGGATATTTTGGGGGTTTTGAATTCTGCTTTTCCTGTTGGGAGGGCTGATTGAAAAGATAATTCTTCTCCTGAAAAACAACTATATCATGATTGCAGGCACACCTGCACTATGTAGACCAGGTTGGCAGAGTGGTTAAGGTGTTGGACTTAAGATCCAATGGACATGTGTCTGCGTGGGTTCGAGCCCCACTCCTGGTATATCATTTTTTCTCTCCCGTGACACTGTTCATTTCAATTTCACGCACTTTTCAGTTGCTCCTGATTAATATTAAAATAAGAGCTACATATAAAATCTTCATATCGATTAACGTGTATTTTTCTACCCCCAAAAAAGTAAACGCCTTGTATTGTACATTTCTCTTTGAAACTTAGTAACCTTTTGTTGCAGGTTGTATTACAGTATGCTTTTTCGTTTATTATAGGTGACTTATTTGTTTAAGATACCTGACTCAATGCTTTCCATTTGGTGCATAATGAATTACAAAATCTCTCTACCAGGAGTGGGGCTTGAACCCACGTGGACACATGTCCATTGGATCTTAAGTCCAACGCCTTAACCACTCGGCCATCCTGGTACCTGTGCAGGAAAGGGCAACAACATGGCACTTATTATAGATATCAAGAGTGCTCACTGTGTGACATTGAGCTTTCTATATATATATATATTTTCATATCTATATATTTTATCAGGTTACGCAAAACACATTTCAGGAATACAAGGTAATGTCATGCCTCTCCTCTATAAAATGTGCATGTACTTAATAAAAAAAAAAATACAACCATACCTATCAAACATGTTTAAGATTATCAGCGTGTAGGACGAAAAAAGGTGCGCTTTTTTCACACCGTTTTTGTCACATGTCCTATTAAATATGTCTGCAAATTGACGTTAATCTTAAGAAATATCACACTAACCCCTTTTCAAGACTCAAAACTACACTTCACACAATCTAAAACACTTTGGGACAGATTTACAAGGCCCTTGCGGCCCTTAGCGCTACATTTGCAGAATTTATTTTGCCGCAAATGTGAAGATCATAGGCCACTACCATAGCAAAATATTTACAAGGTGGCGCAAGCTAGGTTTGCGCCAACTTGGTAACACATTTTGCGCCACATCATGCATAATATATGCATGATGTGTGCAAAGGGGGCGTTCCCTTGTTAGAGAGTGGGCACGCTCGTTCCTCACCTGACAGGTTGCTTTTTGAGGAGGGTGTCTCTGGGGCTGGTGTTGTAGCCAAGAGCGAACTCTTGACTCCGCGTGGGTCGCTTCGTTTGCCGCACTGCACGGGAATGGCTGGGAGGCATAGAGTTGGCAGTAGAGGAAGCGGTGTGGTGGGGAAGGGTCAGACATCATTTATACAAGGTGTGCGTTCGCCCATTAGGGAGCCCGAAAAAATGGCGCAAGGCAATCTAAGAGATTTCCTTGCGCCATTTGTTTTACACTTTCAACGCCTACTCAGAGGAGGCGTTAAAAGGGGGAATACCATTATTTATAATGGGCCCCTATGTACTCTGCAGGATTAGTCCCAAAATGATGGCGCTACTCTTGCAGAGTACATCAATAGCGTAAAAAATATAACGCTAATGCCCCTACCCTGTGCCATGGTGCGCCGTATTATTATATATATAGCTCACACATGGTGGCGGTACAGGGGCGTTAAGGGGTGCAAGGAACGTGGCGCTGCACCGGCAGAGCCACTTTCCTTAAATCTGCCCCTTTGTGTTTGTCTCGGAGCAACAGGTGGTTTATAATTTTGACACAAGTGAGGTCAATTTCAATAGAGTCCAGCAATTACAGGAAGATGGGCATAGCTTTGTCAGGGGTGAGCTTAAGAAAGCACACCCTGGGGTGGCTGAAGCATTTTTGGGGTGTGACAGCTCCTTTGGGCTTCGCAGCTCAGGAGGACGAGCCATGCCAAAGGACGTCATGAAAAATAAGACAACAGCGGAGACGCCGGTAAAGGTCTGGGCACCTTTAAAATGCCGGTCATTAGAGAGGGTTGCATCCAGAGCGATCACCCCGATTACAAGGGAGTGGCCTGGTGAATCATTTGATTTATGGTACAATCACGGCTTCAAGATCCCAGCTATCAGCCAAGGTGCTGTCTCGTTGGCTTCGGGGCTCATTTTGCATGATGAATTGATGGATTACGATGAAGACCAGGAGACTAAGGAGGGGGAGAATTGTGAGGGTGGGGATGAGACTGCGGGGAAGGAGATGCAGCAAAGAAATTAGGTGAGCTGTTCTAACAGAGGAAAGAGTTTTGGTGTGTTTCAGGATTTGCCCCCTTTGATGGTGCAGCGTAATCGGAAAGTCAAGACGAATAATCAGGTACCTGCAAGTGGTTTCATTCAAAAAAGGTGAGACACAGGCTGCTGTGGCTATGGGGTGTGAAGAGTTAAGCATGAAGGTAGTGTGTTTGGTGTCTGTAACAGTGGGTAATACCCTTTTGCGTTAGCATAAGGAAGTTTGGGTAGATTGAGTGGGAAAGATGATGCAAATAATGAAGCAGTTAAAGATGCAGACAATGTCCATTTGGGGGGGCTGTGAACAAAAAAGTCGGAGTCAATGATGGTAAGTCAGAGGCAAGTGGTGAGGAGGCTTCTAAGGCAGAGCCAGGTAAGGAAAAAGGAAACTCAGGTGAGGGTAGTGTAAAAAGTAAAAAGTTGCCATATATGGGGTTGTTCTTGCCTTTGGGGGCGCATCTCACCCAAGGCATGAAGGAAAACGTTTGTAAAGGTGAGTTTGTTGATGTTTTTAAATTATTACATAGAGAAGTGTGGGCTAAGGAAGGGTCAAAGGAGGAGGAATGGGAATTAGCTAGGAGGCCGAAAGTTCCCACTACCCTTGAGAATTGGATGTCAGTATTCTTAATCATTGCTAGCGTTTATTGTGAGAGGCATCCAGAGCGTTGTATTTCTCTATTACAATACATGGAAGTTTTTAGGTGGGCTCAAATAGACTATGGTGGTTTTGGATGTTTTAGATATAATGAAGAACTTAGAGCCCAGATGGCATTATTTCCAGATAAAGAATGGTGAGATATTTATAATGAGCTTTGGATGCAATGGTTGTGTACTTCCAAGAATGCCTCAGCGTTACACACAGCTAGTGGTCTTCTGGTTCCTTACAAGCCCTGTCAGGGGCATCCCAACCAATCTAGGGTGGGTAGTTTCACGAGAGCTCAGTTCCCACAGAATGGATCTTGTTGGTCCTTCAACAGAGGGTCATGCACACGACTCCAGTGCAAGTTCATGCACAATTGCTCCAATTGCAGGGGCAAACATCCATTGGTGCAATGTTTTGGAGGGATGCAATGGGGATGGAAGGCTAATGCAGGTAGAGGTGGTGATAGGGGAAGGGGTCGGATGCAGCAGATGGTGGGAAAAGGGCCCTTCTCCTAATAAATTTGATATTTTGTTTTATTGGTTGCAGTTTTATCCGAGGCGTGAGGAGGCCAAGTTACTGTACTAGAGTTTTCTTGAGGGTTTCAAGCTATGTTATCAAGGTCATAGAAGACAGAGAAAAAATTTGAAATCTGCAGTTGAGAATCCGGAAGTGGTGAGAAAGAAATTGAGGACGGAATTGGAGGCTGGCAGAATGGTGGGTCCATGGGATACCTGGCCGATTCATAACTTAACAATTTCACCACTGGGTGTTGTGCCTAAAACACAACAAGGTGAGTTTAGATTGATTCATCATCTATCGTGGGCTGCAGGGGAGTCAGTTAATGATTTAATTGCACATGAAGACTCCATAGTGCATTGCACATCAGTGGAAGAGGCAATTAAGTTGGTAAGGGCTTGTGGAAGGAAGGCACAAATGGCAAAGTTAGACATTCAATCTGTCTTTTGACTATTGCCGGTACATCCTGAGGATTTTTCATTGTTGGGTCTTTAATCTGAGGATTCTATATTTGTGGATATAATGTTGCCAATGGGCTGTTCTGTTTCTTGTTCCCTGTTTGAAACTTGTAGTTGTTTTTTGCAGTGGTTTTTCCAACAGAAGACTGGGCTCGGGCATGTCACGAACTACCTAGGTGACTCTTTTCTGATGGGCTTGCAGTGGTCCAATGAATGTAAAAAAGGGTTAATTGAATTTCAGAAGTGTATGGAGGAGATGGAAGTACCTTTGGCTCCGGATAAGACTGAAGGCCCTGCTATATTGAACTCAGAGAAATCTGAGGTACGGTTTCCGGTGGATAAGTTCAAAAGTTGATTTCTCTGTTGGAGGAGGCTGTTTCCACGGATAAGCTGGAGTTACAGCAGGTGCAAGCCTTATTGGGTTCTTTGAAGTTTGCGTGCCGTGTGGTGAGAGTTGGTAGAGCTCTTTGTAGGTGCCTTGGTTTTTCAGTCAAAGGTGCTGTTTTACCTCATCCCAGAATTCGGCTTAAAGAAGTCATCAATGCTGACTTCAGAATGTTGGTTTCTTTCCAGCAAAGTAATAATGGTGTTAACATGTTGACGGTTGAGGATGAATGGTTATGGCAAGTTCAAATTTTTTCTGATGATTCGGGAGCCCATTATTTGGTTTTCTGAGATGGTGATTGGACTGCTGAGTCATGGCCGGTTTCTTGGAGAGAGGCACACCATAGCATTTCGTTTCTGGAGTTTTTTTCCATTTGATGGTTGCTTTAGTGTTGTGTGGTAACCTTTTAGCAAACAGGCGAGTGGTTTTTAATGTGGATAGCCAAACAGTTGTTAATTTAGTCAATTCACAGAAGGCTCGAGATGAAAAAGTTTTGAAGTTGTTGCCTTTATTTTTGCTTCATTGTCTGAAATTCAATATTTTGTTTAAGGGTCACTATGTTCCAGGTGTGAATAATGATATCACTGATGGGCTATCTCGTTCACAGTGGCAGAGATTCGGTGTACTGGTGCCGGGAGCAGATTTGCTTAAAACGGCTTTGACGGTGGACCTTTGGGAGCTGGGAATCTAAGGATGTTACAATTGATTCGTCAGTCCATTGCTCCATCTACTTTGAGGTCATATGGGAAGGCCTAGGCAGAATTTATTGAGTCTGGTGCATTGAGGAGGTATGAGGGACCTTACATGTCACGGTATAGGAGGGAGGATGGAGTCCGCTTCATTATGACACATATTGACCTAGGATTGGCGGTGGTGGCTATAACAGGGAAGATGGCAGGTATTACATTTTTTGGTAAGTACTTTTGGGATTATGATACCATGGAAGGAGAAATGTGTAGGAGAATTGTTGCTGGCTGGGCGATGGAGGATGGATCCAGGTTGGATCAATGGCATCCTATTTCCATGCAAAAGCTGAGGGATATTTTGGGGGTTTTGAATTCTGCTTTTCCTGCTGGGAGGGCTGATAGAAAAGATAATTCTTCTCCTGAAAAACAACTATATCATGATTGCAGGCACACCTGCACTATGTAGACCAGGGTGGCCGAGTGGTTAAGGTGTTGGACTTAAGATCCAATGGACATGTGTCTGCGTGGGTTCGAGCCCCACTCCTGGTATATCATTTTTTTCTCTCCCGTGACACTGTTCATTTCAATTTCACGCACTTTTTAGTTGCTCCTGATTAATATTAAAATAAGAGCTACATATAAAATCTTCATATCGATTAACGTGTATTTTTCTACCCCCAAAAAAGTAAACGCCTTGTATTGTACATTTCTCTTTGAAACTTAGTAACCTTTTGTTGCAGGTTGTATTACAGTATGCTTTTTCGTTTATTATAGGTGACTTATTTGTTTATGATACCTGACTTAATGCTTTCCATTTGGTGCATAATGAATTACAAAATCTCTCTACTAGGAGTGGGGCTTGAACCCACGTGGACACATGTCCATTGGATCTTAAGTCCAACGCCTTAACCCCTCGGCCATCCTGGTACCAGTGCAGGAAAGGGCAACAACATGGCACTTATTATAGATATCAAGAGTGCTCACTGTGTGACATTGAGCTTTCTATATATATATATATTTTCATATCTATATATTTTATCAGGTTACGCAAAACACATTTCAGGAATACAAGGTAATGTCATGCCTCTCCTCTATAAAATGTGCATGTACTTAATAAAAAAAAAAATACAACCATACCTATCAAACATGTTTAAGATTATCAGCGTGTAGGACGAAAAAAGGTGCGCTTTTTTCACACCGTTTTTGTCACATGTCCTATTAAATATGTCTGCAAATTGACGTTAATATTAAGAAATATCACACTAACCCCTTTTCAAGACTCAAAACTACACTTCACACAATCTAAAACACTTTGGGACAGATTTACAAGGCCCTTGCGGCCCTTAGCGCTACATTTGCAGAATTTATTTTGCCGCAAATGTGAAGATCATAGGCCACTACCATAGCAAAATATTTACAAGGTGGCGCAAGCTAGGTTTGCGCTAACTTGGTAACATATTTTGCGCCACATCATGCATAATATATGCATGATGTGTGCAAAGGGGGCTTTCCCTTGTTAGAGAGTGGGCACGCTCGTTCCTCACCTGACAGGTTGCTTTTTGAGGAGGGTGTCTCTGGGGCTGGTGTTGTAGCCAAGAGCGAACTCTTGACTCCGCGTGGGTCGCTTCGTTTGCCGCACTGCACGGGAATGGCTGGGAGGCATAGAGTTGGCAGTAGAGGAAGCGGTGTGGTGGGGAAGGGTCAGGCATAATTTATACAAGGTGTGCGTTCGCCCATTAGGGAGCCCGAAAAAATGGCGCAAGGCAATCTAAGAGATTTCCTTGTGCCATTTGTTTTACACTTTCAACGCCTACTCAGAGGAGGCGTTAAAAGGGGGAATACCATTATTTATAATGGGCCCCTATGTACTCTGCAGGATTAGTCCCAAAATGATGGCGCTACTCTTGCAGAGTACATCAATAGCGTAAAAAATATATAACGCTAATGCCCCTACCCTGTGCCATGGTGCGCCGTATTATTATATATATAGCTCACACATGGTGGCGGTACAGGGGCGTTAAGGGGTGCAAGGAACGTGGCGGTGCACCGGCAGAGCCACTTTCCTTAAATCTGCCCCTTTGTGTTTGTCTCAGAGCAACAGGTGGTTTATAATTTTGACACAAGTGAGGTCAATTTCAATAGAGTCCAGCAATTACAGGAAGATGGGCATAGCTTTGTCAGGGGTGAGCTTAAGAAAGCACACCCTGGGGTGGCTGAAGCATTTTTGGGGTGTGACAGCTCCTTTGGGCTTCGCAGCTCAGGAGGACGAGCCATGCCAAAGGACGTCATGAAAAATAAGACAACAGCGGAGACGCCGGTAAAGGTCTGGGCATCTTTAAAATGCCGGTCATAAGAGAGGGTTGCATCCAGAGCGATCAACCCGATTACAAGGGAGTGGCCTGGTGAATCATTTGATTTATGGTACAATCACGGCTTCAAGATCCCAGCTATCAGCCAAGGTGCTGTCTCGTTGGCTTCGGGGCTCATTTTGCATGATGAATTGATGGATTACGATGACGACCAGGAGACTAAGGAGGGGGAGAATTGTGAGGGTGGGGATGAGACTTCGGGGAAGGAGATGCAGCAAAGAAATTAGGTGAGCTGTTGTAACAGAGGAAAGAGTTTTGGTGTGTTTCAGGATTTGCCCCCTTTGATGGTGCAGGGTAATCGGAAAGTCAAGACGAATAATCAGGTACCTGCAAGTGGTTTCATTCAAAAAAGGTGAGACACAGGCTGCTGTGGCTATGGGGTGTGAAGAGTTAAGCATGAAGGTAGTGTGTTTGGTGTCTGTACCAGTGGGTAATACCCTTTTGCGTTAGCATAAGGAAGTTTGGGTAGATTGAGTGGGAAAGATGATGCAAATAATGAAGCAGTTAAAGATGCAGACAATGTCCATTTGGGGGGGCTGTGAACAAAAAAGTCGGAGTCAATGATGGTAAGTCAGAGGCAAGTGGTGAGGAGGCTTCTAAGGCAGAGCCAGGTAAGGAAAAAGGTAACTCAGGTGAGGGTAGTGTAAAAAGTAAAAAGTTGCCATATATGGGGTTGTTCTTGCCTTTGGGGGCGCATCTCACCCAAGCCATGAAGGAAAACATTTGTAAAGGTGAGTTTGTTGATGTTTTTAAATTATTACATAGAGAAGTGTGGGCTAAGGAAGGGTCAAAGGAGGAGGAATGGGAATTAGCTAGGAGGCCGAAAGTTCCCACTACCCTTGAGAATTGGATGTCAGTATTCTTAATCATTGCTAGCGTTTATTGTGAGAGGCATCCGGAGCGTTGTATTTCTCTATTAAAATACATGGACGTTTTTAGGTGGGCTCAAATAGACTATGGTGGTTTTGGATGTTTTAGATATAATGAAGAACTTAGAGCCCAGATGGCATTATTTCCAGATAAAGAATGGTGAGATATTTATAATGAGCTTTGGATGCAAGGGTTGTGTACTTCCAAGAATGCCTCAGCGTTACACACAGCTAGTGGTCTTCTGGTTCCTTACAAGCCCTGTCAGGGGCATCCCAACCAATCTAGGGTGGGTAGTTTCACGAGAGCTCAGTTCCCACAGAATGGATCTTGTTGGTCCTTCAACAGAGGGTCATGCACACGACTCCAGTGCAAGTTCATGCACAATTGCTCCAATTGCAGGGGCAAACATCCATTGGTGCAATGTTTTGGAGGGATGCAATGGGGATGGAAGGCTAATGCAGGTAGAGGTGGTGATAGGGGAAGGGGTCGGATACAGCAGATGGTGGGAAAAGGGCCCTTCTCCTAATAAATTTGATATTTTGTTTTATTGGTTGCAGTTTTATCCGAGGCGTGAGGAGGCCAAGTTACTGTACTAGAGTTTTCTTGAGGGTTTCAAGCTATGTTATCAAGGTCATAGAAGACAGAGAAAAAATTTGAAATCTGCAGTTGAGAATCCGGAAGTGGTGAGAAAGAAATTGAGGACGGAATTGGAGGCTGGCAGAATGGTGGGTCCATGGGATACCTGGCCGATTCATAACTTAACAATTTCACCACTGGGTGTTGTGCCTAAAACACAACAAGGTGAGTTTAGATTGATTCATCATCTATCGTGGGCTGCAGGGGAGTCAGTTAATGTTTAATTGCACATGAAGACTCCATAGTGCATTGCACATCAGTGGAAGAGGCAATTAAGTTGGTAAGGGCTTGTGGAAGGAAGGCACAAATGGCAAAGTTAGACATTCAATCTGTCTTTTGACTATTGCCGGTACATCCTGAGGATTTTTCATTGTTGGGTCTTTAATCTGAGGATTCTATATTTGTGGATATAATGTTGCCAATGGGCTGTTCTGTTTCTTGTTCCCTGTTTGAAACTTGTAGTTGTTTTTTGCAGTGGTTTTTCCAACAGAAGACTGGGCTCGGGCATGTCACGAACTACCTAGGTGACTCTTTTCTGATGGGCTTGCAGTGGTCCAATGAATGTAAAAAAGGGTTAATTGAATTTCAGAAGTGTATGGAGGAGATGGAAGTACCTTTGGCTCCGGATAAGACTGAAGGCCCTGCTATATTGAACTCAGAGAAATCTGAGGTACGGTTTCCGGTGGATAAGTGCAAAAGTTGATTTCTCTGTTGGAGGAGGCTGTTTCCACGGATAAGCTGGAGTTACAGCAGGTGCAAGCCTTATTGGGTTCTTTGAAGTTTGCGTGCCGTGTGGTGAGAGTTGGTAGAGCTCTTTGTAGGTGCCTTGGTTTTTCAGTCAAAGGTGCTGTTTTACCTCATCCCAGAATTCGGCTTAAAGAGGTCATCAATGCTGACTTCAGAATGTTGGTTTCTTTCCAGCAAAGTAATAATGGTGTTAACATGTTGACGGTTGAGGATGAATATGGCAAGTTCAAATTTTTTCTGATGATTCGGGAGCCCATGGTTTGGTTTTCTGAGATGGTGATTGGACTGCTGAGTCATGGCCGGATTCTTGGAGAGAGGCACAC
The DNA here is from genome assembly GCF_031143425.1 of Pleurodeles waltl. Taxonomy (NCBI): domain Eukaryota; kingdom Metazoa; phylum Chordata; class Amphibia; order Caudata; family Salamandridae; genus Pleurodeles; species Pleurodeles waltl. The sequence continues at coordinate 1,051,458,987 of NC_090444.1, read as the reverse complement.
CATAGCATTTCGTTTCTGGAGTTTTTTTTCCATTTGATGGTTGCTTTAGTGTTGTGTGGTAACCTTTTAGCAAACAGGCGAGTGGTTTTTAATGTGGATAGCCAAACAGTTGTTAATTTAGTCAATTCACAGAAGGCTCGAGATGAAAAAGTTTTGAAGTTGTTGCGTTTATTTTTGCTTCATTGTCTGAAATTCAATATTTTGTTTAAGGGTCAGTATGTTCCAGGTGTGAATAATGATATCACTGATGGGCTATCTCGTTCACAGTGGCAGAGATTCGGTGTACTGGTGCCGGGAGCAGATTTGCTTAAAACAGCTTTGACGGTGGACCTTTGGGAGCTGGGAATCTAAGGATGTTACAATTGATTCGTCAGTCCATTGCTCCATCTACTTTGAGGTCATATGGCAAGGCCTAGGCAGAATTTATTGAGTCTGGTGCATTGAGGAGGTATGAGGGACCTTACATGTCACGGTATAGGAGGGAGGATGGAGTCCGCTTCATTATGACACATATTGACCTAGGATTGGCGGTGGTGGCTATAACAGGGAAGATGGCAGGTATTACATTTTTTGGTAAGTACTTTTGTGATTATGATACCATGGAAGGAGAAATGTGTAGGAGAATTGTTGCTGGCTGGGCGATGGAGGATGGATCCAGGTTGGATCAATGGCATCCTATTTCCATGCAAACGCTGAGGGATATTTTGGGGGTTTCGAATTCTGCTTTTCCTGTTGGGAGGGCTGATAGTATAGATGATTCTTCTCCTGAAAAACAACTATATCATGATTGCAGGCACACCTGCACTATGCAGACCAGGGTGGCTGAGTGGTTAAGGTGTTGGACTTAAGATCCAATGGACATGTGTCTGTGTGGGTTCGAGCCCCACTCCTGGTATATCATTTTTTCTCTCCTGTGACACTGTTCATTTCAATTTCACGCATTTTTCAGTTGCTCCTGATTATTATTAAAATAAGAGCTACATATAAAATCTGCATATCGATTAACGTGTATTTTTCTACCCCCAAAAAAGTAAACGCCTTGTATTGTACATTTCTCTTTGAAACTTAGTAACCTTTTGTTGCAGGTTGTATTACAGTATGCTTTTTCGTTTATTATACGTGACTTATTTGTTTATGATACCTGACTTAATGCTTTCCATTTGGCGCATAATGAATTACAATATCTCTCTACCAGGAGTGGGGCTTGAACCCACGTGGACACATGTCCATTGGATCTTAAGTCCAACGCCTTAACCACTCGGCCATCCTGGTACCTGTGCAGGAAATGGCAACAACATGGCACTTATTATAGATATCAAGAGTGCTCACTGTGTGACATTGAGCTTTCTATATATATATATATTTTCATATCTATATATTTTATCAGGTTACGCAAAACACATTTCAGGAATACAAGGTAATGTCATGCCTCTCCTCTATAAAACGTGCATGTACTTAATAAAAAAAAAAATACAACCATACCTATCAAACATGTTTAAGATTATCAGCGTGTAGGACGAAAAAAGGTGCGCTTTTTTCACACCGTTTTTGTCACATGTCCTATTAAATATGTCTGCAAATTGACGTTAATCTTAAGAAATATCACACTAACCCCTTTTCAAGACTCAAAACTACACTTCACACAATCTAAAACACTTTGGGACAGATTTACAAGGCCCTTGCGGCCCTTAGCGCTACATTTGCAGAATTTATTTTGCCGCAAATGTGAAGATCATAGGCCACTACCATAGCAAAATATTTACAAGGTGGCGCAAGCTAGGTTTGCGCCAACTTGTTAACACTTTGCGCCACATCATGCATAATATATGCATGATGTGTGCAAAGGGGGCGTTCCCTTGCTAGAGAGTGGGCACGCTCGTTCCTCACCTGACAGGTTGCTTTTTGAGGAGGGTGTCTCTGGGGCTGGTGTTGTAGCCAAGAGCGAACTCTTGACTCCGCGTGGGTCGCTTCGTTTGCCGCACTGCACGGGAATGGCTGGGAGGCATAGAGTTGGCAGTAGAGGAAGCGGTGTGGTGGGGAAGAGTCAGGCATAATTTATACAAGGTGGGCGTTCGCCCATTAGGGAGCCCGAAAAAATGGCGCAAGGCAATCTAAGAGATTTCCTTGCGCCATTTGTTTTACACTTTCAACGCCTACTCAGAGGAGGCGTTAAAAGGGGGAATACCATTATTTATAATGGGCCCCGATGTACTCTGCAGGATTAGTCCCAAAATGATGGCGCTACTCTTGCAGAGTACATCAATAGCGTAAAAAATATAACGCTAATGCCCCTACCCTGTGCCATGGTGCGCCGTATTATTATATATATAGCTCACACATGGTGGCGGTACAGGAGCGTTAAGGGGTGCGAGGAACGTGGCGCTGCACCGGCAGAGCCACTTTCCTTAAATCTGCCCCTTTGTGTTTGTCTCGGAGCAACAGGTGGTTTATAATTTTGACACAAGTGAGGTCAATTTCAATAGAGTCCAGCAATTACAGGAAGATGGGCATAGCTTTGTCAGGGGTGAGCTTAAGAAAGCACACCCTGGGGTGGCTGAAGCATTTTTGGGGTGTGACAGCTCCTTTGGGCTTCGCAGCTCAGGAGGACGAGCCATGCCAAAGGACGTCATGAAAAATAAGACAACAGCGGAGACGCCGGTAAAGGTCTGGGCACCTTTAAAATGCCGGTCATAAGAGAGGGTTGCATCCAGAGCGATCAACCCGATTACAAGGGAGTGGCCTGGTGAATCATTTGATTTATGGTACAATCACGGCTTCAAGATCCCAGCTATCAGCCAAGGTGCTGTCTCGTTGGCTTCGGGGCTCATTTTGCATGATGAATTGATGGATTATGATGACGACCAGGAGACTAAGGAGGGGGAGAATTGTGAGGGTGGGGATGAGACTTCGGGGAAGGAGATGCAGCAAAGAAATTAGGTGAGCTGTTCTAACAGAGGAAAGAGTTTTGGTGTGTTTCAGGATTTGCCCCCTTTGATGGTGCAGCGTAATCGGAAAGTCAAGACGAATAATCAGGTACCTGCAAGTGGTTTCATTCAAAAAAGGTGAGACACAGGCTGCTGTGGCTATGGGGTGTGAAGAGTTAAGCATGAAGGTAGTGTGTTTGGTGTCTGTAACAGTGGGTAATACCCTTTTGCGTTAGCATAAGGAAGTTTGGGTAGATTGAGTGGGAAAGATGATGCAAATAATGAAGCAGTTAAAGATGCAGGCAATGTCCATTTGGGGGGGCTGTGAACAAAAAAGTCGGAGTCAATGATGGTAAGTCAGAGGCAAGTGGTGAGGAGGCTTCTAAGGCAGAGCCAGGTAAGGAAAAAGGAAACTCAGGTGAGGGTAGTGTAAAAAGTAAAAAGTTGCCATATATGGGGTTGTTCTTGCCTTTGGGGGCGCACCTCACCCAAGCCATGAAGGAAAACATTTGTAAAGGTGAGTTTGTTGATGTTTTTAAATTATTACATAGAGAAGTGTGGGCTAAGGAAGGGTCAAAGGAGGAGGAATGGGAATTAGCTAGGAGGCCGAAAGTTCCCACTACCCTTGAGAATTGGATGTCAGTATTCTTAATCATTGCTAGCGTTTATTGTGAGAGGCATCCGGAGCGTTGTATTTCTCTATTAAAATACATGGACGTTTTTAGGTGGGCTCAAATAGACTATGGTGGTTTTGGATGTTTTAGATATAATGAAGAACTTAGAGCCCAGATGGCATTATTTCCAGATAAAGAATGGTGAGATATTTATAATGAGCTTTGGATGCAGGGGTTGTGTACTTCCAAGAATGCCTCAGCGTTACACACAGCTAGTGGTCTTCTGGTTCCTTACAAGCCCTGTCAGGGGCATCCCAACCAATCTAGGGTGGGTAGTTTCACGAGAGCTCAGTTCCCACAGAATGGATCTTGTTGGTCCTTCAACAGAGGGTCATGCACACGACTCCAGTGCAAGTTCATGCACAATTGCTCCAATTGCAGGGGCAAACATCCATTGGTGCAATGTTTTGGAGGGATGCAATGGGGATGGAAGGCTAATGCAGGTAGAGGTGGTGATAGGGGAAGGGGTCGGATACAGCAGATGGTGGGAAAAGGGCCCTTCTCCTAATAAATTTGATATTTTGTTTTATTGGTTGCAGTTTTATCCGAGGCGTGAGGAGGCCAAGTTACTGTACTAGAGTTTTCTTGAGGGTTTCAAGCTATGTTATCAAGGTCATAGAAGACAGAGAAAAAATTTGAAATCTGCAGTTGAGAATCCGGAAGTGGTGAGAAAGAAATTGAGGACGGAATTGGAGGCTGGCAGAATGGTGGGTCCATGGGATACCTGGCCGATTCATAACTTAACAATTTCACCACTGGGTGTTGTGCCTAAAACACAACAAGGTGAGTTTAGATTGATTCATCATCTATCGTGGGCTGCAGGGGAGTCAGTTAATGTTTAATTGCACATGAAGACTCCATAGTGCATTGCACATCAGTGGAAGAGGCAATTAAGTTGGTAAGGGCTTGTGGAAGGAAGGCACAAATGGCAAAGTTAGACATTCAATCTGTCTTTTGACTATTGCCGGTACATCCTGAGGATTTTTCATTGTTGGGTCTTTAATCTGAGGATTCTATATTTGTGGATATAATGTTGCCAATGGGCTGTTCTGTTTCTTGTTCCCTGTTTGAAACTTGTAGTTGTTTTTTGCAGTGGTTTTTCCAACAGAAGACTGGGCTCGGGCATGTCACGAACTACCTAGGTGACTCTTTTCTGATGGGCTTGCAGTGGTCCAATGAATGTAAAAAAGGGTTAATTGAATTTCAGAAGTGTATGGAGGAGATGGAAGTACCTTTGGCTCCGGATAAGACTGAAGGCCCTGCTATATTGAACTCAGAGAAATCTGAGGTACGGTTTCCGGTGGATAAGTTCAAAAGTTGATTTCTCTGTTGGAGGAGGCTGTTTCCACGGATAAGCTGGAGTTACAGCAGGTGCAAGCCTTATTGGGTTCTTTGAAGTTTGCGTGCCGTGTGGTGAGAGTTGGTAGAGCTCTTTGTAGGTGCCTTGGTTTTTCAGTCAAAGGTGCTGTTTTACCTCATCCCAGAATTCGGCTTAAAGAAGTCATCAATGCTGACTTCAGAATGTTGGTTTCTTTCCAGCAAAGTAATAATGGTATTAACATGTTGACGGTTGAGGATGAATGGTTATGGCAAGTTCAAATTTTTTCTGATGATTCGGGAGCCCATGGTTTGGTTTTCTGAGATGGTGATTGGACTGCTGAGTCATGGCCGGATTCTTGGAGAGAGGTACACCATAGCATTTCGTTTCTGGAGTTTTTTTCCATTTGATGGTTGCTTTAGTGTTGTGTGGTAACCTTTTAGCAAACAGGCGAGTGGTTTTTAATGTGGATAGCCAAACAGTTGTTAATTTAGTCAATTCACAGAAGGCTCGAGATGAAAAAGTTTTGAAGTTGTTGCCTTTATTTTTGCTTCATTGTCTGAAATTCAATATTTTGTTTAAGGGTCAGTATGTTCCAGGTGTGAATAATGATATCACTGATGGGCTATCTCGTTCACAGTGGCAGAGATTCGGTGTACTGGTGCCGGGAGCAGATTTGCTTAAAACGGCTTTGACGGTGGACCTTTGGGAGCTGGGAATCTAAGGATGTTACAATTGATTCGTCAGTCCATTGCTCCATCTACTTTGAGGTCATATGGCAAGGCCTAGGCAGAATTTATTGAGTCTGGTGCATTGAGGAGGTATGAGGGTCCTTACATGTCACGGTATAGGAGGGAGGATGGAGTCTGCTTCATTATGACACATATTGACCTAGGATTGGCGGTGGTGGCTATAACAGGGAAGATGGCAGGTATTACATTTTTTGGTAAGTACTTTTGGGATTATGATACCATGGAAGGAGAAATGTGTAGGAGAATTGTTGCTGGCTGGGCGATGGAGGATGGATCCAGGTTGGATCAATGGCATCCTATTTCCATGCAAAAGCTGAGGGATATTTTGGGGGTTTTGAATTCTGCTTTTCCTGTTGGGAGGGCTGATAGTATAGATGATTCTTCTCCTGAAAAACAACTATATCATGATTGCAGGCACACCTGCACTATGTAGACCAGGGTGGCCGAGTGGTTAAGGTGTTGGACTTATGATCCAATGGACATGTGTCTGCGTGGGTTCGAGCCCCACTCCTGGTATTTCATTTTTTCTCTCCGTGACTCTGTTCATTTCAATTTCACGCACTTTTCAGTTGCTCCTGATTAATATTAAAATAAGAGCTACATATAAAATCTTCATATCGATTAACGTGTATTTTTCTACCCCCAAAAAAGTAAACGCCTTGTATTGTACATTTCTCTTTGAAACTTGGTAACCTTTTGTTGCAGGTTGTATTACAGTATGCTTTTTCGTTTATTATAGGTGACTTATTTGTTTATGATACCTGACTTAATGCTTTCCATTTGGTGCATAATGAATTACAAAATCTCTCTACCAGGAGTGGGGCGTGAACCCACGTGGACACATGTCCATTGGATCTTAAGTCCAACGCCTTAACCACTCAGCCATCCTGGTACCTGTGCAGGAAAGGGCAACAACATGGTACTTATTATAGATATCAAGAGTGCTCACTGTGTGACATTGAGCTTTCTATATATATATATATTTTCATATCTATATATTTTATCAGGTTACGCAAAACACATTTCAGGAATACAAGGTAATGTCATGCCTCTCCTCTATAAAACGTGCATGTACTTAATAAAAAAAAACAATACAACCATACCTATCAAACATGTTTAAGATTATCAGCGTGTAGGACGAAAAAAGGTGCGCTTTTTTCACACCGTTTTTGTCACATGTCCTATTAAATATGTCTGCAAATTGACGTTAATCTTAAGAAATATCACACTAACCCCTTTTCAAGACTCAAAACTACACTTCACATAATCTAAAACACTTTGGGACAGATTTACAAGGCCCTTGCGGCCTTTAGCGCTACATTTGCAGAATTTATTTTGCCGCAAATGTGAAGATCATAGGCCACTACCATAGCAAAATATTTACAAGGTGGCGCAAGCTAGGTTTGCGCCAACTTGTTAACACTTTGCGCCACATCATGCATAATATATGCATGATGTGTGCAAAGGGGGCGTTCCCTTGTTAGAGAGTGGGCACGCTCGTTCCTCACCTGACAGGTTGCTTTTTGAGGAGGGTGTCTCTGGGGATGGTGTTGTAGCCAAGAGCGAACTCTTGACTCCGCGTGGGTCGCTTCGTTTGCCGCACTGCACGGGAATGGCTGGGAGGCATAGAGTTGGCAGTAGAGGAAGCGGTGTGGTGGGGAAGGGTCAGGCATAATTTATACAAGGTGGGCGTTCGCCCATTAGGGAGCCCGAAAAAATGGCGCACGGCAATCTAAGAGATTTCCTTGCGCCATTTGTTTTACACTTTCAACGCCTACTCAGAGGAGGCGTTAAAAGGGGGAATACCATTATTTATAATGGGCCCCTATGTACTCTGCAGGATTAGTCCCAAAATGATGGCGCTACTCTTGCAGAGTACATCAATAGCGTAAAAAATATAACGCTAATGCCCCTACCCTGTGCCATGGTGCGCCGTATTATTATATATATAGCTCACACATGGTGGCGGTACAGGGGCGTTAAGGGGTGCAAGGAACGTGGCGCTGCACCGGCAGAGCCACTTTCCTTAAATCTGCCCCTTTGTGTTTGTCTCGGAGCAACAGGTGGTTTATAATTTTGACACAAGTGAGGTCAATTTCAATAGAGTCCAGCAATTACAGGAAGATGGGCATAGTTTTGTCAGGGGTGAGCTTAAGAAAGCACACCCTGGGGTGGCTGAAGCATTTTTGGGGTGTGACAGCTCCTTTGGGCTTCGCAGCTCAGGAGGACGAGCCATGCCAAAGGACGTCATGAAAAATAAGACAACAGCGGAGACGCCGGTAAAGGTCTGGGCACCTTTAAAATGCCGGTCATAAGAGAGGGTTGCATCCAGAGCGATCAACCCGATTACAAGGGAGTGGCCTGGTGAATCATTTGATTTATGGTACAATCACGGCTTCAAGATCCCAGCTATCAGCCAAGGTGCTGTCTCGTTGGCTTCGGGGCTCAATTTGCATGATGAATTGATGGATTACGATGACGACCAGGAGACTAAGGAGGGGGAGAATTGTGAGGGTGGGGATGAGACTTCGGGGAAGGAGATGCAGCAAAGAAATTAGGTGAGCTGTTCTAACAGAGGAAAGAGTTTTGGTGTGTTTCAGGATTTGCCCCCTTTGATGGTGCAGCGTAATCGGAAAGTCAAGACGAATAATCAGGTACCTGCAAGTGGTTTCATTCAAAAAAGGTGAGACACAGGCTGCTGTGGCTATGGGGTGTGAAGAGTTAAGCATGAAGGTAGTGTGTTTGGTGTCTGTAACAGTGGGTAATACCCTTTTGCGTTAGCATAAGGAAGTTTGGGTAGATTGAGTGGGAAAGATGATGCAAATAATGAAGCAGTTAAAGATGCAGACAATGTCCATTTGGGGGGGCTGTGAACAAAAAAGTCGGAGTCAATGATGGTAAGTCAGAGGCAAGTGGTGAGGAGGCTTCTAAGGCAGAGCCAGGTAAGGAAAAAGGAAACTCAGGTGAGGGTAGTGTAAAAAGTAAAAAGTTGCCATATATGGGGTTGTTCTTGCCTTTGGGGGCGCATCTCACCCAAGCCATGAAGGAAAACATTTGTAAAGGTGAGTTTGTTGATGTTTTTAAATTATTACATAGAGAAGTGTGGGCTAAGGAAGGGTCAAAGGAGGAGGAATGGGAATTAGCTAGGAGGCCGAAAGTTCCCACTACCCTTGAGAATTGGATGTCAGTATTCTTAATCATTGCTAGCGTTTATTGTGAGAGGCATCCGGAGCGTTGTATTTCTCTATTAAAATACATGGACGTTTTTAGGTGGGCTCGAATAGACTATGGTGGTTTTGGATGTTTTAGATATAATGAAGAACTTAGAGCCCAGATGGCATTATTTCCAGATAAAGAATGGTGAGATATTTATAATGAGCTTTGGATGCAAGGGTTGTGTACTTCCAAGAATGCCTCAGCGTTACACACAGCTAGTGGTCTTCTGGTTCCTTACAAGCCCTGTCAGGGGCATCCCAACCAATCTAGGGTGGGTAGTTTCACGAGAGCTCAGTTCCCACAGAATGGATCTTGTTGGTCCTTCAACAGAGGGTCATGCACACGACTCCAGTGCAAGTTCATGCACAATTGCTCCAATTGCAGGGGCAAACATCCATTGGTGCAATGTTTTGGAGGGATGCAATGGGGATGGAAGGCTAATGCAGGTAGAGGTGGTGATAGGGGAAGGGGTCGGATACAGCAGATGGTGGGAAAAGGGCCCTTCTCCTAATAAATTTGATATTTTGTTTTATTGGTTGCAGTTTTATCCGAGGCGTGAGGAGGCCACATTACGGTACTAGAGTTTTCTTGAGGTTTTCAAGCTATGTTATCAAGGTCATAGAAGACAGAGAAAAAATTTGAAATCTGCAGTTGAGAATCCGGAAGTGGTGAGAAAGAAATTGAGGACGGAATTGGAGGCTGGCAGAATGGTGGGTCCATGGGATACCTGGCCTATTCATAACTTAACAATTTCACCACTGGGTGTTGTGCCTAAAACACAACAAGGTGAGTTTAGATTGATTCATCATCTATCGTGGGCTGCAGGGGAGTCAGTTAATGATTTAATTGCACATGAAGACTCCATAGTGCATTGCACATCAGTGGAAGAGGCAATTAAGTTGGTAAGGGCTTGTGGAAGGAAGGCACAAATGGCAAAGTTAGACATTCAATCTGTCTTTTGACTATTGCCGGTACATCCTGAGGATTTTTCATTGTTGGGTCTTTAATCTGAGGATTCTATATTTGTGGATATAATGTTGCCAATGGGCTGTTCTGTTTCTTGTTCCCTGTTTGAAACTTGTAGTTGTTTTTTGCAGTGGTTTTTCCAACAGAAGACTGGGCTCGGGCATGTCACGAACTACCTAGGTGACTCTTTTCTGATGGGCTTGCAGTGGTCCAATGAATGTAAAAAAGGGTTAATTGAATTTCAGAAGTGTATGGAGGAGATGGAAGTACCTTTGGCTCCGGATAAGACTGAAGGCCCTGCTATATTGAACTCAGAGAAATCTGAGGTACGGTTTCCGGTGGATAAGTTCAAAAGTTGATTTCTCTGTTGGAGGAGGCTGTTTCCACGGATAAGCTGGAGTTACAGCAGGTGCAAGCCTTATTGGGTTCTTTGAAGTTTGCGTGCCGTGTGGTGAGAGTTGGTAGAGCTCTTTGTAGGTGCCTTGGTTTTTCAGTCAAAGGTGCTGTTTTACCTCATCCCAGAATTCGGCTTAAAGAAGTCATCAATGCTGACTTCAGAATGTTGGTTTCTTTCCAGCAAAGTAATAATGGTGTTAACATGTTGAGGATGAATGGTTATGGCAAGTTCAAATTTTTTCTGATGATTCGGGAGCCCATGGTTTGGTTTTCTAAGATGGTGATTGGACTGCTGAGTCATGGCCGGATTCTTGGAGAGAGGCACACCATAGCATTTCGTTTCTGGAGTTTTTTTCCATTTGATGGTTGCTTTAGTGTTGTGTGGTAACCTTTTAGCAAACAGGCGAGTGGTTTTTAATGTGGATAGCCAAACAGTTGTTAATTTAGTCAATTCACAGAAGGCTCGAGATGAAAAAGTTTTGAAGTTGTTGCCTTTATTTTTGCTTCATTGTCTGAAATTCAATATTTTGTTTAAGGGTCAGTATGTTCCAGGTGTGAATAATGATATCACTGATGGGCTATCTCGTTCACAGTGGCAGAGATTCGGTGTACTGGTGCCGGGAGCAGATTTGCTTAAAACGGCTTTGACGGTGGACCTTTGGGAGCTGGGAATCTAAGGATGTTACAATTGATTCGTCAGTCCATTGCTCCATCTACTTTGAGGTCATATGGCAAGGCCTAGGCAGAATTTATTGAGTCTGGTGCATTGAGGAGGTATGAGGGACCTTACATGTCACGGTATAGGAGGGAGGATGGAGTCTGCTTCATTATGACACATATTGACCTAGGATTGGCGGTGGTGGCTATAACAGGGAAGATGGCAGGTATTACATTTTTCGGTAAGTACTTTTGGGATTATGATACCATGGAAGGAGAAATGTGTAGGAGAATTGTTGCTGGCTGGGCGATGGAGGATGGATCCAGGTTGGATCAATGGCATCCTATTTCCATGCAAAAGCTGAGGGATATTTTGGGGGTTTTGAATTCTGCTTTTCCTGTTGGGAGGGCTGATAGTATAGATGATTCTTCTCCTGAAAAACAACTATATCATGATTGCAGGCACACCTGCACTATGTAGACCAGGGTGGCCGAGTGGTTAAGGTGTTGGACTTAAGATCCAATGGACATGTGTCTGCGTGGGTTCGAGCCCCACTCCTGGTATATCATTTTTTCTCTCCCGTGACACTGTTCATTTCAATTTCACGCACTTTTCAGTTGCTCCTGATTAATATTAAAATAAGAGCTATATATCAAATCTTCATATCGATTAACGTGTATTTTTCTACCCCCAAAAAAGTAAACGCCTTGTATTGTACATTTCTCTTTGAAACTTAGTAACCTTTTGTTGCAGGTTGTATTACAGTATGCTTTTTCGTTTATTATAGGTGACTTATTTGTTTATGATACCTGACTTAATGCTTTCCATTTGGTGCATAAGGAATTACAAAATCTCTCTACCAGGAGTGGGGCTTGAACCCACGTGGACACATGTCCATTGGATCTTAAGTCCAACGCCTTAACCACTCGGCCATCCTGGTACCTGTGCAGGAAAGGGCAACAACATGGCACTTATTATAGATATCAAGAGTGCTCACTGTGTGACATTGAGCTTTCTATATATATATATATTTTCATATCTATATATTTTATCAGGTTACGCAAAACACATTTCAGGAATACAAGGTAATGTCATGCCTCTCCTCTATAAAACGTGCATGTACTTAATAAAAAAAAAAATACAACCATACCTATCAAACATGTTTAAGATTATCAGCGTGTAGGACGAAAAAAGGTGCGCTTTTTTCACACCGTTTTTGTCACATGTCCTATTAAATATGTCTGCAAATTGACGATAATCTTAAGAAATATCACACTAACCCCTTTTCAAGACTCAAAACTACACTTCACACAATCTAAAACACTTTGGGACAGATTTACAAGGCCCTTGCGGCCCTTAGAGCTACATTTGCAGAATTTATTTTGCCGCAAATGTGAAGATCATAGGCCACTACCATAGCAAAATATTTACAAGGTGGCGCAAGCTAGGTTTGCGCCAACTTGTTAACACTTTGCGCCACATCATGCATAATATATGCATGATGTGTGCAAAGGGGGCGTTCCCTTGTTAGAGAGTGGGCACGCTCGTTCATCACCTGACAGGTTGCTTTTTGAGAAGGGTGTCTCTGGGGCTGGTGTTGTAGCCAAGAGCGAACTCTTGACTCCGCGTGGGTCGCTTCGTTTGCCGCACTGCACGGGAATGGCTGGGAGGCATAGAGTTGGCAGTAGAGGAAGCGGTGTGGTGGGGTAGGGTCAGGCATAATTTATACAAGGTGGGCGTTCGCCCATTAGGGAGCCCGAAAAAATGGCGCAAGGCAATCTAAGAGATTTCCTTGCGCCATTTGTTTTACACTTTTAACGCCTACTCAGAGGAGGCGTTAAAAGGGGGAATACCATTATTTATAATGGGCCCCTATGTACTCTGCAGGATTAGTCCCAAAATGATGGCGCTAATCTTGCAGAGTACATCAATAGCGTAAAAAATATAACGCTAATGCCCCTACCCTGTGCCATGGTGCGCCGTATTATTATATATATAGCTCACACATGGTGGCGGTACAGGGGCGTTAAGGGGTGCAAGGAACGTGGCGCTGCACCGGCAGAGCCACTTTCCTTAAATCTGCCCCTTTGTGTTTGTCTCGGAGCAACAGGTGGTTTATAATTTTGACACAAGTGAGGTCAATTTCAATAGAGTCCAGCAATTACAGGAAGATGGGCATAGCTTTGTCAGGGGTGAGCTTAAGAAAGCACACCCTGGGGTGGCTGAAGCATTTTTGGGGTGTGACAGCTCCTTTGGGCTTCGCAGCTCAGGAGGACGAGCCATGCCAAAGGACGTCATGAAAAATAAGACAACAGCGGAGACGCCGGTAAAGGTCTGGGCACCTTTAAAATGCCGGTCATAAGAGAGGGTTGGATCCAGAGCGATCAACCCGATTACAAGGGAGTGGCCTGGTGAATCATTTGATTTATGGTACAATCACGGCTTCAAGATCCCAGCTATCAGCCAAGGTGCTGTCTCGTTGGCTTCGGGGCTAATTTTGCATGATGAATTGATGGATTACGATGACGACCAGGAGACTAAGGATGGGGAGAATTGTGAGGGTGGGGATGAGACTTCGGGGAAGGAGATGCAGCAAAGAAATTAGGTGAGCTGTTCTAACAGAGGAAAGAGTTTTGGTGTGTTTCAGGATTTGCCCCCTTTGATGGTGCAGCGTAATCGGAAAGTCAAGACGAATAATCAGGTACCTGCAAGTGGTTTCATTCAAAAAAGGTGAGACACAGGCTGCTGTGGCGATGGGGTGTGAAGAGTTAAGCATGAAGGTAGTGTGTTTGGTGTCTGTAACAGTGGGTAATACCCTTTTGCGTTAGCATAAGGAAGTTTGGGTAGATTGAGTGGGAAAGATGATGCAAATAATGAAGCAGTTAAAGATGCAGACAATGTCCATTTGGGGGGGCTGTGAACAAAAAAGTCGGAGTCAATGATGGTAAGTCAGAGGCAAGTGGTGAGGAGGCTTCTAAGGCAGAGCCAGGTAAGGAAAAAGGAAACTCAGGTGAGGGTAGTGTAAAAAGTAAAAAGTTGCCATATATGGGGTTGTTCTTGCCTTTGGGGGCGCATCTCACCCAAGCCATGAAGGAAAACATTTGTAAAGGTGAGTTTGTTGATGTTTTTAAATTATTACATAGAGAAGTGTGGGCTAAGGAAGGGTCAAAGGAGGAGGAATGGGAATTAGCTAGGAGGCCGAAAGTTCCCACTACCCTTGAGAATTGGATGTCAGTATTCTTAATCATTGCTAGCGTTTATTGTGAGAGGCATCCGGAGCGTTGTATTTCTCTATTAAAATACATGGACGTTTTTAGGTGGGCTCAAATAGACTATGGTGGTTTTGGATGTTTTAGATATAATGAAGAACTTAGAGCCCAGATGGCATTATTTCCAGATAAAGAATGGTGAGATATTTATAATGAGCTTTGGGTGCAAGGGTTGTGTACTTCCAAGAATGCCTCAGCGTTACACACAGCTAGTGGTCTTCTGGTTCCTTACAAGCCCTGTCAGGGGCATCCCAACCAATCTAGGGTGGGTAGTTTCACGAGAGCTCAGTTCCCACAGAATGGATCTTGTTGGTCCTTCAACAGAGGGTCATGCACACGACTCCAGTGCAAGTTCATGCACAATTGCTCCAATTGCAGGGGCAAACATCCATTGGTGCAATGTTTTGGAGGGATGCAATGGGGATGGAAGGCTAATGCAGGTAGAGGTGGTGATAGGGGAAGGGGTCGGATACAGCAGATGGTGGGAAAAGGGCCCTTCTCCTAATAAATTTGATATTTTGTTTTATTGGTTGCAGTTTTATCCGAGGCGTGAGGAGGCCAAGTTACTGTACTAGAGTTTTCTTGAGGGTTTCAAGCTATGTTATCAAGGTCATAGAAGACAGAGAAAAAATGTGAAATCTGCAGTTGAGAATCCGGAAGTGGTGAGAAAGAAATTGAGGACGGAATTGGAGGCTGGCAGAATGGTGGGTCCATGGGATACCTGGCCGATTCATAACTTAACAATTTCACCACTGGGTGTTGTGCCTAAAACACAACAAGGTGAGTTTAGATTGATTCATCATCTATCGTGGGCTGCAGGGGAGTCAGTTAATGATTTAATTGCACATGAAGACTCCATAGTGCATTGCACATCAGTGGAAGAGGCAATTAAGTTGGTAAGGGCTTGTGGAAGGAAGGCACAAATGGCAAAGTTAGACATTCAATCTGTCTTTTGACTATTGCCGGTACATCCTGAGGATTTTTCATTGTTGGGTCTTTAATCTGAGGATTCTATATTTGTGGATATAATGTTGCCAATGGGCTGTTCTGTTTCTTGTTCCCTGTTTGAAACTTGTAGTTGTTTTTTGCAGTGGTTTTTCCAACAGAAGACTGGGCTCGGGCATGTCACGAACTACCTAGGTGACTCTTTTCTGATGGGCTTGCAGTGGTCCAATGAATGTAAAAAAGGGTTAATTGAATTTCAGAAGTGTATGGAGGAGATGGAAGTACCTTTGGCTCCGGATAAGACTGAAGGCCCTGCTATATTGAACTCAGAGAAATCTGAGGTACGGTTTCCGGTGGATAAGTTCAAAAGTTGATTTCTCTGTTGGAGGAGGCTGTTTCCACGGATAAGCTGGAGTTACAGCAGGTGCAAGCCTTGTTGGGTTCTTTGAAGTTTGCGTGCCGTGTGGTGAGAGTTGGTAGAGCTCTTTGTAGGTGCCTTGGTTTTTCAGTCAAAGGTGCTGTTTTACCTCATCCCAGAATTCGGCTTAAAGAGGTCATCAATGCTGACTTCAGAATGTTGGTTTCTTTCCAGCAAAGTAATAATGGTGTTAACATGTTGACGGTTGAGGATGAATGGTTATGGCAAGTTCAAATTTTTTCTGATGATTCGGGAGCCCATGGTTTGGTTTTCTGAGATGGTTATTGGACTGCTGAGTCATGGCCGGATTCTTGGAGAGAGGCACACCATAGCATTTCGTTTCTGGAGTTTTTTTCCATTTAATGGTTGCTTTAGTGTTGTGTGGTAACCTTTTAGCAAACAGGCGAGTGGTTTTTAATGTGGATAGCCAAACAGTTGTTAATTTAGTCAATTCACAGAAGGCTCGAGATGAAAAAGTTTTGAAGTTGTTGCCTTTATTTTTGCTTCATTGTCTGAAATTCAATATTTTGTTTAAGGGTCAGTATGTTCCAGGTGTGAATAATGATATCACTGATGGGCTATCTCGTTCACAGTGGCAGAGATTCGGTGTACTGGTGCCGGGAGCAGATTTGCTTAAAACGGCTTTGACGGTGGACCTTTGGGAGCTGGGAATCTAAGGATGTTACAATTGATTCGTCAGTCCATTGCTCCATCTACTTTGAGGTCATATGGCAAGGCCTAGGCAGAATTTATTGAGTCTGGTGCATTGAGGAGGTATGAGGGACCTTACATGTCACGGTATAGGAGGGAGGATGGAGTCTGCTTCATTATGACACATATTGACCTAGGATTGGCGGTGGTGGCTATAACAGGGAAGATGGCAGGTATTACATTTTTTGGTAAGTACTTTTGGGATTATGATACCATGGAAGGAGAAATGTGTAGGAGAATTGTTGCTGGCTGGGCGATGGAGGATGGATCCAGGTTGGATCAATGGCATCCTATTTCCATGCAAAAGCTGAGGGATATTTTGGGGGTTTTGAATTCTGCTTTTCCTGTTGGGAGGGCTGATAGTATAGATGATTCTTCTCCTGAAAAACAACTATATCATGATTGCAGGCACACCTGCCCTATGTAGACCAGGGTGGCCGAGTGGTTAAGGTGTTGAACTTAAGATCCAATGGACATGTGTCTGCGTGGGTTCGAGCCCCACTCCTGGTATATCATTTTTTCTCTCCCGTGACACTGTTCATTTCAATTTCACGCACTTTTCAGTTGCTCCTGATTAATATTAAAATAAGAGCTACATATAAAATCTTCATATCGATTAACGTGTATTTTTCTACCCCCAAAAAAGTAAACGCCTTGTATTGTACATTTCTCTTTGAAACTTAGTAACCTTTTGTTGCAGGTTGTATTACAGTATGCTTTTTCGTTTATTATAGGTGACTTATTTGTTTATGATACCTGACTTAATGCTTTCCATTTGGTGCATAATGAATTACAAAATCTCTCTACCAGGAGTGGGGCTTGAACCCACGTGGACACATGTCCATTGGATCTTAAGTCCAATGCCTTAACCACTCGGCCATCCTGGTACCTGTGCAGGAAAGGGCAACAACATGGCACTTATTATAGATATCAAGAGTGCTCACTGTGTGACATTGAGCTTTCTATATATATATATATTTTCATATCTATATATTTTATCAGGTTACGCAAAACACATTTCAGGAATACAAGGTAATGTCATGCCTCTCCTCTATAAAACGTGCATGTACTTAATAAAAAAAAAAATACAACCATACCTATCAAACATGTTTAAGATTATCAGCGTGTAGGACGAAAAAAGGTGCGCTTTTTTCACACCGTTTTTGTCACATGTCCTATTAAATATGTCTGCAAATTGACGATAATCTTAAGAAATATCACACTAACCCCTTTTCAAGACTCAAAACTACACTTCACACAATCTAAAACACTTTGGGACAGATTTACAAGGCCCTTGCGGCCCTTAGCGCTACATTTGCAGAATTTATTTTGCCACAAATGTGAAGATCATAGGCCACTACCATAGCAAAATATTTACAAGGTGGCGCAAGCTAGGTTTGCGCCAACTTGTTAACACTTTGCGCCACATCATGCATAATATATGCATGATGTGTGCAAAGGGGGCGTTCCCTTGTTAGAGAGTGGGCACGCTCGTTCCTCACCTGACAGGTTGCTTTTTGAGAAGGGTGTCTCTGGGGCTGGTGTTGTAGCCAAGAGCGAACTCTTGACTCCGCGTGGGTCGCTTCGTTAGCCGCACTGCACGGGAATGGCTGGGAGGCATAGAGTTGGCAGTAGAGGAAGCGGTGTGGTGGGGAAGGGTCAGGCATAATTTATACAAGGTGGGCGTTCGCCCATTAGGGAGCCCGAAAAATTGGCGCAAGGCAATCTAAGAGATTTCCTTGCGCCATTTGTTTTACACTTTTAACGCCTACTCAGAGGAGGCGTTAAAAGGGGTAATACCATTATTTATAATGGGCCCCTATGTACTCTGCAGGATTAGTCCCAAAATGATGGCGCTAATCTTGCAGAGTACATCAATAGCGTAAAAAACATAACGCTAATGCCCCTACCCTGTGCCATGGTGCGCCGTATTATTATATATATAGCTCACACATGGTGGCGGTACAGGGGCGTTAAGGGGTGCAAGGAACGTGGCGCTGCACCGGCAGAGCCACTTTCCTTAAATCTGCCCCTTTGTGTTTGTCTCGGAGCAACAGGTGGTTTATAATTTTGACACAAGTGAGGTCAATTTCAATAGAGTCCAGCAATTACAGGAAGATGGGCATAGCTTTGTCAGGGGTGAGCTTAAGAAAGCACACCCTGGGGTGGCTGAAGCATTTTTGGGGTGTGACAGGTCCTTTGGGCTTCGCAGCTCAGGAGGACGAGCCATGCCAAAGGACGTCATGAAAAATAAGACAACAGCGGAGACGCCGGTAAAGGTCTGGGCACCTTTAAAATGCCGGTCATAAGAGAGGGTTGGATCCAGAGCGATCAACCCGATTACAAGGGAGTGGCCTGGTGAATCATTTGATTTATGGTACAATCACGGCTTCAAGATCCCAGCTATCAGCCAAGGTGCTGTCTCGTTGGCTTCGGGGCTCATTTTGCATGATGAATTGATGGATTACGATGACGACCAGGAGACTAAGGATGGGGAGAATTGTGAGGGTGGGGATGAGACTTCGGGGAAGGAGATGCAGCAAAGAAATTAGGTGAGCTGTTCTAACAGAGGAAAGAGTTTTGGTGTGTTTCAGGATTTGCCCCCTTTGATGGTGCAGCGTAATCGGAAAGTCAAGACGAATAATCAGGTACCTGCAAGTGGTTTCATTCAAAAAAGGTGAGACACAGGCTGCTGTGGCTATGGGGTGTGAAGAGTTAAGCATGAAGGTAGTGTGTTTGGTGTCTGTAACAGTGGGTAATACCCTTTTACGTTAGCATAAGGAAGTTTGGGTAGATTGAGTGGGAAAGATGATGCAAATAATGAAGCAGTTAAAGATGCAGACAATGTCCATTTGGGGGGGCTGTGAACAAAAAAGTCGGAGTCAATGATGGTAAGTCAGAGGCAAGTGGTGAGGAGGCTTCTAAGGCAGAGCCAGGTAAGGAAAAAGGAAACTCAGGTGAGGGTAGTGTAAAAAGTAAAAAGTTGCCATATATGGGGTTGTTCTTGCCTTTGGGGGCGCATCTCACCCAAGCCATGAAGGAAAACATTTGTAAAGGTGAGCTTGTTGATGTTTTTAAATTATTACATAGAGAAGTGTGGGCTAAGGAAGGGTCAAAGGAGGAGGAATGGGAATTAGCTAGGAGGCCGAAAGTTCCCACTACCCTTGAGAATTGGATGTCAGTATTCTTAATCATTGCTAGCGTTTATTGTGAGAGGCATCCGGAGCGTTGTATTTCTCTATTAAAATACATGGACGTTTTTAGGTGGGCTCAAATAGACTATGGTGGTTTTGGATGTTTTAGATATAATGAAGAACTTAGAGCCCAGATGGCATTATTTCCAGATAAAGAATGGTGAGATATTTATAATGAGCTTTGGATGCAAGGGTTGTGTACTTCCAAGAATGCCTCAGCGTTACACACAGCTAGTGGTCTTCTGGTTCCTTACAAGCCCTGTCAGGGGCATCCCAACCAATCTAGGGTGGGTAGTTTCACGAGAGCTCAGTTCCCACAGAATGGATCTTGTTGGTCCTTCAACAGAGGGTCATGCACACGACTCCAGTGCAAGTTCATGCACAATTGCTCCAATTGCAGGGGCAAACATCCATTGGTGCAATGTTTTGGAGGGATGCAATGGGGATGGAAGGCTAATGCAGGTAGAGGTGGTGATAGGAGAAGGGGTCGGATACAGCAGATGGTGGGAAAAGGGCCCTTCTCCTAATAAATTTGATATTTTGTTTTATTGGTTGCAGTTTTATCCGAGGCGTGAGGAGGCCAAGTTACTGTACTAGAGTTTTCTTGAGGGTTTCAAGCTATGTTATCAAGGTCATAGAAGACAGAGAAAAATTTTGAAATCTGCAGTTGAGAATCCGGAAGTGGTGAGAAAGAAATTGAGGACGGAATTGGAGGCTGGCAGAATGGTGGGTCCATGGGATACCTGGCCGATTCATAACTTAACAATTTCACCACTGGGTGTTGTGCCTAAAACACAACAAGGTGAGTTTAGATTGATTCATCATCTATCGTGGGCTGCAGGGGAGTCAGTTAATGATTTAATTGCACATGAAGACTCCATAGTGCATTGCACATCAGTGGAAGAGGCAATTAAGTTGGTAAGGGCTTGTGGAAGGAAGGCACAAATGGCAAAGTTAGACATTCAATCTGTCTTTTGACTATTGCCGGTACATCCTGAGGATTTTTCATTGTTGGGTCTTTAATCTGAGGATTCTATATTTGTGGATATAATGTTGCCAATGGGCTGTTCTGTTTCTTGTTCCCTGTTTGAAACTTGTAGTTGTTTTTTGCAGTGGTTTTTCCAACAGAAGACTGGGCTCGGGCATGTCACGAACTACCTAGGTGACTCTTTTCTGATGGGCTTGCAGTGGTCCAATGAATGTAAAAAAGGGTTAATTGAATTTCAGAAGTGTATGGAGGAGATGGAAGTACCTTTGGCTCCGGATAAGACTGAAGGCCCTGCTATATTGAACTCAGAGAAATCTGAGGTACGGTTTCCGGTGGATAAGTTCAAAAGTTGATTTCTCTGTTGGAGGAGGCTGTTTCCACGGATAAGCTGGAGTTACAGCAGGTGCAAGCCTTATTGGGTTCTTTGAAGTTTGCGTGCCGTGTGGTGAGAGTTGGTAGAGCTCTTTGTAGGTGCCTTGGTTTTTCAGTCAAAGGTGCTGTTTTACCTCATCCCAGAATTCGGCTTAAAGAGGTCATCAATGCTGACTTCAGAATGTTGGTTTCTTTCCAGCAAAGTAATAATGGTGTTAACATGTTGACGGTTGAGGATGAATGGTTATGGCAAGTTCAAATTTTTTCTGATGATTCGGGAGCCCATGGTTTGGTTTTCTGAGATGGTGATTGGACTGCTGAGTCATGGCCGGATTCTTGGAGAGAGGCACACCATAGCATTTCGTTTCTGGAGTTTTTTTCCATTTGATGGTTGCTTTAGTGTTGTGTGGTAACCTTTTAGCAAACAGGCGAGTGGTTTTTAATGTGGATAGCCAAACAGTTGTTAATTTAGTCAATTCACAGAAGGCTCGAGATGAAAAAGTTTTGAAGTTGTTGCCTTTATTTTTGCTTCATTGTCTGAAATTCAATATTTTGTTTAAGGGTCAGTATGTTCCAGGTGTGAATAATGATATCACTGATGGGCTATCTCGTTCACAGTGGCAGAGATTCGGTGTACTGGTGCCGGGAGCAGATTTGCTTAAAACGGCTTTGACGGTGGACCTTTGGGAGCTGGGAATCTAAGGATGTTACAATTGATTCGTCAGTCCATTGCTCCATCTACTTTGAGGTCATATGGCAAGGCCTAGGCAGAATTTATTGAGTCTGGTGCATTGAGGAGGTATGAGGGACCTTACATGTCACGGTATAGGAGGGAGGATGGAGTCTGCTTCATTATGACACATATTGACCTAGGATTGGCGGTGGTGGCTATAACAGGGAAGATGGCAGGTATTACATTTTTCGGTAAGTACTTTTGGGATTATGATACCATGGAAGGAGAAATGTGTAGGAGAATTGTTGCTGGCTGGGCGATGGAGGATGGATCCAGGTTGGATCAATGGCATCCTATTTCCATGCAAAAGCTGAGGGATATTTTGGGGGTTTTGAATTCTGCTTTTCCTGTTGGGAGGGCTGATAGTATAGATGATTCTTCTCCTGAAAAACAACTATATCATGATTGCAGGCACACCTGCACTATGTAGACCAGGGTGGCCAAGTGGTTAAGGTGTTGGACTTAAGATCCAATGGACATGTGTCTGCGTGGGTTCGAGCCCCACTCCTGGTATATCATTTTTTCTCTCCCGTGACACTGTTCATTTCAATTTCACGCACTTTTCAGTTGCTCCTGATTAATATTAAAATAAGAGCTACATATAAAATCTTCATATCGATTAACGTGTATTTTTCTACCCCCAAAAAAGTAAACGCCTTCTATTGTACATTTCTCTTTGAAACTTAGTAACCTTTTGTTGCAGGTTGTATTACAGTATGCTTTTTCGTTTATTATAGGTGACTTATTTGTTTATGATACCTGACTTAATACTTTCCATTTGGTGCATAATGAATTACAAAATCTCTCTACCAGGAGTGGGGCTTGAACCCACGTGGACACATGTCCATTGGATCTTAAGTCCAACGCCTTAACC
Organism: Pleurodeles waltl; assembly: GCF_031143425.1. Lineage (NCBI taxonomy): Eukaryota > Metazoa > Chordata > Amphibia > Caudata > Salamandridae > Pleurodeles > Pleurodeles waltl. The sequence continues at coordinate 1,051,436,579 of NC_090444.1, read as the reverse complement.
ACTCAGCCATCCTGGTACCTGTGCAGGAAAGGGCAACAACATGGCACTTATTATAGATATCAAGAGTGCTCACTGTGTGACATTGAGCTTTCTATATATATATATATTTTCATATCTATATATTTTATCAGGTTACGCAAAACACATTTCAGGAATACAAGGTAATGTCATGCCTCTCCTCTATAAAACGTGCATGTACTTAATAAAAAAAAAAATACAACCATACCTATCAAACATGTTTAAGATTATCAGCGTGTAGGACGAAAAAAGGTGCGCTTTTTTCACACCGTTTTTGTCACATGTCCTATTAAATATGTCTGCAAATTGACGATAATCTTAAGAAATATCACACTAACCCCTTTTCAAGACTCAAAACTACACTTCACACAATCTAAAACACTTTGGGACAGATTTACAAGGCCCTTGCGGCCCTTAGCGCTACATTTGCAGAATTTATTTTGCCGCAAATGTGAAGATCATAGGCCACTACCATAGCAAAATATTTACAAGGTGGCGCAAGCTAGGTTTGCGCCAACTTGTTAACACTTTGCGCCACATCATGCATAATATATGCATGATGTGTGCAAAGGGGGCGTTCCCTTGTTAGAGAGTGGGCACGCTCGTTCCTCACCTGACAGGTTGCTTTTTGAGAAGGGTGTCTCTGGGGCTGGTGTTGTAGCCAAGAGCGAACTCTTGACTCCGCGTGGGTCGCTTCGTTTGCCGCACTGCACGGGAATGGCTGGGAGGCATAGAGTTGGCAGTAGAGGAAGCGGTGTGGTGGGGAAGGGTCAGGCATAATTTATACAAGGTGGGCGTTCGCCCATTAGGGAGCCCGAAAAAATGGCGCAAGGCAATCTAAGAGATTTCCTTGCGCCATTTGTTTTACACTTTTAACGCCTACTCAGAGGAGGCGTTAAAAGGGGGAATACCATTATTTATAATGGGCCCCTATGTACTCTGCAGGATTAGTCCCAAAATGATGGCGCTAATCTTGCAGAGTACATCAATAGCGTAAAAAATATAACGCTAATGCCCCTACCCTGTGCCATGGTGCGCTGTATTATTATATATATAGCTCACACATGGTGGCGGTACAGGGGCGTTAAGGGGTGCAAGGAACGTGGCGCTGCACCGGCAGAGCCACTTTCCTTAAATCTGCCCCTTTGTGTTTGTCTCGGAGCAACAGGTGGTTTATAATTTTGACACAAGTGAGGTCAATTTCAATAGAGTCCAGCAATTACAGGAAGATGGGCATAGCTTTGTCAGGGGTGAGCTTAAGAAAGCACACCCTGGGGTGGCTGAAGCATTTTTGGGGTGTGACAGCTCCTTTGGGCTTCGCAGCTCAGGAGGACGAGCCATGCCAAAGGACGTCATGAAAAATAAGACAACAGCGGAGACGCCGGTAAAGGTCTGGGCACCTTTAAAATGCCGGTCATAAGAGAGGGTTGGATCCAGAGCGATCAACCCGATTACAAGGGAGTGGCCTGGTGAATCATTTGATTTATGGTACAATCACGGCTTCAAGATCCCAGCTATCAGCCAAGGTGCTGTCTCGTTGGCTTCGGGGCTCATTTTGCATGATGAATTGATGGATTACGATGACGACCAGGAGACTAAGGATGGGGAGAATTGTGAGGGTGGGGATGAGACTTCGGGGAAGGAGATGCAGCAAAGAAATTAGGTGAGCTGTTCTAACAGAGGAAAGAGTTTTGGTGTGTTTCAGGATTTGCCCCCTTTGATGGTGCAGCGTAATCGGAAAGTCAAGACGAATAATCAGGTACCTGCAAGTGGTTTCATTCAAAAAAGGTGAGACACAGGCTGCTGTGGCGATGGGGTGTGAAGAGTTAAGCATGAAGGTAGTGTGTTTGGTGTCTGTAACAGTGGGTAATACCCTTTTGCGTTAGCATAAGGAAGTTTGGGTAGATTGAGTGGGAAAGATGATGCAAATAATGAAGCAGTTAAAGATGCAGACAATGTCCATTTGGGGGGGCTGTGAACAAAAAAGTCGGAGTCAATGATGGTAAGTCAGAGGCAAGTGGTGAGGAGGCTTCTAAGGCAGAGCCAGGTAAGGAAAAAGGAAACTCAGGTGAGGGTAGTGTAAAAAGTAAAAAGTTGCCATATATGGGGTTGTTCTTGCCTTTGGGGGCGCATCTCACCCAAGCCATGAAGGAAAACATTTGTAAAGGTGAGTTTGTTGATGTTTTTAAATTATTACATAGAGAAGTGTGGGCTAAGGAAGGGTCAAAGGAGGAGGAATGGGAATTAGCTAGGAGGCCGAAAGTTCCCACTACCCTTGAGAATTGGATGTCAGTATTCTTAATCATTGCTAGCGTTTATTGTGAGAGGCATCCGGAGCGTTGTATTTCTCTATTAAAATACATGGACGTTTTTAGGTGGGCTCAAATAGACTATGGTGGTTTTGGATGTTTTAGATATAATGAAGAACTTAGAGCCCAGATGGCATTATTTCCAGATAAAGAATGGTGAGATATTTATAATGAGCTTTGGGTGCAAGGGTTGTGTACTTCCAAGAATGCCTCAGCGTTACACACAGCTAGTGGTCTTCTGGTTCCTTACAAGCCCTGTCAGGGGCATCCCAACCAATCTAGGGTGGGTAGTTTCACGAGAGCTCAGTTCCCACAGAATGGATCTTGTTGGTCCTTCAACAGAGGGTCATGCACACGACTCCAGTGCAAGTTCATGCACAATTGCTCCAATTGCAGGGGCAAACATCCATTGGTGCAATGTTTTGGAGGGATGCAATGGGGATGGAAGGCTAATGCAGGTAGAGGTGGTGATAGGGGAAGGGGTCGGATACAGCAGATGGTGGGAAAAGGGCCCTTCTCCTAATAAATTTGATATTTTGTTTTATTGGTTGCAGTTTTATCCGAGGCGTGAGGAGGCCAAGTTACTGTACTAGAGTTTTCTTGAGGGTTTCAAGCTATGTTATCAAGGTCATAGAAGACAGAGAAAAAATGTGAAATCTGCAGTTGAGAATCCGGAAGTGGTGAGAAAGAAATTGAGGACGGAATTGGAGGCTGGCAGAATGGTGGGTCCATGGGATACCTGGCCGATTCATAACTTAACAATTTCACCACTGGGTGTTGTGCCTAAAACACAACAAGGTGAGTTTAGATTGATTCATCATCTATCATGGGCTGCAGGGGAGTCAGTTAATGATTTAATTGCACATGAAGACTCCATAGTGCATTGCACATCAGTGGAAGAGGCAATTAAGTTGGTAAGGGCTTGTGGAAGGAAGGCACAAATGGCAAAGTTAGACATTCAATCTGTCTTTTGACTATTGCCGGTACATCCTGAGGATTTTTCATTGTTGGGTCTTTAATCTGAGGATTCTATATTTGTGGATATAATGTTGCCAATGGGCTGTTCTGTTTCTTGTTCCCTGTTTGAAACTTGTAGTTGTTTTTTGCAGTGGTTTTTCCAACAGAAGACTGGGCTCGGGCATGTCACGAACTACCTAGGTGACTCTTTTCTGATGGGCTTGCAGTGGTCCAATGAATGTAAAAAAGGGTTAATTGAATTTCAGAAGTGTATGGAGGAGATGGAAGTACCTTTGGCTCCGGATAAGACTGAAGGCCCTGCTATATTGAACTCAGAGAAATCTGAGGTACGGTTTCCGGTGGATAAGTTCAAAAGTTGATTTCTCTGTTGGAGGAGGCTGTTTCCACGGATAAGCTGGAGTTACAGCAGGTGCAAGCCTTGTTGGGTTCTTTGAAGTTTGCGTGCCGTGTGGTGAGAGTTGGTAGAGCTCTTTGTAGGTGCCTTGGTTTTTCAGTCAAAGGTGCTGTTTTACCTCATCCCAGAATTCGGCTTAAAGAGGTCATCAATGCTGACTTCAGAATGTTGGTTTCTTTCAGGCAAAGTAATAATGGTGTTAACATGTTGACGGTTGAGGATGAATGGTTATGGCAAGTTCAAATTTTTTCTGATGATTCGGGAGCCCATGGTTTGGTTTTCTGAGATGGTTATTGGACTGCTGAGTCATGGCCGGATTCTTGGAGAGAGGCACACCATAGCATTTCGTTTCTGGAGTTTTTTTCCATTTGATGGTTGCTTTAGTGTTGTGTGGTAACCTTTTAGCAAACAGGCGAGTGGTTTTTAATGTGGATAGCCAAACAGTTGTTAATTTAGTCAATTCACAGAAGGCTCGAGATGAAAAAGTTTTGAAGTTGTTGCCTTTATTTTTGCTTCATTGTCTGAAATTCAATATTTTGTTTAAGGGTCAGTATGTTCCAGGTGTGAATAATGATATCACTGATGGGCTATCTCGTTCACAGTGGCAGAGATTCGGTGTACTGGTGCCGGGAGCAGATTTGCTTAAAACGGCTTTGACGGTGGACCTTTGGGAGCTGGGAATCTAAGGATGTTACAATTGATTCGTCAGTCCATTGCTCCATCTACTTTGAGGTCATATGGCAAGGCCTAGGCAGAATTTATTGAGTCTGGTGCATTGAGGAGGTATGAGGGACCTTACATGTCACGGTATAGGAGGGAGGATGGAGTCTGCTTCATTATGACACATATTGACCTAGGATTGGCGGTGGTGGCTATAACAGGGAAGATGGCAGGTATTACATTTTTCGGTAAGTACTTTTGGGATTATGATACCATGGAAGGAGAAATGTGTAGGAGAATTGTTGCTGGCTGGGCGATGGAGGATGGATCCAGGTTGGATCAATGGCATCCTATTTCCATGCAAAAGCTGAGGGATATTTTGGGGGTTTTGAATTCTGCTTTTCCTGTTGGGAGGGCTGATAGTATAGATGATTCTTCTCCTGAAAAACAACTATATCATGATTGCAGGCACACCTGCACTATGTAGACCAGGGTGGCCAAGTGGTTAAGGTGTTGGACTTAAGATCCAATGGACATGTGTCTGCGTGGGTTCGAGCCCCACTCCTGGTATATCATTTTTTCTCTCCCGTGACACTGTTCATTTCAATTTCACGCACTTTTCAGTTGCTCCTGATTAATATTAAAATAAGAGCTACATATAAAATCTTCATATCGATTAACGTGTATTTTTCTACCCCCAAAAAAGTAAACGCCTTCTATTGTACATTTCTCTTTGAAACTTAGTAACCTTTTGTTGCAGGTTGTATTACAGTATGCTTTTTCGTTTATTATAGGTGACTTATTTGTTTATGATACCTGACTTAATACTTTCCATTTGGTGCATAATGAATTACAAAATCTCTCTACCAGGAGTGGGGCTTGAACCCACGTGGACACATGTCCATTGGATGTTAAGTCCAACGCCTTAACCACTCGGCCATCCTGGTACCTGTGCAGGAAAGGGCAACAACATGGCACTTATTATAGATATCAAGAGTGCTCACTGTGTGACATTGAGCTTTCTATATATATATATATTTTCATATCTATATATTTTATCAGGTTACGCAAAACACATTTCAGGAATACAAGGTAATGTCATGCCTCTCCTCTATAAAACGTGCATGTACTTAATAAAAAAAAAAATACAACCATACCTATCAAACATGTTTAAGATTATCAGCGTGTAGGACGAAAAAAGGTGCGCTTTTTTCACACCGTTTTTGTCACATGTCCTATTAAATATGTCTGCAAATTGACGATAATCTTAAGAAATATCACACTAACCCCTTTTCAAGACTCAAAACTACACTTCACACAATCTAAAACACTTTGGGACAGATTTACAAGGCCCTTGCAGCCCTTAGCGCTACATTTGCAGAATTTATTTTGCCGCAAATGTGAAGATCATAGGCCACTACCATAGCAAAATATTTACAAGGTGGCGCAAGCTAGGTTTGCGCCAACTTGTTAACACTTTGCGCCACATAATGCATAATATATGCATGATGTGTGCAAAGGGGGCGTTCCCTTGTTAGAGAGTGGGCACGCTCGTTCCTCACCTGACAGGTTGCTTTTTGAGAAGGGTGTCTCTGGGGCTGGTGTTGTAGCCAAGAGCGAACTCTTGACTCCGCGTGGGTCGCTTCGTTTGCCGCACTGCACGGGAATGGCTGGGAGGCATAGAGTTGGCAGTAGAGGAAGCGGTGTGGTGGGGAAGGGTCAGGCATAATTTATACAAGGTGGGCGTTCGCCCATTAGGGAGCCCGAAAAAATGGCGCAAGGCAATCTAAGAGATTTCCTTGCGCCATTTGTTTTACACTTTTAACGCCTACTCAGAGGAGGCGTTAAAAGGGGGAATACCATTATTTATAATGGGCCCCTATGTACTCTGTAGGATTAGTCCCAAAATGATGGCGCTAATCTTGCAGAGTACATCAATAGCGTAAAAAATATAACGCTAATGCCCCTACCCTGTGCCATGGTGCGCCGTATTATTATATATATAGCTCACACATGGTGGCGGTACAGGGGCGTTAAGGGGTGCAAGGAACGTGGCGCTGCACCGGCAGAGCCACTTTCCTTAAATCTGCCCCTTTGTGTTTGTCTCGGAGCAACAGGTGGTTTATAATTTTGACACAAGTGAGGTCAATTTCAATAGAGTCCAGCAATTACAGGAAGATGGGCATAGCTTTGTCAGGGGTGAGCTTAAGAAAGCACACCCTGGGGTGGCTGAAGCATTTTTGGGGTGTGACAGCTCCTTTGGGCTTCGCAGCTCAGGAGGACGAGCCATGCCAAAGGACGTCATGAAAAATAAGACAACAGCGGAGACGCCGGTAAAGGTCTGGGCACCTTTAAAATGCCGGTCATAAGAGAGGGTTGGATCCAGAGCGATCAACCCGATTACAAGGGAGTGGCCTGGTGAATCATTTGATTTATGGTACAATCACGGCTTCAAGATCCCAGCTATCAGCCAAGGTGCTGTCTCGTTGGCTTCGGGGCTCATTTTGCATGATGAATTGATGGATTACGATGACGACCAGGAGACTAAGGATGGGGAGAATTGTGAGGGTGGGGATGAGACTTCGGGGAAGGAGATGCAGCAAAGAAATTAGGTGAGCTGTTCTAACAGAGGAAAGAGTTTTGGTGTGTTTCAGGATTTGCCCCCTTTGATGGTGCAGCGTAATCGGAAAGTCAAGACGAATAATCAGGTACCTGCAAGTGGTTTCATTCAAAAAAGGTGAGACACAGGCTGCTGTGGCGATGGGGTGTGAAGAGTTAAGCATGAAGGTAGTGTGTTTGGTGTCTGTAACAGTGGGTAATACCCTTTTGCGTTAGCATAAGGAAGTTTGGGTAGATTGAGTGGGAAAGATGATGCAAATAATGAAGCAGTTAAAGATGCAGACAATGTCCATTTGGGGGGGCTGTGAACAAAAAAGTCGGAGTCAATGATGGTAAGTCAGAGGCAAGTGGTGAGGAGGCTTCTAAGGCAGAGCCAGGTAAGGAAAAAGGAAACTCAGGTGAGGGTAGTGTAAAAAGTAAAAAGTTGCCATATATGGGGTTGTTCTTGCCTTTGGGGGCGCATCTCACCCAAGCCATGAAGGAAAACATTTGTAAAGGTGAGTTTGTTGATGTTTTTAAATTATTACATAGAGAAGTGTGGGCTAAGGAAGGGTCAAAGGAGGAGGAATGGGAATTAGCTAGGAGGCCGAAAGTTCCCACTACCCTTGAGAATTGGATGTCAGTATTCTTAATCATTGCTAGCGTTTATTGTGAGAGGCATCCGGAGCGTTGTATTTCTCTATTAAAATACATGGACGTTTTTAGGTGGGCTCAAATAGACTATGGTGGTTTTGGATGTTTTAGATATAATGAAGAACTTAGAGCCCAGATGGCATTATTTCCAGATAAAGAATGGTGAGATATTTATAATGAGCTTTGGGTGCAAGGGTTGTGTACTTCCAAGAATGCCTCAGCGTTACACACAGCTAGTGGTCTTCTGGTTCCTTACAAGCCCTGTCAGGGGCATCCCAACCAATCTAGGGTGGGTAGTTTCACGAGAGCTCAGTTCCCACAGAATGGATCTTGTTGGTCCTTCAACAGAGGGTCATGCACACGACTCCAGTGCAAGTTCATGCACAATTGCTCCAATTGCAGGGGCAAACATCCATTGGTGCAATGTTTTGGAGGGATGCAATGGGGATGGAAGGCTAATGCAGGTAGAGGTGGTGATAGGGGAAGGGGTCGGATACAGCAGATGGTGGGAAAAGGGCCCTTCTCCTAATAAATTTGATATTTTGTTTTATTGGTTGCAGTTTTATCCGAGGCGTGAGGAGGCCAAGTTACTGTACTAGAGTTTTCTTGAGGGTTTCAAGCTATGTTATCAAGGTCATAGAAGACAGAGAAAAAATGTGAAATCTGCAGTTGAGAATCCGGAAGTGGTGAGAAAGAAATTGAGGACGGAATTGGAGGCTGGCAGAATGGTGGGTCCATGGGATACCTGGCCGATTCATAACTTAACAATTTCACCACTGGGTGTTGTGCCTAAAACACAACAAGGTGAGTTTAGATTGATTCATCATCTATCATGGGCTGCAGGGGAGTCAGTTAATGATTTAATTGCACATGAAGACTCCATAGTGCATTGCACATCAGTGGAAGAGGCAATTAAGTTGGTAAGGGCTTGTGGAAGGAAGGCACAAATGGCAAAGTTAGACATTCAATCTGTCTTTTGACTATTGCCGGTACATCCTGAGGATTTTTCATTGTTGGGTCTTTAATCTGAGGATTCTATATTTGTGGATATAATGTTGCCAATGGGCTGTTCTGTTTCTTGTTCCCTGTTTGAAACTTGTAGTTGTTTTTTGCAGTGGTTTTTCCAACAGAAGACTGGGCTCGGGCATGTCACGAACTACCTAGGTGACTCTTTTCTGATGGGCTTGCAGTGGTCCAATGAATGTAAAAAAGGGTTAATTGAATTTCAGAAGTGTATGGAGGAGATGGAAGTACCTTTGGCTCCGGATAAGACTGAAGGCCCTGCTATATTGAACTCAGAGAAATCTGAGGTACGGTTTCCGGTGGATAAGTTCAAAAGTTGATTTCTCTGTTGGAGGAGGCTGTTTCCACGGATAAGCTGGAGTTACAGCAGGTGCAAGCCTTGTTGGGTTCTTTGAAGTTTGCGTGCCGTGTGGTGAGAGTTGGTAGAGCTCTTTGTAGGTGCCTTGGTTTTTCAGTCAAAGGTGCTGTTTTACCTCATCCCAGAATTCGGCTTAAAGAGGTCATCAATGCTGACTTCAGAATGTTGGTTTCTTTCAGGCAAAGTAATAATGGTGTTAACATGTTGACGGTTGAGGATGAATGGTTATGGCAAGTTCAAATTTTTTCTGATGATTCGGGAGCCCATGGTTTGGTTTTCTGAGATGGTTATTGGACTGCTGAGTCATGGCCGGATTCTTGGAGAGAGGCACACCATAGCATTTCGTTTCTGGAGTTTTTTTCCATTTGATGGTTGCTTTAGTGTTGTGTGGTAACCTTTTAGCAAACAGGCGAGTGGTTTTTAATGTGGATAGCCAAACAGTTGTTAATTTAGTCAATTCACAGAAGGCTCGAGATGAAAAAGTTTTGAAGTTGTTGCCTTTATTTTTGCTTCATTGTCTGAAATTCAATATTTTGTTTAAGGGTCAGTATGTTCCAGGTGTGAATAATGATATCACTGATGGGCTATCTCGTTCACAGTGGCAGAGATTCGGTGTACTGGTGCCGGGAGCAGATTTGCTTAAAACGGCTTTGACGGTGGACCTTTGGGAGCTGGGAATCTAAGGATGTTACAATTGATTCGTCAGTCCATTGCTCCATCTACTTTGAGGTCATATGGCAAGGCCTAGGCAGAATTTATTGAGTCTGGTGCATTGAGGAGGTATGAGGGACCTTACATGTCACGGTATAGGAGGGAGGATGGAGTCTGCTTCATTATGACACATATTGACCTAGGATTGGCGGTGGTGGCTATAACAGGGAAGATGGCAGGTATTACATTTTTTGGTAAGTACTTTTGGGATTATGATACCATGGAAGGAGAAATGTGTAGGAGAATTGTTGCTGGCTGGGCGATGGAGGATGGATCCAGGTTGGATCAATGGCATCCTATTTCCATGCAAAAGCTGAGGGATATTTTGGGGGTTTTGAATTCTGCTTTTCCTGTTGGGAGGGCTGATAGTATAGATGATTCTTCTCCTGAAAAACAACTATATCATGATTGCAGGCACACCTGCACTATGTAGACCAGGGTGGCCGAGTGGTTAAGGTGTTGAACTTAAGATCCAATGGACATGTGTCTGCGTGGGTTCGAGCCCCACTCCTGGTATATCATTTTTTCTCTCCCGTGACACTGTTCATTTCAATTTCACGCACTTTTCAGTTGCTCCTGATTAATATTAAAATAAGAGCTACATATAAAATCTTCATATCGATTAACGTGTATTTTTCTACCCCCAAAAAAGTAAACGCCTTGTATTGTACATTTCTCTTTGAAACTTAGTAACCTTTTGTTGCAGGTTGTATTACAGTATGCTTTTTCGTTTATTATAGGTGACTTATTTGTTTATGATACCTGACTTAATGCTTTCCATTTGGTGCATAATGAATTACAAAATCTCTCTACCAGGAGTGGGGCTTGAACCCACGTGGACACATGTCCATTGGATCTTAAGTCCAATGCCTTAACCACTCGGCCATCCTGGTACCTGTGCAGGAAAGGGCAACAACATGGCACTTATTATAGATATCAAGAGTGCTCACTGTGTGACATTGAGCTTTCTATATATATATATATTTTCATATCTATATATTTTATCAGGTTACGCAAAACACATTTCAGGAATACAAGGTAATGTCATGCCTCTCCTCTATAAAACGTGCATGTACTTAATAAAAAAAAAAATACAACCATACCTATCAAACATGTTTAAGATTATCAGCGTGTAGGACGAAAAAAGGTGCGCTTTTTTCACACCGTTTTTGTCACATGTCCTATTAAATATGTCTGCAAATTGACGATAATCTTAAGAAATATCACACTAACCCCTTTTCAAGACTCAAAACTACACTTCACACAATCTAAAACACTTTGGGACAGATTTACAAGGCCCTTGCGGCCCTTAGCGCTACATTTGCAGAATTTATTTTGCCACAAATGTGAAGATCATAGGCCACTACCATAGCAAAATATTTACAAGGTGGCGCAAGCTAGGTTTGCGCCAACTTGTTAACACTTTGCGCCACATCATGCATAATATATGCATGATGTGTGCAAAGGGGGCGTTCCCTTGTTAGAGAGTGGGCACGCTCGTTCCTCACCTGACAGGTTGCTTTTTGAGAAGGGTGTCTCTGGGGCTGGTGTTGTAGCCAAGAGCGAACTCTTGACTCCGCGTGGGTCGCTTCGTTAGCCGCACTGCACGGGAATGGCTGGGAGGCATAGAGTTGGCAGTAGAGGAAGCGGTGTGGTGGGGAAGGGTCAGGCATAATTTATACAAGGTGGGCGTTCGCCCATTAGGGAGCCCGAAAAATTGGCGCAAGGCAATCTAAGAGATTTCCTTGCGCCATTTGTTTTACACTTTTAACGCCTACTCAGAGGAGGCGTTAAAAGGGGGAATACCATTATTTATAATGGGCCCCTATGTACTCTGCAGGATTAGTCCCAAAATGATGGCGCTAATCTTGCAGAGTACATCAATAGCGTAAAAAACATAACGCTAATGCCCCTACCCTGTGCCATGGTGCGCCGTATTATTATATATATAGCTCACACATGGTGGCGGTACAGGGGCGTTAAGGGGTGCAAGGAACGTGGCGCTGCACCGGCAGAGCCACTTTCCTTAAATCTGCCCCTTTGTGTTTGTCTCGGAGCAACAGGTGGTTTATAATTTTGACACAAGTGAGGTCAATTTCAATAGAGTCCAGCAATTACAGGAAGATGGGCATAGCTTTGTCAGGGGTGAGCTTAAGAAAGCACACCCTGGGGTGGCTGAAGCATTTTTGGGGTGTGACAGGTCCTTTGGGCTTCGCAGCTCAGGAGGACGAGCCATGCCAAAGGACGTCATGAAAAATAAGACAACAGCGGAGACGCCGGTAAAGGTCTGGGCACCTTTAAAATGCCGGTCATAAGAGAGGGTTGGATCCAGAGCGATCAACCCGATTACAAGGGAGTGGCCTGGTGAATCATTTGATTTATGGTACAATCACGGCTTCAAGATCCCAGCTATCAGCCAAGGTGCTGTCTCGTTGGCTTCGGGGCTCATTTTGCATGATGAATTGATGGATTACGATGACGACCAGGAGACTAAGGATGGGGAGAATTGTGAGGGTGGGGATGAGACTTCGGGGAAGGAGATGCAGCAAAGAAATTAGGTGAGCTGTTCTAACAGAGGAAAGAGTTTTGGTGTGTTTCAGGATTTGCCCCCTTTGATGGTGCAGCGTAATCGGAAAGTCAAGACGAATAATCAGGTACCTGCAAGTGGTTTCATTCAAAAAAGGTGAGACACAGGCTGCTGTGGCTATGGGGTGTGAAGAGTTAAGCATGAAGGTAGTGTGTTTGGTGTCTGTAACAGTGGGTAATACCCTTTTACGTTAGCATAAGGAAGTTTGGGTAGATTGAGTGGGAAAGATGATGCAAATAATGAAGCAGTTAAAGATGCAGACAATGTCCATTTGGGGGGGCTGTGAACAAAAAAGTCGGAGTCAATGATGGTAAGTCAGAGGCAAGTGGTGAGGAGGCTTCTAAGGCAGAGCCAGGTAAGGAAAAAGGAAACTCAGGTGAGGGTAGTGTAAAAAGTAAAAAGTTGCCATATATGGGGTTGTTCTTGCCTTTGGGGGCGCATCTCACCCAAGCCATGAAGGAAAACATTTGTAAAGGTGAGCTTGTTGATGTTTTTAAATTATTACATAGAGAAGTGTGGGCTAAGGAAGGGTCAAAGGAGGAGGAATGGGAATTAGCTAGGAGGCCGAAAGTTCCCACTACCCTTGAGAATTGGATGTCAGTATTCTTAATCATTGCTAGCGTTTATTGTGAGAGGCATCCGGAGCGTTGTATTTCTCTATTAAAATACATGGACGTTTTTAGGTGGGCTCAAATAGACTATGGTGGTTTTGGATGTTTTAGATATAATGAAGAACTTAGAGCCCAGATGGCATTATTTCCAGATAAAGAATGGTGAGATATTTATAATGAGCTTTGGATGCAAGGGTTGTGTACTTCCAAGAATGCCTCAGCGTTACACACAGCTAGTGGTCTTCTGGTTCCTTACAAGCCCTGTCAGGGGCATCCCAACCAATCTAGGGTGGGTAGTTTCACGAGAGCTCAGTTCCCACAGAATGGATCTTGTTGGTCCTTCAACAGAGGGTCATGCACACGACTCCAGTGCAAGTTCATGCACAATTGCTCCAATTGCAGGGGCAAACATCCATTGGTGCAATGTTTTGGAGGGATGCAATGGGGATGGAAGGCTAATGCAGGTAGAGGTGGTGATAGGAGAAGGGGTCGGATACAGCAGATGGTGGGAAAAGGGCCCTTCTCCTAATAAATTTGATATTTTGTTTTATTGGTTGCAGTTTTATCCGAGGCGTGAGGAGGCCAAGTTACTGTACTAGAGTTTTCTTGAGGGTTTCAAGCTATGTTATCAAGGTCATAGAAGACAGAGAAAAATTTTGAAATCTGCAGTTGAGAATCCGGAAGTGGTGAGAAAGAAATTGAGGACGGAATTGGAGGCTGGCAGAATGGTGGGTCCATGGGATACCTGGCCGATTCATAACTTAACAATTTCACCACTGGGTGTTGTGCCTAAAACACAACAAGGTGAGTTTAGATTGATTCATCATCTATCGTGGGCTGCAGGGGAGTCAGTTAATGATTTAATTGCACATGAAGACTCCATAGTGCATTGCACATCAGTGGAAGAGGCAATTAAGTTGGTAAGGGCTTGTGGAAGGAAGGCACAAATGGCAAAGTTAGACATTCAATCTGTCTTTTGACTATTGCCGGTACATCCTGAGGATTTTTCATTGTTGGGTCTTTAATCTGAGGATTCTATATTTGTGGATATAATGTTGCCAATGGGCTGTTCTGTTTCTTGTTCCCTGTTTGAAACTTGTAGTTGTTTTTTGCAGTGGTTTTTCCAACAGAAGACTGGGCTCGGGCATGTCACGAACTACCTAGGTGACTCTTTTCTGATGGGCTTGCAGTGGTCCAATGAATGTAAAAAAGGGTTAATTGAATTTCAGAAGTGTATGGAGGAGATGGAAGTACCTTTGGCTCCGGATAAGACTGAAGGCCCTGCTATATTGAACTCAGAGAAATCTGAGGTACGGTTTCCGGTGGATAAGTTCAAAAGTTGATTTCTCTGTTGGAGGAGGCTGTTTCCACGGATAAGCTGGAGTTACAGCAGGTGCAAGCCTTATTGGGTTCTTTGAAGTTTGCGTGCCGTGTGGTGAGAGTTGGTAGAGCTCTTTGTAGGTGCCTTGGTTTTTCAGTCAAAGGTGCTGTTTTACCTCATCCCAGAATTCGGCTTAAAGAGGTCATCAATGCTGACTTCAGAATGTTGGTTTCTTTCCAGCAAAGTAATAATGGTGTTAACATGTTGACGGTTGAGGATGAATGGTTATGGCAAGTTCAAATTTTTTCTGATGATTCGGGAGCCCATGGTTTGGTTTTCTGAGATGGTGATTGGACTGCTGAGTCATGGCCGGATTCTTGGAGAGAGGCACACCATAGCATTTCGTTTCTGGAGTTTTTTTCCATTTGATGGTTGCTTTAGTGTTGTGTGGTAACCTTTTAGCAAACAGGCGAGTGGTTTTTAATGTGGATAGCCAAACAGTTGTTAATTTAGTCAATTCACAGAAGGCTCGAGATGAAAAAGTTTTGAAGTTGTTGCCTTTATTTTTGCTTCATTGTCTGAAATTCAATATTTTGTTTAAGGGTCAGTATGTTCCAGGTGTGAATAATGATATCACTGATGGGCTATCTCGTTCACAGTGGCAGAGATTCGGTGTACTGGTGCCGGGAGCAGATTTGCTTAAAACGGCTTTGACGGTGGACCTTTGGGAGCTGGGAATCTAAGGATGTTACAATTGATTCGTCAGTCCATTGCTCCATCTACTTTGAGGTCATATGGCAAGGCCTAGGCAGAATTTATTGAGTCTGGTGCATTGAGGAGGTATGAGGGACCTTACATGTCACGGTATAGGAGGGAGGATGGAGTCTGCTTCATTATGACACATATTGACCTAGGATTGGCGGTGGTGGCTATAACAGGGAAGATGGCAGGTATTACATTTTTCGGTAAGTACTTTTGGGATTATGATACCATGGAAGGAGAAATGTGTAGGAGAATTGTTGCTGGCTGGGCGATGGAGGATGGATCCAGGTTGGATCAATGGCATCCTATTTCCATGCAAAAGCTGAGGGATATTTTGGGGGTTTTGAATTCTGCTTTTCCTGTTGGGAGGGCTGATAGTATAGATGATTCTTCTCCTGAAAAACAACTATATCATGATTGCAGGCACACCTGCACTATGTAGACCAGGGTGGCCAAGTGGTTAAGGTGTTGGACTTAAGATCCAATGGACATGTGTCTGCGTGGGTTCGAGCCCCACTCCTGGTATATCATTTTTTCTCTCCCGTGACACTGTTCATTTCAATTTCACGCACTTTTCAGTTGCTCCTGATTAATATTAAAATAAGAGCTACATATAAAATCTTCATATCGATTAACGTGTATTTTTCTACCCCCAAAAAAGTAAACGCCTTCTATTGTACATTTCTCTTTGAAACTTAGTAACCTTTTGTTGCAGGTTGTATTACAGTATGCTTTTTCGTTTATTATAGGTGACTTATTTGTTTATGATACCTGACTTAATACTTTCCATTTGGTGCATAATGAATTACAAAATCTCTCTACCAGGAGTGGGGCTTGAACCCACGTGGACACATGTCCATTGGATCTTAAGTCCAACGCCTTAACCACTCAGCCATCCTGGTACCTGTGCAGGAAAGGGCAACAACATGGCACTTATTATAGATATCAAGAGTGCTCACTGTGTGACATTGAGCTTTCTATATATATATATATTTTCATATCTATATATTTTATCAGGTTACGCAAAACACATTTCAGGAATACAAGGTAATGTCATGCCTCTCCTCTATAAAACGTGCATGTACTTAATAAAAAAAAAAATACAACCATACCTATCAAACATGTTTAAGATTATCAGCGTGTAGGACGAAAAAAGGTGCGCTTTTTTCACACCGTTTTTGTCACATGTCCTATTAAATATGTCTGCAAATTGACGATAATCTTAAGAAATATCACACTAACCCCTTTTCAAGACTCAAAACTACACTTCACACAATCTAAAACACTTTGGGACAGATTTACAAGGCCCTTGCGGCCCTTAGCGCTACATTTGCAGAATTTATTTTGCCGCAAATGTGAAGATCATAGGCCACTACCATAGCAAAATATTTACAAGGTGGCGCAAGCTAGGTTTGCGCCAACTTGTTAACACTTTGCGCCACATCATGCATAATATATGCATGATGTGTGCAAAGGGGGCGTTCCCTTGTTAGAGAGTGGGCACGCTCGTTCCTCACCTGACAGGTTGCTTTTTGAGAAGGGTGTCTCTGGGGCTGGTGTTGTAGCCAAGAGCGAACTCTTGACTCCGCGTGGGTCGCTTCGTTTGCCGCACTGCACGGGAATGGCTGGGAGGCATAGAGTTGGCAGTAGAGGAAGCGGTGTGGTGGGGAAGGGTCAGGCATAATTTATACAAGGTGGGCGTTCGCCCATTAGGGAGCCCGAAAAAATGGCGCAAGGCAATCTAAGAGATTTCCTTGCGCCATTTGTTTTACACTTTTAACGCCTACTCAGAGGAGGCGTTAAAAGGGGGAATACCATTATTTATAATGGGCCCCTATGTACTCTGCAGGATTAGTCCCAAAATGATGGCGCTAATCTTGCAGAGTACATCAATAGCGTAAAAAATATAACGCTAATGCCCCTACCCTGTGCCATGGTGCGCTGTATTATTATATATATAGCTCACACATGGTGGCGGTACAGGGGCGTTAAGGGGTGCAAGGAACGTGGCGCTGCACCGGCAGAGCCACTTTCCTTAAATCTGCCCCTTTGTGTTTGTCTCGGAGCAACAGGTGGTTTATAATTTTGACACAAGTGAGGTCAATTTCAATAGAGTCCAGCAATTACAGGAAGATGGGCATAGCTTTGTCAGGGGTGAGCTTAAGAAAGCACACCCTGGGGTGGCTGAAGCATTTTTGGGGTGTGACAGCTCCTTTGGGCTTCGCAGCTCAGGAGGACGAGCCATGCCAAAGGACGTCATGAAAAATAAGACAACAGCGGAGACGCCGGTAAAGGTCTGGGCACCTTTAAAATGCCGGTCATAAGAGAGGGTTGGATCCAGAGCGATCAACCCGATTACAAGGGAGTGGCCTGGTGAATCATTTGATTTATGGTACAATCACGGCTTCAAGATCCCAGCTATCAGCCAAGGTGCTGTCTCGTTGGCTTCGGGGCTCATTTTGCATGATGAATTGATGGATTACGATGACGACCAGGAGACTAAGGATGGGGAGAATTGTGAGGGTGGGGATGAGACTTCGGGGAAGGAGATGCAGCAAAGAAATTAGGTGAGCTGTTCTAACAGAGGAAAGAGTTTTGGTGTGTTTCAGGATTTGCCCCCTTTGATGGTGCAGCGTAATCGGAAAGTCAAGACGAATAATCAGGTACCTGCAAGTGGTTTCATTCAAAAAAGGTGAGACACAGGCTGCTGTGGCGATGGGGTGTGAAGAGTTAAGCATGAAGGTAGTGTGTTTGGTGTCTGTAACAGTGGGTAATACCCTTTTGCGTTAGCATAAGGAAGTTTGGGTAGATTGAGTGGGAAAGATGATGCAAATAATGAAGCAGTTAAAGATGCAGACAATGTCCATTTGGGGGGGCTGTGAACAAAAAAGTCGGAGTCAATGATGGTAAGTCAGAGGCAAGTGGTGAGGAGGCTTCTAAGGCAGAGCCAGGTAAGGAAAAAGGAAACTCAGGTGAGGGTAGTGTAAAAAGTAAAAAGTTGCCATATATGGGGTTGTTCTTGCCTTTGGGGGCGCATCTCACCCAAGCCATGAAGGAAAACATTTGTAAAGGTGAGTTTGTTGATGTTTTTAAATTATTACATAGAGAAGTGTGGGCTAAGGAAGGGTCAAAGGAGGAGGAATGGGAATTAGCTAGGAGGCCGAAAGTTCCCACTACCCTTGAGAATTGGATGTCAGTATTCTTAATCATTGCTAGCGTTTATTGTGAGAGGCATCCGGAGCGTTGTATTTCTCTATTAAAATACATGGACGTTTTTAGGTGGGCTCAAATAGACTATGGTGGTTTTGGATGTTTTAGATATAATGAAGAACTTAGAGCCCAGATGGCATTATTTCCAGATAAAGAATGGTGAGATATTTATAATGAGCTTTGGGTGCAAGGGTTGTGTACTTCCAAGAATGCCTCAGCGTTACACACAGCTAGTGGTCTTCTGGTTCCTTACAAGCCCTGTCAGGGGCATCCCAACCAATCTAGGGTGGGTAGTTTCACGAGAGCTCAGTTCCCACAGAATGGATCTTGTTGGTCCTTCAACAGAGGGTCATGCACACGACTCCAGTGCAAGTTCATGCACAATTGCTCCAATTGCAGGGGCAAACATCCATTGGTGCAATGTTTTGGAGGGATGCAATGGGGATGGAAGGCTAATGCAGGTAGAGGTGGTGATAGGGGAAGGGGTCGGATACAGCAGATGGTGGGAAAAGGGCCCTTCTCCTAATAAATTTGATATTTTGTTTTATTGGTTGCAGTTTTATCCGAGGCGTGAGGAGGCCAAGTTACTGTACTAGAGTTTTCTTGAGGGTTTCAAGCTATGTTATCAAGGTCATAGAAGACAGAGAAAAAATGTGAAATCTGCAGTTGAGAATCCGGAAGTGGTGAGAAAGAAATTGAGGACGGAATTGGAGGCTGGCAGAATGGTGGGTCCATGGGATACCTGGCCGATTCATAACTTAACAATTTCACCACTGGGTGTTGTGCCTAAAACACAACAAGGTGAGTTTAGATTGATTCATCATCTATCATGGGCTGCAGGGGAGTCAGTTAATGATTTAATTGCACATGAAGACTCCATAGTGCATTGCACATCAGTGGAAGAGGCAATTAAGTTGGTAAGGGCTTGTGGAAGGAAGGCACAAAT
This sequence comes from Pleurodeles waltl, assembly GCF_031143425.1. NCBI lineage: Eukaryota > Metazoa > Chordata > Amphibia > Caudata > Salamandridae > Pleurodeles > Pleurodeles waltl. The sequence continues at coordinate 1,051,417,439 of NC_090444.1, read as the reverse complement.
GGCAAAGTTAGACATTCAATCTGTCTTTTGACTATTGCCGGTACATCCTGAGGATTTTTCATTGTTGGGTCTTTAATCTGAGGATTCTATATTTGTGGATATAATGTTGCCAATGGGCTGTTCTGTTTCTTGTTCCCTGTTTGAAACTTGTAGTTGTTTTTTGCAGTGGTTTTTCCAACAGAAGACTGGGCTCGGGCATGTCACGAACTACCTAGGTGACTCTTTTCTGATGGGCTTGCAGTGGTCCAATGAATGTAAAAAAGGGTTAATTGAATTTCAGAAGTGTATGGAGGAGATGGAAGTACCTTTGGCTCCGGATAAGACTGAAGGCCCTGCTATATTGAACTCAGAGAAATCTGAGGTACGGTTTCCGGTGGATAAGTTCAAAAGTTGATTTCTCTGTTGGAGGAGGCTGTTTCCACGGATAAGCTGGAGTTACAGCAGGTGCAAGCCTTGTTGGGTTCTTTGAAGTTTGCGTGCCGTGTGGTGAGAGTTGGTAGAGCTCTTTGTAGGTGCCTTGGTTTTTCAGTCAAAGGTGCTGTTTTACCTCATCCCAGAATTCGGCTTAAAGAGGTCATCAATGCTGACTTCAGAATGTTGGTTTCTTTCAGGCAAAGTAATAATGGTGTTAACATGTTGACGGTTGAGGATGAATGGTTATGGCAAGTTCAAATTTTTTCTGATGATTCGGGAGCCCATGGTTTGGTTTTCTGAGATGGTTATTGGACTGCTGAGTCATGGCCGGATTCTTGGAGAGAGGCACACCATAGCATTTCGTTTCTGGAGTTTTTTTCCATTTGATGGTTGCTTTAGTGTTGTGTGGTAACCTTTTAGCAAACAGGCGAGTGGTTTTTAATGTGGATAGCCAAACAGTTGTTAATTTAGTCAATTCACAGAAGGCTCGAGATGAAAAAGTTTTGAAGTTGTTGCCTTTATTTTTGCTTCATTGTCTGAAATTCAATATTTTGTTTAAGGGTCAGTATGTTCCAGGTGTGAATAATGATATCACTGATGGGCTATCTCGTTCACAGTGGCAGAGATTCGGTGTACTGGTGCCGGGAGCAGATTTGCTTAAAACGGCTTTGACGGTGGACCTTTGGGAGCTGGGAATCTAAGGATGTTACAATTGATTCGTCAGTCCATTGCTCCATCTACTTTGAGGTCATATGGCAAGGCCTAGGCAGAATTTATTGAGTCTGGTGCATTGAGGAGGTATGAGGGACCTTACATGTCACGGTATAGGAGGGAGGATGGAGTCTGCTTCATTATGACACATATTGACCTAGGATTGGCGGTGGTGGCTATAACAGGGAAGATGGCAGGTATTACATTTTTCGGTAAGTACTTTTGGGATTATGATACCATGGAAGGAGAAATGTGTAGGAGAATTGTTGCTGGCTGGGCGATGGAGGATGGATCCAGGTTGGATCAATGGCATCCTATTTCCATGCAAAAGCTGAGGGATATTTTGGGGGTTTTGAATTCTGCTTTTCCTGTTGGGAGGGCTGATAGTATAGATGATTCTTCTCCTGAAAAACAACTATATCATGATTGCAGGCACACCTGCACTATGTAGACCAGGGTGGCCAAGTGGTTAAGGTGTTGGACTTAAGATCCAATGGACATGTGTCTGCGTGGGTTCGAGCCCCACTCCTGGTATATCATTTTTTCTCTCCCGTGACACTGTTCATTTCAATTTCACGCACTTTTCAGTTGCTCCTGATTAATATTAAAATAAGAGCTACATATAAAATCTTCATATCGATTAACGTGTATTTTTCTACCCCCAAAAAAGTAAACGCCTTCTATTGTACATTTCTCTTTGAAACTTAGTAACCTTTTGTTGCAGGTTGTATTACAGTATGCTTTTTCGTTTATTATAGGTGACTTATTTGTTTATGATACCTGACTTAATACTTTCCATTTGGTGCATAATGAATTACAAAATCTCTCTACCAGGAGTGGGGCTTGAACCCACGTGGACACATGTCCATTGGATGTTAAGTCCAACGCCTTAACCACTCGGCCATCCTGGTACCTGTGCAGGAAAGGGCAACAACATGGCACTTATTATAGATATCAAGAGTGCTCACTGTGTGACATTGAGCTTTCTATATATATATATATTTTCATATCTATATATTTTATCAGGTTACGCAAAACACATTTCAGGAATACAAGGTAATGTCATGCCTCTCCTCTATAAAACGTGCATGTACTTAATAAAAAAAAAAATACAACCATACCTATCAAACATGTTTAAGATTATCAGCGTGTAGGACGAAAAAAGGTGCGCTTTTTTCACACCGTTTTTGTCACATGTCCTATTAAATATGTCTGCAAATTGACGATAATCTTAAGAAATATCACACTAACCCCTTTTCAAGACTCAAAACTACACTTCACACAATCTAAAACACTTTGGGACAGATTTACAAGGCCCTTGCAGCCCTTAGCGCTACATTTGCAGAATTTATTTTGCCGCAAATGTGAAGATCATAGGCCACTACCATAGCAAAATATTTACAAGGTGGCGCAAGCTAGGTTTGCGCCAACTTGTTAACACTTTGCGCCACATAATGCATAATATATGCATGATGTGTGCAAAGGGGGCGTTCCCTTGTTAGAGAGTGGGCACGCTCGTTCCTCACCTGACAGGTTGCTTTTTGAGAAGGGTGTCTCTGGGGCTGGTGTTGTAGCCAAGAGCGAACTCTTGACTCCGCGTGGGTCGCTTCGTTTGCCGCACTGCACGGGAATGGCTGGGAGGCATAGAGTTGGCAGTAGAGGAAGCGGTGTGGTGGGGAAGGGTCAGGCATAATTTATACAAGGTGGGCGTTCGCCCATTAGGGAGCCCGAAAAAATGGCGCAATGCAATCTAAGAGATTTCCTTGCGCCATTTGTTTTACACTTTTAACGCCTACTCAGAGGAGGCGTTAAAAGGGGGAATACCATTATTTATAATGGGCCCCTATGTACTCTGTAGGATTAGTCCCAAAATGATGGCGCTAATCTTGCAGAGTACATCAATAGCGTAAAAAATATAACGCTAATGCCCCTACCCTGTGCCATGGTGCGCCGTATTATTATATATATAGCTCACACATGGTGGCGGTACAGGGGCGTTAAGGGGTGCAAGGAACGTGGCGCTGCACCGGCAGAGCCACTTTCCTTAAATCTGCCCCTTTGTGTTTGTCTCGGAGCAACAGGTGGTTTATAATTTTGACACAAGTGAGGTCAATTTCAATAGAGTCCAGCAATTACAGGAAGATGGGCATAGCTTTGTCAGGGGTGAGCTTAAGAAAGCACACCCTGGGGTGGCTGAAGCATTTTTGGGGTGTGACAGCTCCTTTGGGCTTCGCAGCTCAGGAGGACGAGCCATGCCAAAGGACGTCATGAAAAATAAGACAACAGCGGAGACGCCGGTAAAGGTCTGGGCACCTTTAAAATGCCGGTCATAAGAGAGGGTTGGATCCAGAGCGATCAACCCGATTACAAGGGAGTGGCCTGGTGAATCATTTGATTTATGGTACAATCACGGCTTCAAGATCCCAGCTATCAGCCAAGGTGCTGTCTCGTTGGCTTCGGGGCTCATTTTGCATGATGAATTGATGGATTACGATGACGACCAGGAGACTAAGGATGGGGAGAATTGTGAGGGTGGGGATGAGACTTCGGGGAAGGAGATGCAGCAAAGAAATTAGGTGAGCTGTTCTAACAGAGGAAAGAGTTTTGGTGTGTTTCAGGATTTGCCCCCTTTGATGGTGCAGCGTAATCGGAAAGTCAAGACGAATAATCAGGTACCTGCAAGTGGTTTCATTCAAAAAAGGTGAGACACAGGCTGCTGTGGCGATGGGGTGTGAAGAGTTAAGCATGAAGGTAGTGTGTTTGGTGTCTGTAACAGTGGGTAATACCCTTTTGCGTTAGCATAAGGAAGTTTGGGTAGATTGAGTGGGAAAGATGATGCAAATAATGAAGCAGTTAAAGATGCAGACAATGTCCATTTGGGGGGGCTGTGAACAAAAAAGTCGGAGTCAATGATGGTAAGTCAGAGGCAAGTGGTGAGGAGGCTTCTAAGGCAGAGCCAGGTAAGGAAAAAGGAAACTCAGGTGAGGGTAGTGTAAAAAGTAAAAAGTTGCCATATATGGGGTTGTTCTTGCCTTTGGGGGCGCATCTCACCCAAGCCATGAAGGAAAACATTTGTAAAGGTGAGTTTGTTGATGTTTTTAAATTATTACATAGAGAAGTGTGGGCTAAGGAAGGGTCAAAGGAGGAGGAATGGGAATTAGCTAGGAGGCCGAAAGTTCCCACTACCCTTGAGAATTGGATGTCAGTATTCTTAATCATTGCTAGCGTTTATTGTGAGAGGCATCCGGAGCGTTGTATTTCTCTATTAAAATACATGGACGTTTTTAGGTGGGCTCAAATAGACTATGGTGGTTTTGGATGTTTTAGATATAATGAAGAACTTAGAGCCCAGATGGCATTATTTCCAGATAAAGAATGGTGAGATATTTATAATGAGCTTTGGGTGCAAGGGTTGTGTACTTCCAAGAATGCCTCAGCGTTACACACAGCTAGTGGTCTTCTGGTTCCTTACAAGCCCTGTCAGGGGCATCCCAACCAATCTAGGGTGGGTAGTTTCACGAGAGCTCAGTTCCCACAGAATGGATCTTGTTGGTCCTTCAACAGAGGGTCATGCACACGACTCCAGTGCAAGTTCATGCACAATTGCTCCAATTGCAGGGGCAAACATCCATTGGTGCAATGTTTTGGAGGGATGCAATGGGGATGGAAGGCTAATGCAGGTAGAGGTGGTGATAGGGGAAGGGGTCGGATACAGCAGATGGTGGGAAAAGGGCCCTTCTCCTAATAAATTTGATATTTTGTTTTATTGGTTGCAGTTTTATCCGAGGCGTGAGGAGGCCAAGTTACTGTACTAGAGTTTTCTTGAGGGTTTCAAGCTATGTTATCAAGGTCATAGAAGACAGAGAAAAAATGTGAAATCTGCAGTTGAGAATCCGGAAGTGGTGAGAAAGAAATTGAGGACGGAATTGGAGGCTGGCAGAATGGTGGGTCCATGGGATACCTGGCCGATTCATAACTTAACAATTTCACCACTGGGTGTTGTGCCTAAAACACAACAAGGTGAGTTTAGATTGATTCATCATCTATCATGGGCTGCAGGGGAGTCAGTTAATGATTTAATTGCACATGAAGACTCCATAGTGCATTGCACATCAGTGGAAGAGGCAATTAAGTTGGTAAGGGCTTGTGGAAGGAAGGCACAAATGGCAAAGTTAGACATTCAATCTGTCTTTTGACTATTGCCGGTACATCCTGAGGATTTTTCATTGTTGGGTCTTTAATCTGAGGATTCTATATTTGTGGATATAATGTTGCCAATGGGCTGTTCTGTTTCTTGTTCCCTGTTTGAAACTTGTAGTTGTTTTTTGCAGTGGTTTTTCCAACAGAAGACTGGGCTCGGGCATGTCACGAACTACCTAGGTGACTCTTTTCTGATGGGCTTGCAGTGGTCCAATGAATGTAAAAAAGGGTTAATTGAATTTCAGAAGTGTATGGAGGAGATGGAAGTACCTTTGGCTCCGGATAAGACTGAAGGCCCTGCTATATTGAACTCAGAGAAATCTGAGGTACGGTTTCCGGTGGATAAGTTCAAAAGTTGATTTCTCTGTTGGAGGAGGCTGTTTCCACGGATAAGCTGGAGTTACAGCAGGTGCAAGCCTTGTTGGGTTCTTTGAAGTTTGCGTGCCGTGTGGTGAGAGTTGGTAGAGCTCTTTGTAGGTGCCTTGGTTTTTCAGTCAAAGGTGCTGTTTTACCTCATCCCAGAATTCGGCTTAAAGAGGTCATCAATGCTGACTTCAGAATGTTGGTTTCTTTCAGGCAAAGTAATAATGGTGTTAACATGTTGACGGTTGAGGATGAATGGTTATGGCAAGTTCAAATTTTTTCTGATGATTCGGGAGCCCATGGTTTGGTTTTCTGAGATGGTTATTGGACTGCTGAGTCATGGCCGGATTCTTGGAGAGAGGCACACCATAGCATTTCGTTTCTGGAGTTTTTTTCCATTTGATGGTTGCTTTAGTGTTGTGTGGTAACCTTTTAGCAAACAGGCGAGTGGTTTTTAATGTGGATAGCCAAACAGTTGTTAATTTAGTCAATTCACAGAAGGCTCGAGATGAAAAAGTTTTGAAGTTGTTGCCTTTATTTTTGCTTCATTGTCTGAAATTCAATATTTTGTTTAAGGGTCAGTATGTTCCAGGTGTGAATAATGATATCACTGATGGGCTATCTCGTTCACAGTGGCAGAGATTCGGTGTACTGGTGCCGGGAGCAGATTTGCTTAAAACGGCTTTGACGGTGGACCTTTGGGAGCTGGGAATCTAAGGATGTTACAATTGATTCGTCAGTCCATTGCTCCATCTACTTTGAGGTCATATGGCAAGGCCTAGGCAGAATTTATTGAGTCTGGTGCATTGAGGAGGTATGAGGGACCTTACATGTCACGGTATAGGAGGGAGGATGGAGTCTGCTTCATTATGACACATATTGACCTAGGATTGGCGGTGGTGGCTATAACAGGGAAGATGGCAGGTATTACATTTTTTGGTAAGTACTTTTGGGATTATGATACCATGGAAGGAGAAATGTGTAGGAGAATTGTTGCTGGCTGGGCGATGGAGGATGGATCCAGGTTGGATCAATGGCATCCTATTTCCATGCAAAAGCTGAGGGATATTTTGGGGGTTTTGAATTCTGCTTTTCCTGTTGGGAGGGCTGATAGTATAGATGATTCTTCTCCTGAAAAACAACTATATCATGATTGCAGGCACACCTGCACTATGTAGACCAGGGTGGCCGAGTGGTTAAGGTGTTGAACTTAAGATCCAATGGACATGTGTCTGCGTGGGTTCGAGCCCCACTCCTGGTATATCATTTTTTCTCTCCCGTGACACTGTTCATTTCAATTTCACGCACTTTTCAGTTGCTCCTGATTAATATTAAAATAAGAGCTACATATAAAATCTTCATATCGATTAACGTGTATTTTTCTACCCCCAAAAAAGTAAACGCCTTGTATTGTACATTTCTCTTTGAAACTTAGTAACCTTTTGTTGCAGGTTGTATTACAGTATGCTTTTTCGTTTATTATAGGTGACTTATTTGTTTATGATACCTGACTTAATGCTTTCCATTTGGTGCATAATGAATTACAAAATCTCTCTACCAGGAGTGGGGCTTGAACCCACGTGGACACATGTCCATTGGATCTTAAGTCCAATGCCTTAACCACTCGGCCATCCTGGTACCTGTGCAGGAAAGGGCAACAACATGGCACTTATTATAGATATCAAGAGTGCTCACTGTGTGACATTGAGCTTTCTATATATATATATATTTTCATATCTATATATTTTATCAGGTTACGCAAAACACATTTCAGGAATACAAGGTAATGTCATGCCTCTCCTCTATAAAACGTGCATGTACTTAATAAAAAAAAAAATACAACCATACCTATCAAACATGTTTAAGATTATCAGCGTGTAGGACGAAAAAAGGTGCGCTTTTTTCACACCGTTTTTGTCACATGTCCTATTAAATATGTCTGCAAATTGACGATAATCTTAAGAAATATCACACTAACCCCTTTTCAAGACTCAAAACTACACTTCACACAATCTAAAACACTTTGGGACAGATTTACAAGGCCCTTGCGGCCCTTAGCGCTACATTTGCAGAATTTATTTTGCCACAAATGTGAAGATCATAGGCCACTACCATAGCAAAATATTTACAAGGTGGCGCAAGCTAGGTTTGCGCCAACTTGTTAACACTTTGCGCCACATCATGCATAATATATGCATGATGTGTGCAAAGGGGGCGTTCCCTTGTTAGAGAGTGGGCACGCTCGTTCCTCACCTGACAGGTTGCTTTTTGAGAAGGGTGTCTCTGGGGCTGGTGTTGTAGCCAAGAGCGAACTCTTGACTCCGCGTGGGTCGCTTCGTTAGCCGCACTGCACGGGAATGGCTGGGAGGCATAGAGTTGGCAGTAGAGGAAGCGGTGTGGTGGGGAAGGGTCAGGCATAATTTATACAAGGTGGGCGTTCGCCCATTAGGGAGCCCGAAAAATTGGCGCAAGGCAATCTAAGAGATTTCCTTGCGCCATTTGTTTTACACTTTTAACGCCTACTCAGAGGAGGCGTTAAAAGGGGGAATACCATTATTTATAATGGGCCCCTATGTACTCTGCAGGATTAGTCCCAAAATGATGGCGCTAATCTTGCAGAGTACATCAATAGCGTAAAAAACATAACGCTAATGCCCCTACCCTGTGCCATGGTGCGCCGTATTATTATATATATAGCTCACACATGGTGGCGGTACAGGGGCGTTAAGGGGTGCAAGGAACGTGGCGCTGCACCGGCAGAGCCACTTTCCTTAAATCTGCCCCTTTGTGTTTGTCTCGGAGCAACAGGTGGTTTATAATTTTGACACAAGTGAGGTCAATTTCAATAGAGTCCAGCAATTACAGGAAGATGGGCATAGCTTTGTCAGGGGTGAGCTTAAGAAAGCACACCCTGGGGTGGCTGAAGCATTTTTGGGGTGTGACAGGTCCTTTGGGCTTCGCAGCTCAGGAGGACGAGCCATGCCAAAGGACGTCATGAAAAATAAGACAACAGCGGAGACGCCGGTAAAGGTCTGGGCACCTTTAAAATGCCGGTCATAAGAGAGGGTTGGATCCAGAGCGATCAACCCGATTACAAGGGAGTGGCCTGGTGAATCATTTGATTTATGGTACAATCACGGCTTCAAGATCCCAGCTATCAGCCAAGGTGCTGTCTCGTTGGCTTCGGGGCTCATTTTGCATGATGAATTGATGGATTACGATGACGACCAGGAGACTAAGGATGGGGAGAATTGTGAGGGTGGGGATGAGACTTCGGGGAAGGAGATGCAGCAAAGAAATTAGGTGAGCTGTTCTAACAGAGGAAAGAGTTTTGGTGTGTTTCAGGATTTGCCCCCTTTGATGGTGCAGCGTAATCGGAAAGTCAAGACGAATAATCAGGTACCTGCAAGTGGTTTCATTCAAAAAAGGTGAGACACAGGCTGCTGTGGCTATGGGGTGTGAAGAGTTAAGCATGAAGGTAGTGTGTTTGGTGTCTGTAACAGTGGGTAATACCCTTTTACGTTAGCATAAGGAAGTTTGGGTAGATTGAGTGGGAAAGATGATGCAAATAATGAAGCAGTTAAAGATGCAGACAATGTCCATTTGGGGGGGCTGTGAACAAAAAAGTCGGAGTCAATGATGGTAAGTCAGAGGCAAGTGGTGAGGAGGCTTCTAAGGCAGAGCCAGGTAAGGAAAAAGGAAACTCAGGTGAGGGTAGTGTAAAAAGTAAAAAGTTGCCATATATGGGGTTGTTCTTGCCTTTGGGGGCGCATCTCACCCAAGCCATGAAGGAAAACATTTGTAAAGGTGAGCTTGTTGATGTTTTTAAATTATTACATAGAGAAGTGTGGGCTAAGGAAGGGTCAAAGGAGGAGGAATGGGAATTAGCTAGGAGGCCGAAAGTTCCCACTACCCTTGAGAATTGGATGTCAGTATTCTTAATCATTGCTAGCGTTTATTGTGAGAGGCATCCGGAGCGTTGTATTTCTCTATTAAAATACATGGACGTTTTTAGGTGGGCTCAAATAGACTATGGTGGTTTTGGATGTTTTAGATATAATGAAGAACTTAGAGCCCAGATGGCATTATTTCCAGATAAAGAATGGTGAGATATTTATAATGAGCTTTGGATGCAAGGGTTGTGTACTTCCAAGAATGCCTCAGCGTTACACACAGCTAGTGGTCTTCTGGTTCCTTACAAGCCCTGTCAGGGGCATCCCAACCAATCTAGGGTGGGTAGTTTCACGAGAGCTCAGTTCCCACAGAATGGATCTTGTTGGTCCTTCAACAGAGGGTCATGCACACGACTCCAGTGCAAGTTCATGCACAATTGCTCCAATTGCAGGGGCAAACATCCATTGGTGCAATGTTTTGGAGGGATGCAATGGGGATGGAAGGCTAATGCAGGTAGAGGTGGTGATAGGAGAAGGGGTCGGATACAGCAGATGGTGGGAAAAGGGCCCTTCTCCTAATAAATTTGATATTTTGTTTTATTGGTTGCAGTTTTATCCGAGGCGTGAGGAGGCCAAGTTACTGTACTAGAGTTTTCTTGAGGGTTTCAAGCTATGTTATCAAGGTCATAGAAGACAGAGAAAAATTTTGAAATCTGCAGTTGAGAATCCGGAAGTGGTGAGAAAGAAATTGAGGACGGAATTGGAGGCTGGCAGAATGGTGGGTCCATGGGATACCTGGCCGATTCATAACTTAACAATTTCACCACTGGGTGTTGTGCCTAAAACACAACAAGGTGAGTTTAGATTGATTCATCATCTATCGTGGGCTGCAGGGGAGTCAGTTAATGATTTAATTGCACATGAAGACTCCATAGTGCATTGCACATCAGTGGAAGAGGCAATTAGGTTGGTAAGGGCTTGTGGAAGGAAGGCACAAATGGCAAAGTTAGACATTCAATCTGTCTTTTGACTATTGCCGGTACATCCTGAGGATTTTTCATTGTTGGGTCTTTAATCTGAGGATTCTATATTTGTGGATATAATGTTGCCAATGGGCTGTTCTGTTTCTTGTTCCCTGTTTGAAACTTGTAGTTGTTTTTTGCAGTGGTTTTTCCAACAGAAGACTGGGCTCGGGCATGTCACGAACTACCTAGGTGACTCTTTTCTGATGGGCTTGCAGTGGTCCAATGAATGTAAAAAAGGGTTAATTGAATTTCAGAAGTGTATGGAGGAGATGGAAGTACCTTTGGCTCCGGATAAGACTGAAGGCCCTGCTATATTGAACTCAGAGAAATCTGAGGTACGGTTTCCGGTGGATAAGTTCAAAAGTTGATTTCTCTGTTGGAGGAGGCTGTTTCCACGGATAAGCTGGAGTTACAGCAGGTGCAAGCCTTATTGGGTTCTTTGAAGTTTGCGTGCCGTGTGGTGAGAGTTGGTAGAGCTCTTTGTAGGTGCCTTGGTTTTTCAGTCAAAGGTGCTGTTTTACCTCATCCCAGAATTCGGCTTAAAGAGGTCATCAATGCTGACTTCAGAATGTTGGTTTCTTTCCAGCAAAGTAATAATGGTGTTAACATGTTGACGGTTGAGGATGAATGGTTATGGCAAGTTCAAATTTTTTCTGATGATTCGGGAGCCCATGGTTTGGTTTTCTGAGATGGTGATTGGACTGCTGAGTCATGGCCGGATTCTTGGAGAGAGGCACACCATAGCATTTCGTTTCTGGAGTTTTTTTCCATTTGATGGTTGCTTTAGTGTTGTGTGGTAACCTTTTAGCAAACAGGCGAGTGGTTTTTAATGTGGATAGCCAAACAGTTGTTAATTTAGTCAATTCACAGAAGGCTCGAGATGAAAAAGTTTTGAAGTTGTTGCCTTTATTTTTGCTTCATTGTCTGAAATTCAATATTTTGTTTAAGGGTCAGTATGTTCCAGGTGTGAATAATGATATCACTGATGGGCTATCTCGTTCACAGTGGCAGAGATTCGGTGTACTGGTGCCGGGAGCAGATTTGCTTAAAACGGCTTTGACGGTGGACCTTTGGGAGCTGGGAATCTAAGGATGTTACAATTGATTCGTCAGTCCATTGCTCCATCTACTTTGAGGTCATATGGCAAGGCCTAGGCAGAATTTATTGAGTCTGGTGCATTGAGGAGGTATGAGGGACCTTACATGTCACGGTATAGGAGGGAGGATGGAGTCTGCTTCATTATGACACATATTGACCTAGGATTGGCGGTGGTGGCTATAACAGGGAAGATGGCAGGTATTACATTTTTCGGTAAGTACTTTTGGGATTATGATACCATGGAAGGAGAAATGTGTAGGAGAATTGTTGCTGGCTGGGCGATGGAGGATGGATCCAGGTTGGATCAATGGCATCCTATTTCCATGCAAAAGCTGAGGGATATTTTGGGGGTTTTGAATTCTGCTTTTCCTGTTGGGAGGGCTGATAGTATAGATGATTCTTCTCCTGAAAAACAACTATATCATGATTGCAGGCACACCTGCACTATGTAGACCAGGGTGGCCAAGTGGTTAAGGTGTTGGACTTAAGATCCAATGGACATGTGTCTGCGTGGGTTCGAGCCCCACTCCTGGTATATCATTTTTTCTCTCCCGTGACACTGTTCATTTCAATTTCACGCACTTTTCAGTTGCTCCTGATTAATATTAAAATAAGAGCTACATATAAAATCTTCATATCGATTAACGTGTATTTTTCTACCCCCAAAAAAGTAAACGCCTTCTATTGTACATTTCTCTTTGAAACTTAGTAACCTTTTGTTGCAGGTTGTATTACAGTATGCTTTTTCGTTTATTATAGGTGACTTATTTGTTTATGATACCTGACTTAATACTTTCCATTTGGTGCATAATGAATTACAAAATCTCTCTACCAGGAGTGGGGCTTGAACCCACGTGGACACATGTCCATTGGATCTTAAGTCCAACGCCTTAACCACTCGGCCATCCTGGTACCTGTGCAGGAAAGGGCAACAACATGGCACTTATTATAGATATCAAGAGTGCTCACTGTGTGACATTGAGCTTTCTATATATATATATATTTTCATATCTATATATTTTATCAGGTTACGCAAAACACATTTCAGGAATACAAGGTAATGTCATGCCTCTCCTCTATAAAACGTGCATGTACTTAATAAAAAAAAAAATACAACCATACCTATCAAACATGTTTAAGATTATCAGCGTGTAGGACGAAAAAAGGTGCGCTTTTTTCACACCGTTTTTGTCACATGTCCTATTAAATATGTCTGCAAATTGACGATAATCTTAAGAAATATCACACTAACCCCTTTTCAAGACTCAAAACTACACTTCACACAATCTAAAACACTTTGGGACAGATTTACAAGGCCCTTGCGGCCCTTAGCGCTACATTTGCAGAATTTATTTTGCCGCAAATGTGAAGATCATAGGCCACTACCATAGCAAAATATTTACAAGGTGGCGCAAGCTAGGTTTGCGCCAACTTGTTAACACTTTGCGCCACATCATGCATAATATATGCATGATGTGTGCAAAGGGGGCGTTCCCTTGTTAGAGAGTGGGCACGCTCGTTCCTCACCTGACAGGTTGCTTTTTGAGAAGGGTGTCTCTGGGGCTGGTGTTGTAGCCAAGAGCGAACTCTTGACTCCGCGTGGGTCGCTTCGTTTGCCGCACTGCACGGGAATGGCTGGGAGGCATAGAGTTGGCAGTAGAGGAAGCGGTGTGGTGGGGAAGGGTCAGGCATAATTTATACAAGGTGGGCGTTCGCCCATTAGGGAGCCCGAAAAAATGGCGCAAGGCAATCTAAGAGATTTCCTTGCGCCATTTGTTTTACACTTTTAACGCCTACTCAGAGGAGGCGTTAAAAGGGGGAATACCATTATTTATAATGGGCCCCTATGTACTCTGCAGGATTAGTCCCAAAATGATGGCGCTAATCTTGCAGAGTACATCAATAGCGTAAAAAATATAACGCTAATGCCCCTACCCTGTGCCATGGTGCGCCGTATTATTATATATATAGCTCACACATGGTGGCGGTACAGGGGCGTTAAGGGGTGCAAGGAACGTGGCGCTGCACCGGCAGAGCCACTTTCCTTAAATCTGCCCCTTTGTGTTTGTCTCGGAGCAACAGGTGGTTTATAATTTTGACACAAGTGAGGTCAATTTCAATAGAGTCCAGCAATTACAGGAAGATGGGCATAGCTTTGTCAGGGGTGAGCTTAAGAAAGCACACCCTGGGGTGGCTGAAGCATTTTTGGGGTGTGACAGCTCCTTTGGGCTTCGCAGCTCAGGAGGACGAGCCATGCCAAAGGACGTCATGAAAAATAAGACAACAGCGGAGACGCCGGTAAAGGTCTGGGCACCTTTAAAATGCCGGTCATAAGAGAGGGTTGCATCCAGAGCGATCAACCCGATTACAAGGGAGTGGCCTGGTGAATCATTTGATTTATGGTACAATCACGGCTTCAAGATCCCAGCTATCAGCCAAGGTGCTGTCTCGTTGGCTTCGGGGCTCATTTTGCATGATGAATTGATGGATTACGATGACGACCAGGAGACTAAGGATGGGGAGAATTGTGAGGGTGGGGATGAGACTTCGGGGAAGGAGATGCAGCAAAGAAATTAGGTGAGCTGTTCTAACAGAGGAAAGAGTTTTGGTGTGTTTCAGGATTTGCCCCCTTTGATGGTGCAGCGTAATCGGAAAGTCAAGATGAATAATCAGGTACCTGCAAGTGGTTTCATTCAAAAAAGGTGAGACACAGGCTGCTGTGGCTATGGGGTGTGAAGAGTTAAGCATGAAGGTAGTGTGTTTGGTGTCTGTAACAGTGGGTAATACCCTTTTGCGTTAGCATAAGGAAGTTTGGGTAGATTGAGTGGGAAAGATGATGCAAATAATGAAGCAGTTAAAGATGCAGACAATGTCCATTTGGGGGGGCTGTGAACAAAAAAGTCGGAGTCAATGATGGTAAGTCAGAGGCAAGTGGTGAGGAGGCTTCTAAGGCAGAGCCAGGTAAGGAAAAAGGAAACTCAGGTGAGGGTAGTGTAAAAAGTAAAAAGTTGCCATATATGGGGTTGTTCTTGCCTTTGGGGGCGCATCTCACCCAAGCCATGAAGGAAAACATTTGTAAAGGTGAGTTTGTTGATGTTTTTAAATTATTACATAGAGAAGTGTGGGCTAAGGAAGGGTCAAAGGAGGAGGAATGGGAATTAGCTAGGAGGCCGAAAGTTCCCACTACCCTTGAGAATTGGATGTCAGTATTCTTAATCATTGCTAGCGTTTATTGTGAGAGGCATCCGGAGCGTTGTATTTCTCTATTAAAATACATGGACGTTTTTAGGTGGGCTCAAATAGACTATGGTGGTTTTGGATGTTTTAGATATAATGAAGAACTTAGAGCCCAGATGGCATTATTTCCAGATAAAGAATGGTGAGATATTTATAATGAGCTTTGGATGCAAGGGTTGTGTACTTCCAAGAATGCCTCAGCGTTACACACAGCTAGTGGTCTTCTGGTTCCTTACAAGCCCTGTCAGGGGCATCCCAACCAATCTAGGGTGGGTAGTTTCACGAGAGCTCAGTTCCCACAGAATGGATCTTGTTGGTCCTTCAACAGAGGGTCATGCACACGACTCCAGTGCAAGTTCATGCACAATTGCTCCAATTGCAGGGGCAAACATCCATTGGTGCAATGTTTTGGAGGGATGCAATGGGGATGGAAGGCTAATGCAGGTAGAGGTGGTGATAGGAGAAGGGGTCGGATACAGCAGATGGTGGGAAAAGGGCCCTTCTCCTAATAAATTTGATATTTTGTTTTATTGGTTGCAGTTTTATCCGAGGCGTGAGGAGGCCAAGTTACTGTACTAGAGTTTTCTTGAGGGTTTCAAGCTATGTTATCAAGGTCATAGAAGACAGAGAAAAATTTTGAAATCTGCAGTTGAGAATCCGGAAGTGGTGAGAAAGAAATTGAGGACGGAATTGGAGGCTGGCAGAATGGTGGGTCCATGGGATACCTGGCCGATTCATAACTTAACAATTTCACCACTGGGTGTTGTGCCTAAAACACAACAAGGTGAGTTTAGATTGATTCATCATCTATCGTGGGCTGCAGGGGAGTCAGTTAATGATTTAATTGCACATGAAGACTCCATAGTGCATTGCACATCAGTGGAAGAGGCAATTAGGTTGGTAAGGGCTTGTGGAAGGAAGGCACAAATGGCAAAGTTAGACATTCAATCTGTCTTTTGACTATTGCCGGTACATCCTGAGGATTTTTCATTGTTGGGTCTTTAATCTGAGGATTCTATATTTGTGGATATAATGTTGCCAATGGGCTGTTCTGTTTCTTGTTCCCTGTTTGAAACTTGTAGTTGTTTTTTGCAGTGGTTTTTCCAACAGAAGACTGGGCTCGGGCATGTCACGAACTACCTAGGTGACTCTTTTCTGATGGGCTTGCAGTGGTCCAATGAATGTAAAAAAGGGTTAATTGAATTTCAGAAGTGTATGGAGGAGATGGAAGTACCTTTGGCTCCGGATAAGACTGAAGGCCCTGCTATATTGAACTCAGAGAAATCTGAGGTACGGTTTCCGGTGGATAAGTTCAAAAGTTGATTTCTCTGTTGGAGGAGGCTGTTTCCACGGATAAGCTGGAGTTACAGCAGGTGCAAGCCTTATTGGGTTCTTTGAAGTTTGCGTGCCGTGTGGTGAGAGTTGGTAGAGCTCTTTGTAGGTGCCTTGGTTTTTCAGTCAAAGGTGCTGTTTTACCTCATCCCAGAATTCGGCTTAAAGAGGTCATCAATGCTGACTTCAGAATGTTGGTTTCTTTCCAGCAAAGTAATAATGGTGTTAACATGTTGACGGTTGAGGATGAATGGTTATGGCAAGTTCAAATTTTTTCTGATGATTCGGGAGCCCATGGTTTGGTTTTCTGAGATGGTGAT